>NC_089584.1:90334781-90664402 GCF_019320115.1 Miscanthus floridulus | reverse complement strand
TTCGGATATGGAACAAATAACAGTGATCGGCAAGTCTGAACATATAGATAAAACTGATCTGCAAGTCCGAACATACATAAAAGTGATATTTTTCATAACTGAAATCTCCAAAAACACATTCCCCACCAATTGAAATCACCAACATGGTGAGATCAACTACAGCAGTGAGTGAAGTCACAAATATTCACAAGTATTCCGTCCAAATTTTCAGACAAGCTGCAGCAGCAACATCCAGTAAATATTCAGGTATTTTTTTGCAAAGGATCACAGCAGCAGCATCACAGCAGCTAGCATCATAGTTCATAGCAGGATGACCCTAACATGCTTAGTAGTTCATAGTTTTCAGAAAATTAGTGCAACGCCGAAACAGAAACCAAGTGAAATGCACAAGTACAGGTACCACTTGTCATCATTCAGTTCACTAGTAGAAAACAAGCAAAACTGCCATTTCACATTCAGACTCACACTATTAGGTAATATTTCACACTGTCATTTCCAGAATCAAACAGATACACTAGTTTTCAGATAACAATAGTAATTGGTGTCCTTTGACAATGACTGAAATTTCAGAAAAGTAGCGGCTTACAAAATCAGCCACATAATCCGCTTCTCAGTCCTAACCATTTCGTTCTCGTCATCATTCACTAGAACAGGTTGCTGCTAGTATTGGTTGACAACAACTGCTAGTATTGTTTAAGAAAAATAAGATCACTGCTACTACTAGTGTTTAAGCAAAATAAGATTGCTGCTACTTCAGATCCCTTCAGATATGTTTTCAGGAAAAAAAATGCAGTAATCTGATAATGAAAACCATGTACTGTTAATCAAAATTCAGAAACATCTACTGATAATCAAAGACGCCCCCGTCGTGGCTAGTGAAGCCACCGATAGGGGAGGATTGGGCCGTGCCGGATGCAGCCATGGATGAGGACGATGTTGATGTTCACCGTTGCCGCCGCTGATAGGGAAGAGAGGCGCCACCGGGCCGGATACGCCACCAAAGGGGAGGAGGCCGGCCGCTGAGCCGGATCTGCCTCCAACGGGGAAGAGGCCCGCCGCCCTACTGGATCGACCAATGGAGGAAGATGCCCGTCCGCCGCCGTGGATTTGGCGCGAAAATCCATTCCCGCGCGCCCTCAACTTCCTCTGCGCACGCGCGTCCGCAGTGGATGGATCCTCCGGCTCATCGACTCCCCCGTACAACGTGACTCTAGAGAGACGAGGGCTTCTTGGAGCACGAGCCACGCTCGTCGTCTCGCGAAACGACGGGGCGAGCTCGTCTCCTCACAACCGGGGTTCTTTTTGTAAAATATACGACGTACAAACGGGGTGTACAGACACGCTGTACATGCCCTTAGGCCACAATGTATGAAGGTGAAGGCCTTGTTCGCTTCTCTTATAATCCGTCTTTTGAAGCTTGTTTTTTTAGCCGGAACAGTGTTTTTCTCTTACAACAAATCAGCCGGAACAGTGTTTCGGCCTATTTTTCAGGGAAACGAACGGGGCCGAAGACATATATTCCCAAGAGTTGATGATAAGACGATCAAGTACTCGAGGACTCAAGACATCTATCCCCAAGCAGCATTGTCTCCTAAACAATTCTTGTACCAAGGATTACAACTACTACTAGAGCACTTAATTTACTCGAGGCAAGCTAAACAACTAAGCAAGCTACACAATGTAAGCAACTACTCGAATTACACAACTCGAGACTAGAATAGCTAAATAAGCAATTACACAAGCACAAAATTATCAATGTAAATTCAAGTGCAGAGAAGTCAAACCAACGAGAGCAAGAGACATAATGATTTATCCTGAGATTTGGTTGCTTGCTGGCAACCTACAAATGCGTTCTAGAGCCTTGCAAGCCCTCAAGATTGGCCCCAACGTGGGCGATTGTGTATAAGCCGGCTAGTCAACAAGGCACTCTAACAAGGCTCGAGAAAAAAACACTAGTGGGTGTTCTTGCAATCTCCGCGATGATGAGCACCAAGCCTCTCACAATCAATCAATCAGGGCACAATCACCAAGTGGTGCTCAATGATCCCAATCAGCTCTAAGCCGTCTAGGTGGTGACAATCACCAAGAGTAAAAAGAAAAGTGCAGCCACCACGCTTCTCTAGCGCCACCAAATGCTAATCAACTAAGCAATGCACTGGACCACTCCTTAATCTCCAAATGCAATCTCAAACAAGCCTTAGTAGGTGAGTGTGTTCTTTAGCTCAAAGTGTATGCAAGTATCAGCAAACGGTGCTAAAGTATACTCACCCTGTTCGCTAATGCTAAAATTTGGTTTATGCTGATACTTATGCTGAAATATTGTGAGAGGAAAACACTGTTCCATAGCTAAAAAGTAGTTCTGAATAAACTCAAGCGAACATGGCCATTATCTTAACAGCGCTCCTAGCGCCCGGACGCCCCGGATTCAGGGGCGCGTCTGGACGCACCTCTGGGCCCGTCCGAGTGTCCCGCCCCACGCACGAAACCATGCCCGCTGCCCCCCAAAATAGTAGACTCATTTCAATCCCCGACCAAAACAACGGAGCACCAAGCGTTCGTCGCCTCATGGAATAGTAGACTCGTTCTATCCCACAGGCGTTGCCATTCCACCGCGCTGCCCGTCCCCCCCCCCCATCCCGTCGCGTCGCCTATCCCCTCGCTGCGCCCATGCTAGGTGCGTCGCATCCTCACCGCGCTCCCATCAGAAGTATTACTTGTTTGCAACATTAAACAAAGCGCAATACGAGATGCAACATCAGAACAAGTCTACTGCAACATTAGAACAAAGCGACTGCAACAACAGAACAAAGTTATTACAATACGAGATGCAACATCAGAAAAAAGAAACTAATGCAACAAAGAAATATTACTTGTTGCAACACCGTAATAAGGCTACTGCAACAAAAAACAGAACAAAAGCACAAATGCGAGAAATCAACATCAGAAAAAAAAAAACAAATGCAACAAAGAAAAATTACTTGTTGCAACAGCAAAACAAAGCTACTGCAACAGTAGAGAAACAAAGCGCAATGCGAGATGCAAAATTAGAAAAAAGACTAATGCAACAAAAAATAATACTTGTTGCAACAGCAAAACAACGCTACTGCAACAACAGAAACAAAGCGCCATGCGAGATGCAACATTAGAAAAAAGACTAATGCAACAAAAAAATACTTATTGCAACAGCAAAACAACGCTACTGCAACAGAGCTCGCCGGAATCCTAGCCACCGCGGCGCCCCTTAGATCCAGATCCAGAGGAGGAGGATAAGGAGGAGGATGTGGTGGAGGAGGAGGGCTCAGATCCAGAGAAGGACCCACCTACCTTGCCGGAAGCCGTCGCCGTCGCCTTCCTCTCTGGTGGCATGGAGGTCGCGGAGGGAGGGAGGGAGGGAGGGGCGGCTCGCCGGAAGCCACCGTCATCGACCTCCTCTCCGGTGGCATGGAGGTCACAGAGGGAGGGAGGAGGGCGACGACACGCGAGCGCTGCGTGCCAGCAGCGAGAGAGTGGAGGAGTGGGGAGGAGGAGCAGGCGAGCAGAGCGGGAGTGAGTGCAGCGGTCACGGGACACCTGATGTGAGGGAGTCGAGAGGATAAAGGGCGCCGTGCGGTCGAGTCGTTCTTGTGCAGGTCCATCCGGACGGGACGGATGACCGCACAGTAGCGTTATCGTTATCTTAAACAGAAGAATTATATATTAGGAGAGTACTTTTATATCGAATCAAGTAGTGTTAATCTTATGTAATCTAATTAAGATATTTTTGGAATAATTTAGTTAAAATATTGCTTGTGAAAGTTTAAAGATGCTTAACTGAACACAAATCTAATGTATTTACAAGCCGAGCAAGTACACGTGTATCGTCGGTGCTTTGGTGCGGACTGGGGACAAAGTAGGATAAAAGCTTTCTTCTAGCCAAGCCTCCAGACGAAGCAAAGCTGAACCTGAAAGAATGAAAGTCCATGTGTGCTGTGTTTGCAGATCCACCGGTTCAGGTAAGCTGCTGTACCAAAGGTCTTGTTTGTGCAAAAAATAACGCATTTTACGTGCACCCCAACTCGTATATAAGATTAAGTATTAAATTGATCATTTTAATGCAGCTTAGAACTGTCGTTCTGTTCGTTTCATCGTAAATGATCATAGATTATTTACTGCTAACTGGTTTGACTGATTTGATGTGAGAAAAAAAATAATGTTCTAACTTATAATCCATGATCGTATAAGCCCAGCCGAACAGGCTATGTGCAGGCCCATCCATTTCAAATGAGCAGAGCACGCACGACATGGCATGGCACGGCACGGCACACGAGAGACAGCTCCAAGTCTCCGACCCACTGTCCAGCGGGCCACACATCAATGCAGGCCCACAAGGCCGTTACTAGAGTTGGTGGACACGTGTCCATCCGTTTGCTTGCACTCACGACGTCAATAAGGGGGAATTTCTTTTGTGCCATTAAAAAAGATCGTAATATTCTGTGTGTCTCTGGAAAAGTTCAGCGGTCTTCAGCGTCACTGCTCTAACTTTCTTAGTGCCCTCCATACCACTGCCGTCAGTTTGGGCTTTAACGCCGTCAACCTACAGATGTGAAAAGTCGAAAATACCTTATGTCTAAATATGTCATTAATTTTCTGAGCATCTTAACGACTTCAAATGAAAAAACTCAAAACTAGAAAATTATAGATCTCATCGAGATCTATAATTTTCATATAAAAATTATCTTCATTTAATTCCGCAAAAAAAATTATGATTTGATATGATTAATATATCTTAAAAAAATCATATCTTTTTTTACGGAATTAAATGAAAATAATTTTTATATAAAAATTATAGATCTCGACGAGATCTACAACTTTCTAGTTTTGAGTTTTTTCAATTGAAGTCGTTAAGATGCTAAAAAAATTAATGACATATTTAGATATAAGGGTATTTTTGACTTTTTATACCTGTAGTTTGACGATGATGAGTCCAAACTGATGGTAGTGGTATGTAAGACAAATTTTTTTTTTGAAATAGTAATATTGAAGACCGCTGAATTTTTTCAGAGATACGCGATCTTTTTTTAATGGCACCTCGAATCCCCCCTTAAAAAAGCATTGGAGTCAGCCATCTTGCCTGCCCCAAATCAGACTCCTTGAATTCAGTTTCTTCTACGGCCGCCTCGAGCCGCGCGTGCCGACGTGACACCCCGAGGAAAGAGGCCATGGCGTCCTCCGCCCCCGGGAGAGGAGGAGGACAGCCGATCCTACGGCCCGGGGTAGCGGCGGCGGCTGTGGCGGTGATGCTAATAGTTGGGGTGGAGCCGGCGGCGGCGTGCTACCCGCGCGTGTTCAGCTTCGGGGACTCGCTGACCGATACCGGCAACTTCAGATTCTACTACGGCAACAACTCCGGCGAGCCCGCGCTCCGGCCACCCTACGGCGAGACCTTCTTTCGCCGCGCCACGGGGCGCTTCTCCAACGGCCGCCTCGTCCTCGACTTCATCGGCATAAACTACATACGCCCATCATCACTCGATCGTTCGATCAAATTAGCCTGTGATGCACCGGTAACTGATTTGAGATTCGGCGTGCGGCTGCAGCGGACACGATGGGGCTCCCGTTCGTGCGGCCGTATCTGAGCGGTCGGCGCGCGGAGGACTTCGCGTGCGGTGCCAACTTCGCCGTGGGCGGCGCCACGGCGCTCGGCCCGGACTTCTTCCGCTCCAGGGGTTTCGAAATCGGCGACGGACGGGTGCACCTAGACTTGGAGATGAAGTGGTTTCACGATCTGCTTGAGCTCCTCTGCGGCAGCGGCCGCTCCGGTATGGTTGTTCCCTTAATCCCTTTTACCTCCTCCTCCTCCCTTCGACCTGGCCTTTGCAATTCTACTGCTATTGGGGAGAGAAGAAATTCTAGTGGTAGTGGGGAAAGTAGCATATAGCAATGAACAAAAAAAAAAGTTCGATATATAAGATGTGGTGTACAGGTGTTTGGCGATGGAACGAGAAAGGTGCGATTGCGATGCAAAGGTGTTGATAGGGAATGTTTGAATTGTCGAAAGTTATCCTTCCAAATCTAAAAAGAAGAAATAGACGGGTGAATGGTGATAAAACAATTCATCATTGATGGTAGCAGCAATAAATTGCAGATTATGGATGGTTTCAGTCCAATGCTAACCGGACAGTCCATATCAGTCATTGTCCAAAACCTGAACTGAAACTTCAGTCCATATCATCAGAAGACGTGACCCAACATTCTTCTGCAGTTCTGCTCTGCTTCAGTTTTTTTCTTCTTCTTTTTGGCGCCTCAAATCACCAATACTGTTCCCGGAGGTGACAACTTATGATTAGAAATGGGACATTTTGTGAAATAAACTATTTAGTCTCTGGAGGCATTGTGCTGCAACACAACCAGAAAGAACTGCTGCTTATTTAATTGTTACAGTCAACCATCAATTACAAAATCACTGACAAATAGAGGAATGCCATTCAACCAAATGCGTCTACTTTCACTCGATATAGCTTGCTGTGCACAAGCAGTCCACTGCTTTGCTAAGGAAGCTATTAGCCTATTACTATGATAAATCTGACTTGTAAGTTGTAACGCAGTAAGAAATCAATATAACAGTAACTTGCTGGGACTATCAATGATTAACTACAAGAAATGCTGTAATTCTGTCACTTTTAAACTTTTTTATATTGTGATTTTACATGCTAATTCAGAACTCTGTTTATTGCACAGGTTGCTCAGACATGATGAGCCAATCCCTCTTCATCGTTGGAGAAATTGGGGGTAATGACTACAACCTACCTCTTCTCTCCAGAGTGCCGATTGAAAAGATCCGCTCATTCACACCAAGTGTCGTTGCCAAAATTTCTTCAACAATCACCGTGAGCATCTGTGTCATTTTACCTGTTGCTGCTGCTGAGTGCTGACGTAGTAAGTAGTATATAAATAGTAATGTAACTGATTGGAGTTTGCAGGAATTGATTGGGCTAGGAGCCAAGACTCTGGTAGTTCCTGGGAACCTCCCAATTGGGTGTGTCCCAAAATATCTGTTGATATTCAAGAGTGATGACAAAGAAGATTATGAGCCAGAGACAGGCTGCCTCAGGTGGATGAACGAATTTTCAGAGTACCACAACAAGCTTCTCTTGGAGGAGCTGGAGAAGCTGCGCAAGCTTAATCCTGGTGTGACTATTATCTATGCTGACTATTATGGAGCTGCAATGGAAATTTTCCATTCCCCTGAACGATTTGGTGAGTTAAGATATTTGCCTTTACTTGTTACAGGTATTAAATATGCAGTACAGCTTTGCTTTGCATACAGGCCAGAATGGGATGCGAAGCCACCCCCCCCCCCCCCCCCCCCCCCCGCCACCCCACACGCACACACCCTCGCGCGCATGTCCCTGATGCGTCTTAAGCAACTAACTCATTTTCCATGTTTAGGAAAAAATAAAACCATCCTTTTGGAACTCTGGAAGTTGATGGTAGGCTATTTGTCAGTTTTTGCTTCTGCTTTTCATAGTAGAATCCAAAGTGGAGCTGGATGTGAATATCTCCGTATTAAACAGAAATACAAAATCTAGCCATGGGGGAAATGAAATTTGACTGCCAAGTAGAAGCTTGTATAATACCTGTACTAACAAGCTGTTTGGTTCATTCCACAGTAACGCAAATATAAATGGAATTAGTTCAAATCTATCTCCCACCAGTAACATCTGTAGCTTTGTTTCATTTACGTTTGCGTTACCACAGATACAACCAAACAGCTCGTAAGTGTTATCGAATTAGATTTCATAAGCTTTCAGAATTACCATTATTTAATAACAGCTTGAATTCGGTAGGTAACACAAGGACACAAGGTGATACAAGATAACATCATTTTGCTTTAGCATCCTCTTCTACTTTTCTTTGATACCTGCATTGCTATCATTGCCATCATGGTGCAAATACATTATGTACAGTACCAATAAACATAACATAACTTAAATTGTGTTCCTAATATACATAGCATACATTGCCATCACTGTGGTTTAGGTATCGAGGAACCTTTGGTGGCTTGCTGCGGTGGAGAAGGACCCTATGGTGTGTCCCTTTCTACAGCCTGTGGATATGGAGATTACAAGGTGTGTGATAATCCAGACAAGTATGGCTCGTGGGATGGTTTCCATCCATCGGAAGCTGCATACAAAGCCATTGCAATGGGCCTTTTGCGAGGGACATACACACAACCATCTATTGCTTCCACCACCAGTTCCTGTCCACAGCTCACTGAGCTCGGCTCTTCTGTTGAATACAAGGTCCTCTACGATTTATAGTTTTGTAGCTACATTTAGTTGTTAGTGTTATATTTATATAAATACATGTGGTTAGATATTTAATCTATTTTTTGGATGCGTACAGCATGGTTAAAGATGTAATGATTTAGACAATTTTGCCTGATTACAGAGCTGCGGTCCTGTACTGCACTTCTCGGCTGTGGCCCACGTGATTGGTTGGGTTTTGTTTTACCTTCTCTTTTTCAGTTACAGGTTTTACTCGTCATTGTTTACTGTTTCTCTGTAGTTTCAATGCTTTATTATTCCTTTAGTTGTATATGCAGGTGTAGTTTCGAACTTCTGAGCATCCTCCCTTTTGTATAGTGCTAGAATTAGTTATTAAAAGGGGGTGCTTTTACCGTCCATAGAAGGTACCAAGAGGAACCACATAATTATACTTGGGGAGTCCCGAAACTCTTGGTACCTCCCAATGACTTCAAAATGGCTGACTAAAAGGAGTGGATACCAAATCTTTGACAATCTTGGCTGGTACAGCGGAGAGCCAGAGATGTTATCTACTTCATTTCCATTTATTGTAAATGTAACCATTGATTCTTCCGATTAACGTGATGCTTAGCTGAACTTCTGCATTATCAGGAAGTAAACAGCTTTCTAGTATTTCAGAGTCTTCTTGCTGTGGCTGTCTTTCCTTGGCAACTCCTTTATTTTGTGCTCAATCGTGCGGAGCAATTTCTATTCACGATTATGATCAATCCTCTCACAGATCTAATGGTGGGAGATCAAGAGCTCACATAGGCCACCCTAAATCGGCGATCACACATTAACTAAGCGCATGTTTGGTATTGCTCCACGAACTATGCTCTACAAACTCTACTGTAGAACAGCTCCACAAAAACCTAGAGTTTGTGGAGCATCCCTTTACATACTCTCATAACTCCACATTTAGGTGCTCTCACAAACCTGAAAAACATAGAACGGAGCAGTCCCAAACACCCCCTTAACTAAACCAGCGGGGGAGAGGGCTTCCCCTATATGTTCCTGCTTACTCATGTCATGTGATGGTACTACATAATACTGCAACTATCAACAAATTACCAACAAAGAGAAAGACATATACAAGAATGGAGAAACTACTTATACCCAATCTTTTATCGATGGGCTAGAATAACATCAAATCCTAGCTCAATGCCTAAAAGATGCCAAAATCAAGGCGATTGTTTAAACAAGATTCAAATAAAAAAGGGTCTCAACTTGTGGTCGTTGACTTCCGGATTGCCTGCGACAAATGCACACCACACGTCCTCTATTTCACTCGTTTCTTTTCTCTCGTCTATGGCAAGATTTTTTAATTACATTAGAGATTGGTTTCTTTTCTCTCCTCTCGGCAAGATTTTTTTAATTACATTAGAGACATGGACAATTAACGCTTAGACCCTACTCGTACGAGCATGTCCGAAAGACAGAGAGAGTCACCACAGGCATCGATAGCCTACAACAATGTTAAATCCTTAAATAAATTCAAGAAAAATGCAAAGAACGTAAATATGAGTGCGCAGGTTATATGACAAGAAACCCAACCAGTTGTTTGCCTCTGTTTATTGTTATTGTAGCTTTCGTTGCTTAGTCTTCCTATGAATCACGAAATATGATAACCTGAGCTCTGAGAAATATGGTCAACATGCATATTAATTATGAATTTTATTATTTTTAAACATAGAAAACCACCTATGAAACTAGCCAATGTATCAAATTTATTAGGTTAGTATGTTCGTTACCTAATTTCACAATCAATGGTTGAAGATCGGACTGACGCTTAATTTAGAGGTTGAAAAATATAATTTACTCTTATTTAGAAGCTACTCCCTTGGTCGTAAAGAAATACAATTCTCACTCTTGGTGGAGTCGAATGATTAAAGTTTGGCAAAGTTATGATACAAAATAAGTACAATTTAATTAATTGCAAAATATTTTCAAAGTAAACTTTTTTTGACAATTTTTTCATAGTAAACTTAGTTTGAGACATAAATGTTTATATACCTATTCATGTATATTGGATTCTTTATTTATTTTCTATATTGTTTGGTAAATTTAGACCATTGTGATCAACGCGGTAGTTTTAGCCCATGAGACTGAATGAGATTATTTCTTATAACTTTACATGGTAAACATTTTTTTTTATTTAAGTACCTTTTCCAACATTGATAATTCATTACCATTTTTATAAATTTTAGCTTCAATTTAGGTATCTACAAATTATAATTCAAATAGACTATTTATTTAGGCATTCTTTTTCTTTACATTCGTTTGGAGACCAAACTTTTAACGTCTCATAGTTTTTATTATGGAAGGGCCAGCGCCTGGCTGAACAGGACGACGCGTCCGAAGCAGCTCCTGAGCCTCCACTATCACGCGCCTATGGGAAAAACGACTCGCTCGCCCATGCCGGTAGGACCACCCGAGCCTGCTCTGCTTTCACGCACCCGCAAGCACACACAACAGCATCAGCACCAGTAGGCGGCATGCACGCAGCACCAACATGTGGCATGGTGACCCATACAACTGCAATAGCAACGTACTCTTGAAACATACAGTGACCCACACCCGCATGGCACCAACAGGCGGCGTGGTCATGCATGCGCACGCAGCACCAGACGACGCGGTGACCCACGCAACAGCAGTATACTTTTGAAACATACGTTGACCCACGGTGACCCACACGCAACAGCAGCAGCACCACACAATTGCAACGTGTGCTCCTCCCAAGATCTACTTTTGAAACATCCAGATAAAAACGCTTGCAACATATGTCTGAAACAGATGAAACACTTGAAACATGTGCTTGAAACATGCATGTATAGCCTTGCAACATATGCAAGATCGAGATCTAATTTTGGAATATTCTGATGAAACACTTGCAACATAAGTCTGAAACATCTAAAACACTCGAAAACATTCACTTAAAACATGTGTGTATAGCCATAGAACATACGCAACATCCAGATGAAATACTTGAAACATAGACTTGCAACATGAGTATATTGTCATTGCAACATATGCAACATCTCAGATATACTTTTGCAACATCTAGATGCAACCCTTGAAACATAAGTCTGAAACGCCTGAAACATTTGAAACGCGATAACCAGCAACCTTGGGTCGAGGGGACGTCACTCCTCCTGTGATTCTCCCGCACACTGCTCGCTCAGCCGTAGTTGTCCAACACCATTCGATCGCGGGTGATGGGGGCACGGCGCGGGCGGCGATGGGGTACGACACGGTGGGGCGAAGGGCACGGTGCGCGCGGGAGACGGGCGCGCGATGGGGGAAGGGGCGAGCAGATGAGTGGCCACGCCGTGGCTTGGCCACACGCGCAGCCTGGCTCGGTGACCAACTCTAGGCCCAGGCGGGGGAGGGGGGTAGTGGCCGGCTCGGCCTCGGTGCTCGGGGCGATAGTGCTCGCGCTCAAAGTCGAAGGCGGAATCTTGCCTCACGACCTCGGGGGCTTGGGGTCGACCAGTCGTTTTGGATGAGAGGATGAGGAGTGGGGATTTTTTTTGTTTTTAGGAGATAGGACCTAGTCCTGCGTAGGTGTGGGCCACATCCGGATATGGGTCATGGGATAGACGTCCGTGCCATATCTCCTACAGCTAAAGCTAAAAAAGAACAAAACTTTGACAACTACGATAATCGCTGGGGTCGTCACTCCGGCTTGCGTGTGACAAACATTTCGCCTCCTCGGCCTGCCGCCCATGCGAAAAAGAAATTTGCTGCATGCTCTGAGGCTCCATTCCCCGGTAGGAAAGAAAAATGCGCTGTCAATCATGCGCGCGCTCCTTCCTTCCCTTGCATGCGCGGTACGATTGTGCGATCCCTCAGCCTCGCGGAAAACCACACGCCGTCCCTGCGCCGTCGCACGTCTCAGACGCCACCATACGCGACGTCCCTACGCCGCCATAACCGCGTCGATCGGTGTCGTCGCCATCGTACGCGATGTCCCTGCACAGCAGCAACCGCGTCGACCAGTGCCGTCAGGCCGCGCTGCCGCCACCGCCACCAGCCCACATCCTCGCACTGCTGTCGCAGATCCCTTGCACCTGACGTCGCACGCCATGACGCCGCTAGCACCATCCTCGCCCTCGCGCCGCCCTCGCCAGTCATCGTCCTCGCCGTGGGAAATTGGGCCGGCCTAACCCTATCTCCTCCATGCAAGGTCGCATGTCTCCACTTCTCCCTAACGCTAGCTGCTGGCTGGTCGGGAAGGAGTCGTGGTGTTCGTGCCAGCCCCGAGGAACACTAGCTGCTGGCCATCGAGGAGTCATGGCGTTGTTCATGCTAGTCGAGGAGGAATGGACCCACACCGTTGACCTCGCCGTTCGCGCCCGTGCCGTTGTCCTCGCTCCGCCTTGATCCGCGTCCAACATAGGCGTGGCCACTCAGAGTCGGAGGTGGGCGTGGGCGTTGCCGTTGCACGACGCAGAGACTACAAGCCCTCGCTAGATGGCATACCAGAGGAAGCGAGAGCTGTCACTGCTCCCCGAAGCCGAAGGGGGCAGCGGGCATGGCATCCTGTCCATCTACACCAGTATTCAGCCTCGGCAGCACCCACCACCACCACCTCCAACATCGGACTCGATGTTGACATCGATAGCGCATAGGAGGTGTTTGATGGAATGCCCATGAGGTAAACAGTGCGTCCTTTGGTCTCCATGTGTATGCCATGAATACAGGTCTGGTGGACGCCATATCAATCATAAATTTTGGATCTTCAGAAGCAAGAAAATAACTCATTAATTTTAGATCTTCAGAAGCAGGAAATTCACTCATTGGTCTGGGATTTCTAATCCTATTCTTGGTTTGCAGTTCTCAAGGAAGGGAGCATCGTCAAATCATTGACCATCTCCACGGTTTACAAAGCGAAGAGGAGCCACCACCACCAACAAGGACAAGGTGCCCGTTGATGTTGTGGGAGCAGTGAGCTGTCCCCTCTTGGGAAATCTACATGGAACATCAGGTGGTGAGATTGCTTTACTTGCCTGACTGAGTACATGTCGCCTTTGTTGGTCTATGTTCAATTCAGCCACCCTTTCTGTTCTACCTCCACTGGGCTATGCTATGCAATTTATTGCGATTGGGGCACTGTTAGCGTAGTGGATATCTTTTCTGTGGGGTCTAGAGATGTCTCTTGTAGCTTCGACCAGTTAGCATTGTTTTTTCTTTGTCTGTAAACCTGATAGGTACAGGTACAACTAAATTTGAAGGATGCACATTCCTGTGTGTGACAATCTTTGTGGATTCAGGCCGACAATAGTCATATAGTGTAGCTAGCATTGTCGTTGTAGCATGCTTTCTATGTCGTGGAGATGTGAAGGCTGTAATACAACAAAAACGGGATATTTGATTCACAAAAAATCTAAACGTTTCTTCATCATACTTCACATATAGCACACCGGAAGCCCACTTCTGCTAACCTGCACACCAATGAAGTTTGTTCTTGGATGCTGGTGTCCTAGACGGGAATCCTAAGGTTAAAACAAAACTATGATATGTGTATAATAAGATTCCTTGGTGCATTTTCACTAATCTTGTACTGTTGTAATGATTTGATGGAGTTGCCTTTTCTGTGAATTTGATGAAATCAAGAATGTTAAAACAATTTGACATTTATACGATGTAGGTGTCTAGGAATGTTTGATTGTTGTCCTTGTGGATGGAAATCAGACATATACATCCGGGAATCAGACAGTCTCTGCTTTGAGCTATCTGTCAAGAGATGCAGGGACAAGCGGCCTATTCGTTTCGTCGTAAACGATCGTGGATTATTTACTGCTGGCTGGTTTAGTGTGAGAGAAAAATACTATTCCAGCTTATAATCCACGATCATATACGAGCAAGCGAACAGGCTGAAGGTTGCAAGCTTGGCTAATGAAATTTTGCTCAAAGTCAGTTTAATACTTTATCTATCTAATTATAAAATCTAAATTATTTCCAATCCCCCCAAAAATTGCTTAGTTACAATCCCCTATTACAACTGTTGTATTGTTTGTTTGATAATAGTTTTGAGATGGTAACATATATCTGTGGTCCAGAAATTATCTTGACCTTTTTATTATAGCAAACTCCATACATGATGTGCATATTTCCAAAAAAAGTTCATTGGATTATTTTGTATTATTTTCAAGGGGACTCTACATAGTTAGCATCCGAGGACGTATAGGCCACGATCTGGAACAAAATAGTACCACAGGAACAATGCAAAGCTTTGTCATAACTTGGCTCTGCTTGCACAACTTCCTTCCGGTGCTGATCTTCCTTCATGTACAGATAGATTTCTCTGTCTGGAGCAGATAAGTTTATGTTCTGCTTCATATAAAAAATGTACGTCAATTAAGTTTGATTAACTCTATGCCACCTGCCTGTCTTAATCACTATGCTTCAACCTGAATTCGATCAAATCTGTGTATTGTAGTATTTGAAAAATTATTATAGCATTCCTTTTAATTTCCATTCATCATATGCATCAGTTCGATCAGATCTAACAAGCCTCCTATTTAACAATGATGTGCTTACGACAGTGCTGATTGATCAAGTATCTTCTAAATAAAATTTTCAAAGGCATCTAATAAATTATAGTAAATGGTTTTCTCATGACAGTGCCCAAATGTTTTAGCTGCCCCTGTTAGCGATCAGATGATGATGACTGCTATGCTTGTGTGACAATCGTGCATTTTTCTTGCCAACTACTCGGCACCCATTTTAACTGAATGGAAGACTCAGATTATGTTATGCATCCTAAACTGCTTACATTTTTTTGATGATTTATATTTCAAACAAACCACGCAGAGAAATGGTTTACCACTACATTTTGGTGATCTGTGCTAAATTAGAAATTGTGCATTCATGGTGATCTGTGCAGACACACATTCAGGGCGATCTGTGCTCTGGTTCGGCTGATGGTATGGTTAGGAAATGAAAATGTTCAACCCATTCATGCGATTGAATCCTCTGCTCTCATTCTATTAAAAAGGAAACAATCCACTAAGTCGTACACACTCCCCAATAAGTCTGGTAATTAATTCGTTCAAATCAATGCTCGGTGTAGCAGGTAATGTAACTTAATCAATCGCAAGCGGCAAAGGAACTCAAACTCAATCCACAATCCGTCTCGCTCATCTGGGAAAGAAGAGCAGGCTGTTAGGCAAGCTGGCTTTAATACAACCTCTAGGGAAGCTAGGAAAGTTGGTATATACTTGGTACCAAACTTTGTGTAGCATATGTTTAAGTTATTTCCTAGCTTTATTCCATTCTCTTCATTCTAAGTCTTTTTCCTTATATTACTTTTGGAAACAAGGGCTATATTAAGGAAAATTGTTACTGTTCACTTGATGCAAGTAGCATAACTTTTTTTTATGTGTTATGTCATTTTAGAAGGGTGTGACTTCAGAAAGAGTAGAGTCTGAATAAGATGTAGCACAAACCTTTAGCACCATAGAGGTTAGTGGTGACAAGCTCTTTTTGGTGAGCTTAATGGAATGCAACTGAGCCTCTATTTTTTTATTACATTTTTATTCCAGTTTTGCAGTAGAGCACACACTAACAGACTAACATTCCAAACTCTGGGTTTTAACGTTTCAGAAAATAGAGTTAACCTATCCTTTGCTTCTCATTTTTGGCTTTATTATTAAGATAAGGAAAATAAAGCGGTGAAAGTAGTTGTGGCCTAATCATTAACATAAAAGCAACACTGTGTCTTGGTCTGCTACTAAGGTACCTGGTTCTTCTCAGAACCACTCCTTAATAAGAGAAAATAATTGGAATAAGCAGATTGTTTCTGATGGATTTGTTTGTATAGGCTGCGCTTGATAGCATCACAAGATCGCTGGCTCTAGAATGGGGAACAGATGATGACATTAGAGTCAACAAAATTGCACCCAGACCATTTCAGGACCAATTCAAGACACCCACGGAGTGAGGAAGCTTTTGCACCCCAAGAAATGAGCAAGGGGCATGGAGAAATGATGCCATTATTCAAGTTTGGAGATAAGCGGTATATAGCAATGGTTGCGAATATGAACTTGATTGTTTCAGTTTCACATAGATTCTTACAATATGAACTTGATTGTTTCAGTTTTGCATCAAAACTTGGAGTTGTATTTTTATCATGGTTAGTATCCAAAACAAAACAAAAAATCATTTAGATTTTTCATATTTTCATACAGCTCTAAAATGCTTTTAACCTAGGATACATTTCAATTTTTCGTACTGCCCTCCACCCATTTATTAGTTTTATGAACGACATAACACTCAAAGTAAGAAAATTGTCCTGATAAGCTGATAAAGAAAAGAGTGGATATATTTCAGTAAATGCAATTCTCAATCAAGGACCAGTAAGCCTAAAGCTCACCAAATTCACCTTAACAACACTTGTTCGTGAATTTATTGGTGCATGAAAGAATTAGATATCGGAGATTTCTTCCTGCCGATATAAAATATTATCTTAGCCGCATTACGGAACCTGCCGATATAAAATATTATCTTAGCCGTATTACGGAAAGGTCTATACAATAGAGTTGGTGAGCCTGTGATGCCGCGCTCTCCGTGACTATGTTAATTTCACAAACTTTGTTTTTTGGATTAAATATTACTTTAACATCGGTATTTTATTTCACAGTGTTGTTATCTTATCGTACGATCCGCGTGTTTTTAGTACAAAAGTTTAGATGCCCCGTAGCAATGCATGGGCACGCTACCTAGTCATTATCATTTTTCATTAGTTTTTTGTCTAAGCAATTGTGTTTTCCACGGAATCTATATTTATGTATTTTTCTTTCCAATTCATATGGAAATCAAATTGTTATTTTATTAGCTTATTTATTATTTTGGATTTAATGTCTATTAATTATATCAATTATCAAAAAGCATGGACCGTTAGATCGATAAAAAGATAAAATATTGTATGTTCTTTATTTCTCTAATTAATCTCATAATTATATTAGGCATGAACTTTTTTATTTTAACGATGTAGGTTCTTTTCCTTTACAATTAATCTCATAATTATATACGGCTTAATATAAGTCACTATAAATATATGTGATTTCTACTACGGTTTTCTTGAGCCTACCGCTAGTGATCCTAACAGAACCACCATTGTAAATACATGATTTTTACTGACAATTCTCTTAAGCCTATTGCTAGTAGAAACGTATTTGCACTAGCTGTTTTCTTAACCTGATGCCAGTACAAATACTTTGAAATCTTTTTTTGAGTTTTTAAAATGATCTCGGATGGAGAAATGATCTAAATGAAAGTTGCAGCCCTAAAGGAAATCTACAACATTGTAGTTGGTTACCTTTTATTTGAAATAACTTTGGTCCCCAAAATTATGTTTTAAGATTAACGATTTTGAAATTCATATTTTTTTAATTTTTTAAATGACCTAGAATGAAAAAATGACCTAAACTAAAGTTGTAGTACTCAAAGAGGTGTAAAACTTTCTAGTTCAAACTGTTGGTATTTATTAACGTAAATAGAATACGAAGGATTCTGCAAAGCGCACATAATACCATTGTAGCATTTTACCAGGAGTATTTTAGGTATCATTATTTATGTTTTACCACAAGGAAACAATGAAGTAAAGATTATTAAATATCAAAGAAGTATCTATCAGTCAACATACCATCATAGCTAGAGCAAGGGGTAATGGTAATGATAGGAATTAAGCATAATGACACTCAGGGGATAGATCACTAAGATACTGTAAACTAGTTAACTCAAGAGAACAACGAGTGACGTAGATTCCTATGATATTCTTATTATAGGATCAAAGTATATATATACCCGACTATAGCTAAGACTAACTCTACTCTTGTGTACTTTGGGACGCTGCTAGACGGTAGAGCACCACAAAGGATAACTCTACTGATGCGACTACGGTCCTACAATTTAAGAACCTACTCACATGGGATGGACTACAGAGCATATACAGGGCTATCACCACCCACTGCTACCACACGGCCAGGGAACAGGGTGCACTCACAGACAGAGCATCGTATAAGCACCATGCTTACACGAGGCTCGGTTACTTAGCCTAACCGGTAAACTAGCAGGCTAAGCGCTCTATAAACCCGTACACAAAAGTAATGATAATCTTAACTAAGCGAGATATATATTCAAAGTACGTATAGCCATATAGATAAGAATATGATAAATTGATTATAAGTCTTACAAGATGTAGAAGTGAAGATACAAGGCTTTCCTGAGCCTCCAAGACTAGATCCGAAACTTGAGCATGAGCCCAACTCGACACTTACTCCTGAGCTACTAATCTACTACATTGGAGAGTTCTAGACCTATTCCTCCTGGTGTGTGTTGATATGAATGAGACATGAATTAGGGTTTCCAAGATGGCCTCAGGGAGGACGGTAGGGGCTGCTATATATAGGGGAACCATCAATTCTGAGCCCTTAGATCAAACCGACTTGAAACAACAGCGTAGATTTGATCTTTAAGGCGATGGAGGACCGACGTACGAAGGAGAGGCTAGCAGGCGGGACCCATAGGCTGGCCAGCCTAGGGCACCATTGGCCCAATCTTCGGTGAGTTGTCTTCTGGATGCTTCTAGAGTCTTCCTAAGTAGGTTTCTTTATAGATAAACGTGATTTGATCTGACGATTAGGTCCACTTGCTTGTTTTCTAGATAAATCCTCCTGCGTTCACAGATTCATCAAAACTTGTGGAATTTATTAGTTTAAACCCCTAGACCTATGTTCGGTGATGGAATTAAGTATATATGCAGGTTATATTAATAGTTTATAATTGATGTTAATGACCATTAACAAGCTCCCCCACATTTAACCTTTGCTAGTCCCTGAGCAAAGTTAAACTTGAACAATGGATTAGGAGTTGCTACAATGTTTTCACTCCTCAAAAGTACATAGGTGTTCAATCAAAAATTCTCCTTCGGATTGGAATAAACTGATCTGACTTTCAAACTTACCCATATTACCTTCAATCATGGGGCTTCTTAGCCTTCACGTGGGTCTTGAGTAATTGAAAGATAGAACGATCAAGTCAAGCACTACGTCTCAAGTTCTTTGTTCCACCATTGTTCTGAAGTTTTTGTAAGTTTTCAAAATAATACCCAGAGATTCCATTGTATAACACTCTCAAGTCTCTCGATATATGTGATATTTGTGGATCCTCACCAAGGCAATAAAGATGCTATGTCTTTTTCTCTTCCTACCACTAAGGCTTATGTGGAGTTCATAGGTAGAAAGAAAGCTAGAGCATACTTGCAATGCATGTATTGTAAAGTCAAACAACGGACCCAAAGAGAAATGAGTCATACAATCAAATCAAGATGTGCATGTGTGTGGATATATGGTGGATATATATGGTGACTATCCTAATTCTACTTTGTTTCTTGAAAACTTATCTCTCTTTTAAAACTTGAAAATATTTTTGTAAGAGAACGGGGGCTATCTTTATTCATCTTTCTTCTTCTTCTTTTCAGGTGAGCATCTGAGTACCTATTATTTTAGATATCTCAGACACTTGTTCATTTTTTTCTCTTTTTATTTTTTTATCATTTTTTACGAATAACTTTTGCATAGCCCATGTTTTTTTTCTACAATAAAATTTTTGAGAGATAGCAACAAGAACTTTGGAGCATTTATTTGGTGGATGAAAAACCTATCAAGCATATTTTTGTGCTCACTTCTAGTGTGGGAGTAAAACATTTTTGGGTGGATCTAAATGGAAGGTATGTTTTTGTGCCTACCCTGGTGTAGGAGTAGTGCATATGTGGGTGGTGTGTACGTGATCTTGATTTTAAGAGCAAGACAAATCTCTCATAAGGGTCAACAAAGCTTGACAAAACTCAATGCAAAACAAGCAACAAGTATGAGTGGAAGTTTTCCTAGCCTATATAACATGTATGGCTTTGGTAGGAATTCAAGCTGTCATACATGAACTCATCATATAACATTTTTATGTTTTTCAAAAGATAAATCTCTAGAACTTTAGTATCACTTAGAACAAGATAAACAACAGTGCAAACCTTCTCATATCATATCCGTCAATTACCTAAACTTAGATCAAGCATATGCTACCCACGGGTTTCAGGTTCAGAGTAAATCCTTGTATCAAAATAATCTTATCCAAAACTCAGGGAATTCAAGCCTGAAAACTAGGTACTTGAAAGGAATTGCAATATAGCAACTATTCATCATTTCTATTTTAAGAGATTATCTTTATAGTCTTTTATTTTATTTTATTGAGCTCTTAAAAACAAATTAAAGCAAACTAGGCACACTCTTTATTTTGTTTTTATTTTTTAGATCACACATTATAACTATATTTATTTCTATAAATATATTTTTTTATTTTTTTAGTTATTCATCTTTTTTCTAATATATATATAAAGCAAACTAAGAATAATAAAAGAAAAGAAATACTTATCTAGATACATGGGGGATGCCTTCTCCCCAAGCTGGTTGTTGTCGTGGTTGCTCAACGAGGTGGCCAGATGTGGAGGTGCTGGAACAGAGCCTCCCAATTTTGATTTTTGTTGTTGCTGTTGGAAGCTGGCGATCTCGTGTCCCATGCTTACTTGCCATTATGTATGATTATATATCATACCTTGTATGGCAGCATTTGTCTCTTTAATGGTTGTGAGTCTGTTGTTGAAGTGGTGGTAGGCCTCCTAAGAGTCATGATACCCACGGCCATAGAAAAATATGCATCCTCCCTGATGCCCACTGGAGGTTGCTTCATAATCTTGCCCTTGGTAGTTGTGGAAGTTCATTGATCAAGTATCTCGGTTCACTCTTGAAGATTAGGATTCTTGAGGTGGCGCCTTCAGTAGTGGCGCTTCCATTGGTGGTGACACCTTAATTTACCAAACCCGTCTTGGTTTTGAGTTTGATTTAGGTTTAACATGTTCATCCTTTCTTGACTTGTTCCTCCGCCTTGTTTAGCGTTTCGAAGTCAACCATTAGTAGTAGAAATTGGTGACATCTTGTGTGCATCATAATTGCCGGTTCAGAACTTTCACTTGTAGAATTTGGGGATCAACTCCCCCACACTTTGCTCGAAGTGTGTTCTGCTCATCAAAACAAGGTAGAGATCAAGTGTATGGGCTCTGTTGGTGGGAACACGCCAACCGAACCAAAACTTTATTTATCATTCCCTAGCCTTAAGCACATTGAATTATGATAAGATTGATGTTATGTGCATTCATTCTTACAACATGGGTGATAAAATGAGGATGAATGTGACATTTGAATACATTTGTCAAAAAGAGTGGAGTTACTTAACCTATGGAAGGATTGTCCATCTTTACAAAATGTATTAAACTTTACATGATTATGACTATCATTTTCCAAAGATAAGATATGCAAAATTTTAGCTCATTTGGTTAAGACTATGAGATCAAGAAAGTGGTGCTATGAACAAGCTTAAGAAACAAGACATGTTGAGTTAATCAGGTTGAATCAAGCAAAGTTGTAACTCAAACATGTTTGTTTCTTCATTTGTGTAAATAGCAAGATCTAAGGGAAGCTTTTTAAATAATGACCACTTACCTTAAGATGTTACCTTCCTCATTGGAGTGTGTTGACACCCTATAATGAAGGGTAGATGACTTGTGTGGTGATCTTTTCTTCCTGCTTGAAGCTTTCCTTGCTTGAGCTGTTCATGAGCATCTTGTCTCCTATGTCACACTCCTTTCTCATCCTTTTATCATGCAATTCTTTTGTTCTTTCTTTCGACACTTTGTTTGGACCTTCTACTTCTCTCATTCCTATCAGTGAGGGCTTCATGGCTTTGAGTCCATTAAGCAAGGCCTCTTCTTGCATTTAGCTTTTCTTTGCACCATCCGATCCTAGAGATGAGGATATGAGATTGCATGCTCTTCTTCCATCAACCTTTCTTGATTTCTATTCATTCTTGGTTGATGAGTTGAGGTTCATTGGAGATGCAAACTCAAGTTCCTCCTTGATTGTCTAATGGCGTGATAGAGAGTTGTTCTTCTTTGTTTGTCACCGATACGCTAGCCGTATTGATGGTCAAAGAAGAAACTTCATTGGTACTTGCATGAAAGCTTCATCTCCAATGACTAAGGGATGTCGTCTCGCGGCCATGGTCATTTGCGGTCTTACGAGACACCGTCAACATACCTCATTGATTACTGATGGTTGTTGACACAATAATGCATGCCATGATGTACACTATAACACAACATACCTTTGCCGACACTTTTTATAGTGGACAAAGGGTACCTTTCCCGACAGATAACCTCTCTCGAAAGGTTTTGCCGACAGTTTAGAAATAGTCGCGCTATAAGCCGTGGGCGAAAGTTTCACCGACAGTTAAAGGAATCGCCGACACTTTTTGTGTTGCCAAATGGTGGACCTACGCCAACAGTTGAAACCTTTGCCGACAGTTGACCCTTTCCCGACAGTTAAGACCTACGCCGATAGTTTGAACCTTTCCCGACAGTTTGTGTGTTGGCGAAACCATTTTCAAGGTATTTTGTGAATCATGCCCTGTCCAACAACTAAACTATCGGCAAAACTGTACTGCAGATATAGATATAAATACAATTTGAATAATTTGACAAATTCACTGTTATTCATATAGAAGGAAAATCTCAATTCTTAGGAGCTAGATAGAGTTGATTCATTTTCGGAAAACAGTGTTCTCATCAGGTCTACAAAACATGACATAGACGTTCTGAACTTGAGACGACTAACAAAAAAAAGCCAGAGTAATATTTAATAGGCCACACATTTTCGCAGAGGACCATCCATGAGAATGCTCTAAGCTGCAGTGGCCTTGCCCTTCTTGCGCTGAAGCTTCTTCATGTAGAACTCAAGCTCTTTACCCTCAAGGATGTACCTGTTATACAAAAAAGAAAAGTGTATTGTAAGGAGCTGCCAGCAATATAAGATATAAGTGAAAATAAGGGGACAACTTCCATTCTACTTGAAGCCTAAAAGGATAAATTTGTGACAGCTCCCAACATATCTAAAATGTCTAGACTCACAGTGATTGTAACATAAAGAGTATAAATAGTGAGACGCTATGTTGCAAGAAATAGTGAGACGCTGTGTTGCAAGAAATAATACCTCAGCAAATTCTTTCTTTGTAGCAGGAGCCTTTTTCTTCCTACAGATGTCAACTCCATAGTGAGTGAGGTACCACTGCTTGAATGGGGCAGCATCAACTTGCACAATGGCACTCTTCACAAGGGTTTGAGTCCTCACAAGCTCATTGTTTGATGCATTGTAGACCATGTATCCAGGCGAAGAGCCCTCCACTTCACATTACCTCCACGAACATGAACCCTCCTCACTGTCTTGTTGCTTGACAACTTGGTGTTGGCCGGCTGGCGCCCAAGCTCATACCTTCAAGAGAAGAGTTTAGCTACATTATAGCTGAGAACAAACTAAGAATCATTTTCGTTAATCATTGTTAAGCCAACAATATTTGGAATCAACAGTTCATGTTGATTACTAAATAATTACAACAAAATATTACTTAATGATTCTTTTCTAGCACATACTGATAAAAAGGAAACTATTTATCTTGGCAAATAAAGTGCACATAGCGTGATTCAGAGTTGTTGCACTCATATTCCAGCACTAATGAAAATTAACTAGCTAACAAATTTTGGTAGTGAGGCTTATAAAATTGGGAAGGTATAATACTAGAATAGGTGCACTACCTTCTCCCATTTGCTAATACCCTGAGCCCCTGACCAATATTCTCCCATTTTCAGAGAAGGAAATGGTACAGGACCAAACAAAAAACACATGGCCCAGAACATGTGGAAAACTATAAATTATCACCCTAGAAGCACAACATCGCCATCCCTAAATTCTAAAATTGATATGTTCTTACTTAGCTGTTCCATTGAGCCATTGAGGCTTGTAGATCATCTCAAGTATTATTTCCATGTATATAAAAATAATCAAGATGTGAGTGCAGCCAAAAGTATGAACAACATAGTATCCAATGATGAATAATATGAATATTCTGTTATAATTAACATCAAGTGAAAGTAACACATATAGATATATGGGTTGATATAGTCATACTCCAAATCTGGCAGACAGATAAGCTGGTATAAAAGCAGAAAGGCAAAATCAGTTGAACAAATCAACAAGAGTGGATCAACTAACAAGAGCGGACAATCATTTAATTGATATGACATCTCGACATTTTATAAAATGAAAACTGGGAAAGTTCCTTTGAACTCAATATTGCTTGCAGTAACCGATATAAGCAATGGCTGTTGTCAGCTAAGATATAAGCCATGGCCCTGTGTCATTGTACAAGCTGCTACAACCCAATAGCCTTGCCTAGCAAAGTAGAGGAGAAAAACGCATGAAGCTTTGTTTGGTTTGAATTTGGGCAAGGTGGGGATTCCCTTGCTTTTGAGGGAGAGCCAGATTGGCTCTCCTCGCCTAGCAAGGTGTGCCTTACCTAACCTTTGCCAAGCAAGGAAAGTGGGCAAGTTTGTGCAAGACAACCAAACATAACCTAACTAACTCTCATAGGTATTTTGCAAATTTTGTCATAATGACAGCAAGTATGACCTGCTGGAATGATTTCAGTACTATCTGGTAGTTGGTATTAACTGATATCATAGAAGTAAAGACCACTGATAGAAAGGTCAGGCCAAGGATACATAAGTTTATGCTTTAATGTCAACTACTAAGAGGCAAGAATGCAGCCAACACCAGCACACACTTGTAATTGCGTCAGGTACTTATGATAGATATTTTGGTACATGTCAGCTAAGAAGAAAGGGCAATAGAGTGTTGCAGGAAGTCCATGCACTTGTCTCCATAATAAATTTCCAGAAAAACATTTTACTAATACCCTGAAGTAAATTATGGAACATACACAGCCATCTCAATGCAATTTTTAGTAAAAGAGATATCATGTGGCTTGAGATACCTTACTTGACTTTGCATGTGAAATCAGCACCTGGCTTTGATCCTTCACAGTTGGAAATGTCCAATCAGTATTTCCATCCTTGGACTGAATGTAAAAAAGAAAATTTATCAGCAAAGTAAACTTAACAAAGTTTGATTACTTCATACAAAGTTCCATGAGCATTAAGGGCTCACTTTGTCATACACGTACAACATTAAGGGCAACGGCCATGGAGCATTGGTCTTCTGGTACAATGTTTCTATCTATCTACTATTTATAAACCCTATCATACCAAACGAGGCAACAGCCAAAAAAAAAACTGAAGGTCCGTTACTATTTCATACTGTGAACAAGCACTGTCTTTTAACATCTTGTTATTTGATCCAACCAAGGGCATTTGTTTCTAAGGATTATCACCAGATAACATCACTGGGATAGCACTAATTCAAATAGAAATGCATAGTACAATTGTTATAAAATAATGCCAATGACAACAGTGGTTAGCACAATTTATAAGCTATCTTTCCTGCCCCTTAACTGATTAAAGAACTACCTCTTCTAATCACACCATACGGACATAATGACACTGTTTTACTACATACTACTATATTTTTACTAGATAACATCAATGGGATAGCATTAATGTTGAATAGAAATGCATAGTACAAATCTTATAAACTAATACCAATGACAATGCATCATGATAACTGAAAAAAGACTCTTGTTCCAAATTATAGATTATAGATCACTTTAGCTTTGTCCTAATTCAAAATTCTCTAACTTCGACCAGGTTATAGAAAAATACATTGATGTATGAAGCACAAAAAAAGAAAACTATCAAGAAATATTTCATGGTGGATTTAATGAAATGATGTTGGTGCATTTTCCTACAATGCTGAAGTGACCTATAATTTGGAAGGGAGTACAACTTTATAATAGCAATCATAATTCAATTGAAGAATAAGCCTTTACATTCAAGCTGACAAAATGTCCAACAACAGCCAAAGATAATATCAAAGTAACACAGATGACGCATTGCATAAACCATAGCCGACCACTACAACTACTTGCCAAATCTGAACTGGCACCACTAAATTAGCAACCTAAAACTGAGATGACATCATCAAGACAAGTTGCCTGATGATGGATTAATGGAGCACACATAAAATTCCAAAAACCCTAAGAAGCAAAAAGAAAATGAAAACATGGTTCAAAACATACTTACAATGGATAAAATCCACTGCCCGACAAATATGCTCCAGGGAGGGGGCAAACAGGTAGTCCCTTGTGGGAATTTCGAGATGATTGATTCCATGAACCTGAAAAATAGAATTATATGATTATTCAAACATAAGTTGTAAAACCTGCCAGATATGGTATGGTACCATAACACTATCTTGCTTGCTACCTGCCTACCTCTCTATCTCATGTGCACCAGTGCCAACCTAACCAAGTGATTTTATTGATTGCACAATTCATAAGGAGGCAATGAAATGATGTACATCATCAGAATGCAAAGACAAGGATTTTTTTTGCCTACTTCTACAATGGCTTAAAAAATAAGTGCCTCCTGAAGCTGGATCTACGGCTTCCCAACTTAAGTGTCAGTAAGTTCACGATGTACATACTTATTAGGTTAGAATATAACCTGTAGTTCTCTTGGTCAAGTAATAACATTATAAGTTCAGAGACAAATAAAGTTACTCCTGCAGCTACGAGAGGTAAAGGAACATCTACCTGGTATAGGGATGTTGGAACCAGAGTTTCATAGGCTTCATTCAGTGTAACAACACCTCTTACACCAAGTTGCTTTAGGCGCGGAACATCGCTAGAGAACGGAACAGCACCTAGCAAAACATACTGAAGATAGAGGGGGTTAAGGATATATCAGGCTAAAATGTCTATTGTACATTAAGAAGGAATGACTATTATTATTCCATCACCAATTTAACTGATCAGCTCTTACACCTCAATAATAATAAGACTACACGTATATTTGATGATATTTAACCGGGCACACAACGCTAGGCTGCTAGCTGTCCCCAAAAACATGTCTCAAAATTGCCCCCTAAACACTAATAACGAAACCAGAACATAAACTTGGAGACAGGCAAAAGATCAGCACCTTGTTGACGTGATCCCACCAGCGGAACTCGCCATTGAAACGGTTGCGAAGCATGTTGTAGAGAAGCGTCGGATAGAACAGGACCCTCGCGCCGACGCCGACGAGCGCGCGCTTCGCCCGCAGTCGCACAACCGCGACCACCTCCCCATCGCCGCCGCCACCCCACGATCCCTCCTCCTCCCGCTCATCGTCCTCCACCTCTAGCCCATCCCGGAGTTCCCGAATCCTCATGCCCGCACGCCCGGATCGGAGCCCCAATCCGACCAGCAAACCCTAGGAGCCAACGCGCTCTATGGTGTCCTCCCGCGCTCCTCGATTTCAGGGAGCGAGATGGAGAGAGGGGAGGGATTTGTGGATCGAGAGAGGATTAATCGGAAGGGGGGCGGCCGTGGCTCAGCGAACAACCCAGCTGCTAGCCTCTGGCACTGGCTCCTGGAGGCGCCCGGCAGCGGAGCCCTGCTAGCGAGGTTTTTCTTTTTTTTCTAAAGTCCACGTGAGTGGGAAGGGAGTAAGGAATGAAGGGTGGGCCCCCTATTTTAGTGGCTTAGCCCCTTCGCCGACACTTGGACAGTGGTTTAGGTAGGCTACAACGACACTTTTTTTGTCTCAAAACTTTCGCCGACACTTTATGTGTTGGAAGGAGAAACGCCGACATATAAGTTGTAGCCTTACATTACTATTGCCGACAATTTAAGTGATGCTAAAAAAATAAAGAATTGCCAACACTTTGTGTTGCCAAAACCCTTGATTTACCAACACATAATTGTAGGGAAAGGTGGGTTGTGGTGTAGTGGTAGTGGCATCTCGTTGTTTTGGTCCTTGTTGCCAACACATGAGTTGGTCCCTTCAAAGATGATAAAAGCAGACATATTCTGGCTAATAAAAGGTGGGTTTCATCCTGCTTCTCATCAACATCCTAGCTTGAGTCTTGGAAAGGCTCAATGCTTGGTTGTCTTTGATGTTGCTCATAGCCTGTTGATTTGGTCATCCACTTCTATAGTTGTAGTGGTGATTTCTAGATTTGCAGGTTCATACCATGAATAGGCATAGCTTATACTCATTTTTTCTGTAAAACATTAGTGGACACATACTTGAGGGAATAAAACAAATTTGCATTATGGGTTGTTGTCCATAACATTTATAGTTTCCCTCTATGCTAATGAAAGGATGGTTTTAGGATTGCTTTAACATAGATTTTGTTTATTAACAAATTTTATGTGTTGGCTGCATTTTAGCATGGTTCAAGGCTAAGATAACTTGCAACAAAGGATGAGTGAATAAACCTCGATATTCATAGTTCTTCTTTCCATGAAGAATGAGCTAGGTCTTCTTTGCGCAGAGTTATTGGAGTTCATCACATGCCTTGATTCATCTTTGACATGAATTTATCTTTGGACTTTCGCAAATTGAGTTTGAGAGTTTTCTGCAGGGGTTAGTCCAACAAAATAACCAGTATATACTTCAGCAGGTTTTAGTTCAATAACCAAACTAAACTCCATGTCTAATTTGATTTAGGAAGGCATTTTAACCTAAGCACCACGCTTAATTTAAAAGCCTTTAGAAATAAGGTCACACACCTCTTGATTTAAACTAAGCACCATGCTTACTTTAAAAGATGTATAAAGATACTTCCAAACCTAAACATACTATAGTAAACAAAAAGTAACATGAAAGCATTATAGAGGTTTATTCAAATAGAGATGAAAGAACATGATCATGGTGAGAGATTTTTTTAATAAAAGATGCAAGTGGCATGAATGTATGCAAGGAACTAAATATGATGTGGATTTGATATGAGAGAATTTAAACTAAATGGAGTGGATGCATGAATCATTTAAAGTAAACATGTAATGGTATGCAAAAATTAAAAGATAACTACTCATCAAGTTTATAGTCCATGAGCATGACTATCTTACCTTTCTTGATCATACTTACCATGACTCACAAGATGGAATTTGTGAGTAGTGCAGTGTCTGTATTCGTCACTTGAGATGTGATTTGAATTCTTGTGATGTCGACTTTTTTCTCTAATCTACACTTGGTTAGAATAATATATATATTTATACAAGCCTGTGAGATAGCAAGGTTACAACATTGATGGATCTTGAATGTTCAGGCACCCTAGGGTCTTCTTCTTTTCTTGTTGAAGCTTTTGCTGGAAGGTCGAAACGGCATCTGCTATCTTGTCTTATTCCATAATTCAACATAATAGGGGTAATCCTACTAAAGCTAGTGGTATGTTTTAATCTGAATCTTTACACCAATTGTATCCCTGACAACGGCGCCAAAAATTTTTGTTGGTATTTATTAACACAAATAGAATATAAAGGATTCCGTAAGTGCATAGAATACCATTGTAGCATTTTACCAGGAGTATTCTAGGTATCGTTATTTATATTTTACCATAGGGAAACTATGGGGGTATAACCCTAGGTACCCAAGATAATGGACATGGGCCGCACCACCAGGGGAGGTCTAGCCCATAAGATCAAGGCCTATGGTGCTCAACTCTGGTCGGTGTGCACCGTAAGGCAATCAGAAGACATCTTGGTGATGAAGGAAGATCCATTCGGATATGATAGATATCGTACTCCTTGTAAATACTTACCATATAGCCGAATAGATCTAGACTTAAACGACCCATAACCCTACCCTTCAGACTATATAAGGCGGGTCGAGACCCCCCTCGAATGCATCTCATATTCAATACAATCCACCGAAGACACAGGATGTAGGGTATTACGTCGATCAGATGGCCTAAACCTATCTAAATCGCTTGTCTCTGCGCTTGTGTCGCCATCTAGCTCCTATTACACGCACCTCCACCGATTCATCTACTACCATGGGCATACCCCTCGATAGACTGTCGACTAGATTTCATCGATAGTGGCGCGCCAGGTAGGGGCAGTGCATGCTAATTCCATGGTGAGCCAGATGGTCTGCTTCCTGAGCTCCATGATCATTCCCGAGCCAGGTCAGACCTTCACAGTCGGATCTATGACCTAGGTCATCGGGGCCGATGGCGTCGAGGAAATCATGGAGGCGGTGCAGAATCACCTTACGCCGATCGTGCCAACATCTACAACATCTTCGATCTCGGTGCCTCACCACTGGGTTAGGAGATCCATCAGAAATGATGATCTGATCACATCCATCGATCGGGTCATAGCGCCATGAGCGCGAAGCCAGGAATGCTGATCGCCAATGATGTCGCAATGAAGAAGCAAAAAATGCCACCCAAGCTTCTAGAGGTGACCCGCCACCTCTCGCTCGTAATCTCCAACAAGAGTTCCTCATGGTGTACAACCAACAAGTGGAGCAGATGCCGAGCGCCAATCTGGTTGTGGCCACCCATGAGCTGGCTAGACTCCCACCAACACTAGAGGTACTCAATATTCAAGCGCTGCTTAAAGCAGCTCAGGTCTTTGTCAACGACATCTGAAACCTAGTTCTATCTTTTTCGACTGCATTGGCTTGTAGTCGAGACCCCCGTGGCTCTCACCACGAGGGGGAAGCTGTTATCATAGCGGCCAGATCGTCCAAGGGGCTCTAGGGGCAATGTTGCCATCAACCCTGGATCACAAGGACCACAAAATCAGCGTGGCCGACCAGCTCGTGACGCCAACCAGGAGGTTAATCAACCCCTATGCAGTGACGCCCGCAACCATATCAACGCCAATCTCGATGCCCGCATCGCATCAAGAACAGTCATGCCTAGTGGCATCAGGTAGAACTCCAATGCCGATAGGAGTATGATGACCAACACGACAACCCTGTAGGCCTCTGACCACTCCCCATTGTCGAGCCAATGGGACCTCACCCCTTCACAGCAAGGATGTGAGCTGTATAATGGCCCGTAGGTTTCAAGGTCTTTGGGGTCAATCCCTATGACGGCAAGGATGATCCCGAGCAGTGGATGTAGCTCTATGAGATCACCGTACGCGCCGCTGGGGTAAACAACGATGTAATGGCAAACTATCTGCCTATTATGCTCTCCCAATCTGCTAGTAATTGTCTTATGGGCTTGGGGGAGGACTCCATCGAATCTTGGGATGATCTTAAGAGTGTTTTTATCTAGAATTACATGGCAACGTGTCAGCATCCTGGCATGAAGTATGATCTGGAGAAACTCCATCAGATGTCTAGGGAACCTTTGTGAAGCTACATCAGGCGTTTCTCAGAAATGAGGAACACCATCCCCAACATCGGGGATAGTGAGGCCATCTCTGCTTTCACCAAAGGACTCCATCACCATCAGGAGCTGCGCTCCAAACTTTACCGCAAGAGGCCCTAGACCATTAGTGAACTCCTCAAGGTTGCAAACACATACATAGACTCTGAAGAAACTGATCGGTAGTTCAAGGATGATGTTGCTCGTGCTTCCTGTTAGGATCACGACCCACGTCATGATGATGATCGCCACAAAGAACGGCATTATGAAGATCACGGCAGGTGCTACGACAATCACGAATGCCATCATAATGATCGGCCAGAGGGATCAAGGGCTGCACAGCTATGTCGCTGCTGACTAGAAAACTTCATCAACAACATAGAGCAGCCACACACTAAGCGCAATTTCAATGCTGCCTACAAAAAGCTCCTTGATGGTCCGTGCCCAATTCACAAGGATAGCAAGCACACCATGCGACAATGCTATAGCATGGCCAAAGCTTTCTATGATGAGGAGCAGAAACTGCAGCGGTGCAAGGACAACGAGTCAGATGATGGCAAGGGGGAGGAGCATCCAAAGGATGCATGACCCTCTTTCTAAGATGCCAACAAGACCATCTCCACAATATTCAGAGGGTACACCGACTCTAAGAGCAAACGCCAGTAGAAACTCGCCACTCACCAGGTCATGTCGATCACCAAGTACAACACGGTTGTCGATCCTAAATATCTAGACTGGTCAGAGTACCCTATCACCTTTAGTAGAGACAACTAGTGGGTGTGTTGGTGCAGAAAGTGACCAACACATAAATATTTGTAGTTTTGCCATACGTTGTGATCAGATGTGGGCTAGCACTCAATGACATAGGGTTTATACTGGTTCAGGCAACATGCCCTATGTCTAGTTTGAGTCGATTGGTGACTTTATTCCTAAGCCCAGGTGCTCAAAGTTTGCTGTGGGGTTACAAATGAGAGGGAGAAAGATGGAGGGTGCAATAGTCCTGGTCGGACTCTACGCCGAAGGGCCGAGAGAGATGGGAGCTCCTACATGTGCTAAGTATTTGAGTGTGTGCTCTTGTTGGAGTTGTCATCTGTGTATCTGCAAGATCGATCCTCTTCTATTAAGAGAGAGCGCATCCCCTTTTATAGATGAAGGGGATAGCCTTACAAGAGAGAGAGAGAGAGTACATCTACTAAGTCTTGTTGCCCACGCCGTCGGGTATGAGATGATGGTAGGCGCCCACAATACTGTTTATGTCATACGCATGTGGGAGGTTTTTACCGCATTCACCATGTATGGCAAATGATGGTGCCCATAACACTGTTGATGCCCAGAGGCATGTGGGGGGTCCTACCGTGTTTGCTTGGTATGGGGATTGATGGCGCCCATAACACTATAGGGCAAAATGTCGGCGCCCACAATACTGCTTGGGTTCTAACATGCCTAGAAGGTTGCAGGGCACCCTTCTGACATGTCCTATCGGTACTGCATGTGTACAAGGTACGGTCCTTGGTATTATGGTTGACTTGAGCGCCCTGCCTTACTTGCTCCATCTGTTTCCTGGCTCCTCACCGAGCAGGCATCCCTGGTCGGTTGGTCCCAGTCATTTTCGACTGTGCTAGTTGGAGAAGAGCTATAAGCAGAGGTTTGGTGCATCCCCGGTCAGAGAGGTGGGTCGGAGTCAAAAGCGGTGGGTCAGAGTTGGAAGCAAGTGACGTTCCTCCTTGGCCAGGCCTTCTGGTCAGAGAGGTGGCCAGAGTTGGAAGCAAGCGCTATTCCTTCTTGACTAGGCCTTCTGGTCAGAGAGGTGGGCCAGAGTCGGAAGCGGATGCCATTCCTCTTGGCTAGGCCTTCTGGTCGGAGATTGGATTGCCCTTCTGGCCTATCGTTAGGTATTTGGGCTGGCCCGAGAGTTGCACGTCATTCGCAACATCGTCTAATGGACCGAGCTTTTGCTGGGAAGCAGGTCCATGAGGGACCCTAGGTTTATGAACTCGATAGGAGCCCCCGGGTGATTCGGGTAGAATCATCTGGGGGATTTTTGTCTTGACAGTGGGTGCGAGCGAGCGCACCCATGGGTGTAGCCCCCGAGCCCTCGAGTGATTTAGGTAGAATTGTTTGGGGGGTGTTTCATGTTGCCAGTGGGGGATTTTTTGTTTCAACAGCCGGTGCACACGAGCGCACCCATGGGTGTAGCCCTCGAGCCCCTTGGTGATTCAGGTAGAATCACCAAGGGGGTTTCGTCAGTGGGCATGTGTGTGTGTACCTTGGTGGGCATAGCCTCCTCCGTCTAGTTTTTGACCCATTATTTCTAGGAGCGTGGTCCCAGCCGTTGCGGCTAAGGGACTAGGCGGTATGGAGTCGTCAACCAGGGCATTGGGCGTACTAAGGGATCGGTCGAGATGGACTCATAGATCTAGGCATCGGGCGCAGCTGAGGGATAGCTGAGGTATCAAGTGAAATGGACTCATGGACTAGGCATCAGGCATAGCCAAGGGATCGAGCGAGTCAGAGTCACGGATTTAGGCGTCGGGCGTAGTCGAGGGACAACCAAGTGATCGGGCAAGACAAACTTGCGGACCCAGGCATCAAGCACAACTGAGGGATCGGGCGAGATGGAGTCATGGACCTAGGTGTTGGATGTGGTGAGGGATTGGGTGAGTTGGAGTCGTGGATCTAGGCACCAGGTGCAGCGAGGGATCGAGCGAGTCAGAGTCACAGATCCAGGCATCGGACGTGCTGGGGGATCGGGTGAGTCGGAGTCATGGATCTAGGCACCGGGCATAGTGAGGGATCGAGCGAGATGGACTCATGGACCTAGGCGTTCGGTGTAGCCAAGGGATAGCCAAGGGGTCAGGCGAGACGGAGTCATAGACCTAGGTGTTGGGCGTAGTGAGGGATCAGGCGAGTCAGAGTTGTGGATCCAAGTGCTGGGCACAATGAGGGATTGAGTGAGTCAGAGTCACAGATCTAGGTGTCAGACGTGTTGAGGGATCGGGTGAGTCAGAGTCATGGATCTAGGCACGGGGCACAACCGAGGCTGTGCCGAGGTGTTTGGGTGTACTGAGCCCCTGAGCCCCGCTAGGCTTGGTAGGGGTTAGTTTTGAGTTTCATGCATTACCTTGTCCGTGGTTTTCACAACTAGAGGGACTGAGCTAACGTCGCTTGCCTCAATGGTTCGAGTGATGCGCTCGGTGAGGTCGCTAATGGGCACGTTCGAGTGAAATTTGGGTCTGTTGTTCATGACAGGGTCGGCATAGCCCTCATGTGTCATTCCATGGCTCCTTAACCCATGTTCTGGTAGATGCCTGGGTCATTCCAGAGACCGACCCGGGTGGCCTACTAGCCTCCCATCGATGGAGATTCTGTGGGCATGGCTCAAGGTTAGGATCGAATGAGAAGGTTGAGATGACCCTATCTGCTTTGGAGTAGACTAGGCGAGGACCACTAGGGCTCATCTGTGCTTTCTCCCCTGGCTCTATTTGACATGAGGTGGCCTGGAGCCCTTCATGGGCTAACCTTTGAACCCTGATCGGTCGTTGCTCATGTTGAATGAGGCAACTACCGCTTCGTGATGCAACACGGAGTGTTGTGATGCATTTAACTGCATATGCGATGCTTAGGATGTATGGGATGAATGAATGCATGCATGGATGAATGTGTGAATGTGTGTATGAGTGTATGAATGACAGTAGATGAATGAATGATCATATAAAGAAATAGTGGGGGTTGGTAATGTTACCTTGATGACTCGAGTGACGGGGTTTGAGGAGCTTTTATCAGATATGTCTGACTGAGATCTACGCTCGTCGTTCATGATGGAGTTAGCATGGCACACATGGGGCGTCCCTCTGCTCCCTACCTATCTCTCGATGTTTGCCTAAGCCTTCCGATCGACATAGGAAGCCCGTTGGTCTCTCCTAGGCAAAGATCCCATCATTGGGCCCTTCCAAGTCTTGCCTGGGAAGGCAGAGGGCCGCCTACGTGTAGTTATGCCTTGTTTCTCACGCTCGGCATGTGGCAGTGGTGGGCCATACCTAGGCCATGTCCCATCTGACCAAGCGCCATCTCATCGGGCAGGGTGCATCCCATCGGTCAGGGCACGTCCTGTTGTATCCCATCCGTATTGAATGGGGAAATGGAGAGGGTTTTTCACCCCAATCCCTCGCCTTCCCCAACTGCTGTGCCTTCTCCTTAAATAGGGGAAGAGAGAGGGCTTTCATCCTATTCCTTCACCTATTCCTCATCTACCGCCTCTTCTCCTTCTTCCTTCTCACTAAGAGCATTTGAGTGCCGTGGTGGTTCCTAGGAGAAAAAAGGGGAGAGCGAGGGAGAGGAGAAAACTCATAGATCTATTCACAAATCTGGAGCACAATGTCGAGCAGGAGGTCATCCATTATGAGCGAGTCAGTGCTGGCCACCTTCGTCAAGAAGGGGGTGCTGCTGCCAAAGAAGGTGGCGCACTAGAGGGCTCCTGCGGGGGAGGATTTCCCGCAACCTTGGGACAGTGAGGTTGTCTCCTTCCTTGCCTTCCATGAGTGCAGGTTAGGATACCCTGTGCATTGGTTCCTGCATGAGCTCCTCAATGAGTGGGGCCTAGAGCTACAACACCTCAATCCGACTAGGGTGCTGCATATCGCTGGCTTCGTCACCGTGTGCGACACCTTCCTTAGGATGGAGCCACATGTGGACTTCTTCTGGTGGATGTTCTCTGGTCAAGCCTTGTCAGAGGGGAAGCCACTTAGGATTGCATCGGTGGGGGGCTTCACGCTATAGAAGAAACCGAGTGCATCAGGCTCGTACCCCACGTACACCCCCTACGATTCCAATTGGGGGTGGCATGGGGAATGGTTCTACATTAGGAACCTGGTAGAGGCATCATTCCTACCTTTCATCGGCAAGAGGCTAGAGAGGTAGGAGAGCTGGTCATGGGGCCCCACCAGCCGGTAGAACAAGAAGCTGGAGATTATTGGGGCGGAGCTTCGGAAGCTGACGCGACATGGCCTCGATGAGGTGCGGGTGTTCCACACCTTCTTCCACCATTGGGTCGCCCCGCTGGCGGAAAGGACGTGGCCGATGTGGATGTACACTGGCCCAATGGACCCCGATGGAGCATCACCAAAGGAGCTAGTGAATGACAAGGTCTAGAGTCATCTTGACCGGGTGCTACAACTGAGGGCTAAAGTAGTCGAATCTGGTATGCTCCCCTCTCCTTACTCTGTGTTTGTTTCCCCTTTTGCCCTCCTATATCTTAACTTCGAGTCATCCATTTTGTAGGGACTCAGAGTTTACAAGTCCTAGCCGCATCTTTCGAAGGGGCCAGAGGGCGTGGCTTGGTAAGCTACCATGAAGGAGGCAGCGGTTGAGAGGAAGAACAAGAGAGCTGAGAAGGCTTGATGAAAGCATGGGAAGGAGATGGAGATCACCCAACATGTGTGGGCTAGGGAAAATAGGAGCGACGCTGAGTCAAAGCTCGAGTTAGAGGATCCCACGGAGATGGGTGATGACATGATCTCCTCCAAGGACGAGAGGGGTTGGAGGTCGTTGTGATCTTGGTGGAGCAGCGCGAGCCTGTGCCCACATCTGCTAGTGGTGGGTGGGATGTGGAGAGGCGCAGCGATGTTCCCATGCCAAGGAAGTGCGCCGCCAGCTCAGATGCCGTCGGCGAGCGAGAGGCGAAGCTGACATGGTCGTCGCGCTCTCCAGAGGCATCACCGGCCTTCTCCCCACCTGCTATGGGTGCGGCAGGGTAGGCCAGGCGGTCGAAGGAGCAGGCATGCACCCATGCATCATTGGGGCCAGCGCCAGCATGTGACCCACAATGGGGGGATGCGCCGCTAGCTGCTCTAGTCGGCGTGCCTCGAGCCGGTGGTCGTGGCAACGCGCGAGTCGAGTGGGTGCTGACCAAGTCGTCTCCCCTCGGTTAAGGTTTGGGGGCATGGCTCATGGCCTATGAGCAGCCCTCGACCGGTGAGCCTATTGTCGGTGGGTCGAGGCTTCAGAGCCCTGCCGCTTACATCTTGGTATGCTTTCTTCATTTCTTTTCAATCTCGTAGTTGAGTTTTTTGGAGTGCGACTGACCTGTACTTTTTTGATAGTGGTTAGATGCTGCCAGGGTTGAGCATTGCCCTACCTCCTATGCGGGAGGTGTGGAGGCCCACCTTGCATCACGTCATGATGAGCGGCGGTGAGAGCAGGGTGGAGGCTGTGCGACCTTCCCTTCTAGGGCCGCGCCCCCCAGGTCGATCATGAGTATGGCGGTAGCAGCAGCGATGGTATTGGTGGTGATCCTGGTGGCGATGATGGAGGTCGCATCGGAGGTGACCCTAGTGGTCCCTCCCCCACCGGTAGTGGCTAAAGAGGAGAGGGAGACCAGGCTCCCTACCTTGCTGGGCAAAGGGCCGCATGGCTCACCCTCCCAGTCTAAGCCAGAGGTGTAGGGGGGGATGTGGCCAGGCCAAAGGAAGAACATCTGCCGACGGGCCATGAAATTGATGTAGTGGAGGTCTCCTCCGACAGCAAAGCAAGTGATGAGGTGGAGCCATCGATGTCGTCGCAGGAGCTGATAGTGGTCCAATCGTTGGCTAGGCCTTCCAGCAGGCTGGGGCGACTGACCTAGTGTGGCCCTACCTCGAGGACCGAAGGAAGGTTTAGTTCATCCTTTGGGATGAGTAGGATGTTAAGCTCTGGGACATGCTTGGGGGAGAGGACTTGCGTTGGACTCTAATCTCGCCCAAACCAGGGTCCCTAGAGTGGGTCAAGTCCATCCAGCAGGTGGTCACAGTCGACCTACCCCATGTCGTAGAGGTGAGTTTTCTGCATTTGTCCTTGACTCCTTCATCTTTCGTCGGTTGCCTCAGCATGCTTGCTTCTTATTTTATAGGGTCTTGAGGAGATGTCGAGCCATAAGTCTCATTTCCTTCAGATGGAGCATGCTCGGATGGAGCAGGAAGCCATGGCATCATGGTAGGTCACCGAGATCGAGTGCCAGCTAGAGTCTGCCCACCATGAGTCCCAAGACCGGGCAGCGGAGATGATGGAGGCGTGGGCGGCGGAGCTGCTCACGACGAAGCGGGCGACCACCGCTGAGTGGGGGCTTGAGGCGGTAAAGGTCCACCAGGTGGAGACAGAGAGGGCTCTCCAAAAGTCCTTGGCGGATACCGAGGCCGTGCTCTAGGGTTCCTTGTTGGCCCTAGAGTCAGAGCGAAAGGCGCTAGAGTGAATGCAGAAGGCCCGGTCGGAGGTCGACCAGGAAGTGCTTGTGCTTTGGGGCCAGGTGCTTGGGACATAGGAGGCGAACGCTTGGCTACGCAAGTAGGTTACTCAGCAGGAGGAAGGGCTCTCCATCCTCGAGAACACCCGCCTTGGTACGTACCTTTTGCGCTTTTGGTTGATGTCTTTTTCCTTTAACTTGCTTCTGAGCTCGTCACCCTTCTTCCAAAACTAGGCAGAAAGGTTGGGTCACTGGAGCAAGACCTAGAGACGGTCAGGGCGATGATTGGCTGAATTGTAGAGGCACTGGCCAAGTCCCATGAAGAGCAACGAGCTCTTAAGGGGGAGCTTGACCAGCTTCACAACATTGCCTAGGTCATCGTCTCGGAGGTCTTTGGGTCGGCGCTAGGTACCAGCACGCCTGCCATCTGACTAGCGGAGGTCCTGGATGAGGTTCGGGCCCTTATCTCCAATGGGATGTTCTATGGAATGTCGGGCATGCTGACATCAGTGGCAATGCACCACCTAGAGCTAGACTTCATCGCCATCTATAGCAGGTATGCCGATGGCTAGAGCTCGAAGGCCACCCACACGCTCGAGGAAAGCTTGCTACCACACGGATAGTTGGTGGTCGAGCAAGTCTCTGTGCAGTGGGTGATGGATGCCCGCCGTGTGAACATGGACGAAGGAGCACACCAGGAGGATGTCTCCCAGACTACGGATGGCATGCAGCCTAGGTCAGAAGTGAACATCGCCCTACCTCTGACTGAGCCAAGTGTCGTCTAGCCAAAGAGCGAGCAGCCCCTACCCTCATCGGTCGTGCCATCAGCCAATGCCACCGAGCAGCCATAGTAGGAATTAGAGTAAAAGTAGTTTAGTAGATGTAAAAATTAAGTTCAAGGGGGAGCCCCCAAGTGAACATTTCGTATTCATGAATACATCCATTTCGTTTTGTGATGAATCACTTTGTTTTTGGGGAAGCTTGTCCTATCCGTTCCTTATTTTTACCTTAGCATAATTTTGTTTTTTATTCTTTCTTTTTTGTACCTGCCCGTTTGTCCTATAGGCTGCAACCTTAAGATCCCGAGCGTGGGCCGTGAGGCTCAGCTGCTCGTAACCATAGGTAGAGGTGGGGTGCGATTGGTCGGAATATTTAAAGCAAAGTTACGTATGGTAATTAAAGGAATGGACTACCCTTTCATTTGGGTAGAAAGGTATTTACCATATGATAGTAAACAAAAAGAGAGGCGGTACCACACCTCCATGGATCCCCCAAGCGACCCGAGCCAAAAGTGTTTGGGCCGAGGTGCTCTGTAGGAGTGAACGTTGAATGAAAAAATGGTAAGACCAAATTTTTTAGGGAAGAAATGACGTAACTGTTCGATGTTCCACATGTCGGTGAGAACATCGCCGTTGTCGTCCTTCAGTCAGTAGGCACCCAGTCAGATCACTTCGGTCATCATGTAGGGTCGATCCCCACTGCCTTAGTTTTCTCGAGTGGGTGGAAGGTAGTCAAAGAGGTTGGCTTGTTGCAGTCTGGGACTGCTGGGGTCGACAACTCCCTGAGCCATGGGAGCTCAGAAGAGTTGATGATGGTAGTGGTGAGCTCATAATGCTCGTGGTCGCACATGAAGGCGTGCGAGATGGTGCTACCCATAGTGATGATGCCGTTCGGTCCCGACATCTTTAGCTTCAGGTAGGTATAGTTGGGGACTGCCATGAACTTGGCGTAGGATGGCCGCCCCAAGATGGAGTGGTAAGACCTCGGGAAGTCCACCACCTCAAAGGTGAGCACCTATGAGCGGAAGTTGGCTCAGTCACCAAATGTGATGGGCAGGTTGATCTACCCGAGCGGGTATGCTTGTGCTTCTGGGATCACGCCATGGAAGGGAGAGCTCACTGGGCGGAGCTCCAACCAGGGATGCGCATGACATCGAGGGTGTCGACGTAGAGGATGTTGAGGCCACTATCTTCATCCATTAGCACCTTGGTGAGGTGCTTCTTGTGGACAATGGGGTCAACGATGAGTGGGTAGCATCCCAGTCTAGCGACGTGGGATGGATGGTCCCTCTGATCGAAGGTGATCGGAGATTCCGACCAGCGAAGGAAGGAGGGGATAGCCATTTCGGCAACGCATGCCTCTTAGTAGCGCACTTTGTGCTGGTGCTTAGAGTAGATGGCATCGGATCCCCCAAAGATCATGATGCATTCCTCGAGATTAGGAAAGTCATCCCCATCCTTGCTTGTCGTGCCCCCTTTCTTGGCTACTACCTCCTTGCCCTTTCCTTCCTTTAGCCCGTCGGCCTATCGTAGGAAGCGCCTAAGGAGCTCACAGTCCTTGTAGAGGTGCTTGAGGGGGTAGGCATGGTTGGTGTAGGGCTATCCATGAGCTTATCGAAGTGGTCAGATAGGCCCTGCTGGGGCTGCTTGCCCGCGTGATCATCTACGGCGACCAACACAGAGTTGGTCGATCAGCGCCGATCCTTCTTGTTCTTCTTGCCCCTCTGCCTAGAGGGGCCCTAGTCTTGGTCCTCATGCTTGGCCTTGCCCTTGTCCCAGCCTCTGTTGAATACTGCTCTGACCACCTCCTCACCAGAGGCATGGTTCATGGTGATGTCGAGCAGGTCGTGGGTGGTACGGGGCTTTAGGCAGCCAAGCTTATGGATTAGGGACTCATAGGTTGTCCCAGAGAGGAATGCGCTGATGACATCTGCATCGACGACATCAGGAAGGGAGTTGCACCACTTCGAGAACCTATAGATGTAATCCCGTAGGGACTCATTAGGCTCCTACTGGTAGCTCTTGAGGTCCTAGGAGTTCCTAGGGCGGACATACGTCCCCTAGAATTTCCGGACGAAGACCCTTTTGAGGTCCGCCTAGTCGTGGATGCTGTAGTGCGGGAGGAATTCGATCCACACTCGAACATGTTCCCCCACGCAAATGGGGAGGTACTAAATGATGAAGTGATCATCATCCACTCCTTCGGCTCGATAGGTGAGCTAGAAGTCTTCGAGCCATATACCGGGATTCATTTCCCTGGTATATTTGGCGATGTTGGTTGGTGGTCGGAAGCGTTGTGGGAACTGTGCTCTCTAGATGTGCTGGCCAAAGGACCATGGTCCCAAGCCATCCAGGCTAGGACTCCAGTCGTTGGGTCGGTGACCACGCCTGGGGTGTGTTTCACCGGTCCCTTCGATGGTCTAACTGGAGCCTATGTTGCATGCTCTCACCGCTGGCCGATGGACATCATCATCATGCTAGGCCCAATGCCGGTTGCTGATGACACTATGAGCATCTCAGTTTGGCATGAGGCATTCACGCACAGGTGGTCGGTGTGGAGCGGGAGGCATGTCAGGTCATGGTGCAACTGCGACCTCCTATTCCACACCTGGCAACTGTAGAGGCGAGCGGATGGAATGATGTATCTAGTGCATCCTCGCTCCCCTAGTGAGGAGAGAGGCCATGAGTCGGTGGTGCGACGCGAAGCTTTCCACCTGTTTAATGGTGGCAGTCTCCACCAGTGCCCGGAGGTTCTAGTGGACCGCCTGTTCTTGTGGGTCGATGGGCTTAGGAAGGCCGCATAGAAGCATCACCGCCGTAGCGATGTTCTAGCCTGCCCAAGCAAACTATGGGGGATCGTTCCCCCATCGATGATGTCCCGTTGGACCTAGCGGGCATGACCCTAGGCACCGCTCATTAGGTCATGTGCACGGGGCACAACGTGCTGCACCGAGTGTGCCGGCGCAGGTGGCAGCTGGTTTTGCCGCGTTTGTCATAGCTCCTCGCCGTGCTCCTGGGCACATGCGAGGGCATCAGCATGAGGGTCTAGAGGGGTGTGGGTCTATAGAGACTCCACCACCACCGGTGGCTATCTCGGAGCATCTGCCATAGCGCACTCATAGGACAGAGGGTGGCTGGGTGCCATGATGTCGCCGATGCTAGAGCTATCGCTCTCAACATCGTCATCCATGAGGTCATGACAAGAGGAGAGAGCATAGCTCGCCATCCCCATGAATTCAGATGTGAGAGGGGGTGGCGCCAGCATCCTTCGGAGCCCCCAGGCATACGTGTCTGCTGGGGACATGAGGCCGTAGGGGAACTAGTCACATGGTGATCGTGGCAGGGACAATGGGGTCCCTCCAGAGAATCAGTGAAATATAGTAAATAGCGAGTAAATAACAAAGCATATGTTCTCATAGTTGGGATTGAGCCTTGCGTGGGCTCAGAGCAAAGCACAGGCGCCTCATCATTGAAGTCGCCGGGTGTCCCAGAGCTGATGGAGGGTGCCCCTCTGGTGGGCATCGGAATGCGTGCCTCCTTGCGGAGGTGAAGCATGCCGAGCCGATTGGTGATGAAGTCCCGGCTTCCAAAGAGGAAGGCCTAAGATGGCTCAAAGACAGGTGGAACCAACATCCCAATAGGTGGGTGTGGGAAACTCTAGTGAGCCGAAGTGAGTCGTATCGCTCGAGCCCACCATGGCAAAGGTGGCAGAAAGGTTGGCCATCCGATGACCAAAAGCATGAACATACGGTGTCCTCCCCACGGACGGCGCCAACTGTCGGTGCAGAAAGTGACCAACACATAAATATTTGTAGTTTTGCTATACATTGTGATCGGATGTGGCCTAGTACTCAATGACATAGGGTTTATACTAGTTCAGGCAATGTGCCCTATGTCTAGTTTGAGTTGGTAGGTGACTTTATTCCTGAGCCCAGGTGCTTGAAGTTTGCTATGGGGTTACAAATGAGAGGGAGAAAGATGGGGGGTGCAAGAGGCCCGATCAGACTCTGGGCCGAAGGGCCAAGTGAGACGGGAGCTCCTATGTGTGCTAAGTATTTGAGCGTGTGCTCTTGTTGGAGTTGTCATCTGTGTATCTATGAGATTGATCCTCTTCTATTGAGAGAGAGCGCATCCCCTTTTATAGATGAAGGGGACAACCTTACAAGCGAGAGAGAGTACATCTACTAAGTCTTGTTGCCCACGCCGTTGGGTATGAGATGATGATAGGCGCCCATAATACTATTTATGTCAGACGCATGTGGGAGGTTTTTACCGCATTCACCATGTATGGCAAATGATGGTGCCCATAAAACTATTGATGCCCAGAGGCATGTGGGAGGTCGTACCGTGTTTGCCTGGTATGGGGATTGATGGCACCCATAACACTGTAGGGTAAAACGTCAGTGCCCACAACACTATTTGGGTCCTGACATGCCTAGAAGGTTGGAGGCACCCTTCTGACATGTCCTATCAGTACTACAGGTGTACATGGTACAGTCCTTGGTATTGTGGTTGACTTGAGCGCCCTACCTTACTTGCTCCATCTATTTCCTAGGTCCTCACCGAGCAGGCATCCTCGATCGGTTGGTCCCAGTTAGCTCCAACTATGCTAGTTGGAGAAGAGCTATAAGTAGAGGTTCGGTGCATCCTCGGTCGGAGAGGCGGGTCAGAGTCAAAAGCGGTGTTTGGCCAGGCCTTCTAGTCAGAGAGGTGGGTTAGAGTCAGAAGTGAGTGACGTTTCTCCTTGGCCAGGCCTTTCGGTCAGAGAGGCGGTCGGAGTCAGAAGCGAGCGCTGTTCCTTCTTGGCTAGGCCTTCCATTCATAGAGGTGGGCCAGAGTCAGAAGCAGGTGCTGATCCTCTTGGCCAGGCCTTCTAGTTGGAGATTGGATCGCCCTTCTGGCCTATCATTAGGTATTTAGGATGGCCCAAGAGTTGTGCGTCATTCACAACATCGTCTGCTAGACCGAGCTTTTGCTGGGAAGCAGGTCCATGAGGGACCCTAGGTTTATGAACCCAATAGGGTGGATATCCCATACCTAGGGCATTTTCCTCTCATGCTGGATCCCACCATCCGCATCATACGGTTCAAGAAGGTCCTCATCAACATTGGGAGTGCCCTCAATCTCCTCTTCGCTAGAGCTGTAACTGAGTTAGGCCTCACAAAGGACGATTTCAACCCTATTGATTCTCCATTCTAGGGGATTGTACCTAGCAGAGCATCCCAACCTTTGGGGTAGATCACCTTGCTAGTCCAGTTTGGCACCACCGACCACTTCCGTACTAAGTACGTGAACTTCTTCATGGCAGATTTCGACACCACCTACCATGCCATCCTTGGCCAACCAGCTCTCACAAAGTTCATGGCCGTGCCTCATCATGTCTACCTGGTGTTGAAGATCCTAAAGGAACATGGCATTCTCACCCTACGTGCCAATGTCTCCACTGCCTATGACTGTGAAAGAGGACTCGCCATCGTTGATGTGATGGATCTCTTGGCTAGAATGGAGGCTTGCATCACCAACTCCAAGAAGGTCCTAGCGGAGGAGCGGGTGATCCCGACTTAGGAGCCACCTCGGTCTACGACTAAGTCCAAAGACACAAAGGAGGTTGAGCTCAAGATCAGTGACAAAAGCAAGATAGCTCGAATTGGGGCCCATCTCGACCCCAAATAGGAAGACTTGCTCATCAGCTTCCTCCATAGAAACATCAATGTGTTTGCATGGAAACCTGCTGACATGCCTAGCGTTCCTTGGGACCTGATCGAGCACTTCTTAAATGTCTCGCCGACCGCCAAACCAATCAAGCAAAAGCTTCGATGATTCATGCAAGACAAAAAGGAGGCTATTAGGGTAGAAATAACTTGGCTATTAGCAGTTAGCTTTATTGAAGAGGTGTATCACCCAGAGTGCCTCACCAATCTGGTCCTTGTACAAAAAAAGAATAATAAATGGAGAATGTGCGTTGATTACACTGATCTCAACAAACACTGCCCTAAAGACCCCTTTGGCTTACCTCATGTTAACGAGGTCATAGATTCAACAGCCGGTTGTGATCTCTTGTGCTTTCTCGATTACTATTCTGGTTATCACCAGATCTCCTTAAAGGAGGAAGACCAGATCAAAATTTCGTTCATCACACCCTTCGGTGCCTATTGCTACACCACCATGTCCTTTGGGCTAAAAAAACACTAGCGCCACCTACTAGAGGGCTATCCAGCGATGCCTCTAGGACCAAATCAGGAAGAATATCGAGGTCTACATTGACGATGTGGTAGTTAAGTCTAAGACTACCGACAACCTCATCGCCGACCTCGAAGAAATTTTCTAAAACCCGAAGAAATTCCAATGGAAGCTGAATCCCACTAAGTGCATATTTGGTGTTCCATCTGGTATACTCCTAGGCAACATCATTAGTAGCCATGGCATCGAAGCAAACCCAAAGAAGATAGAAGCGGTTACCAAGATGAAACCGCCGACCTGCGTGAAGGATATCCTAAAGCTAATGGGATGCATGGTGGCTTTAAGTTGTTTCATATCCCGATTAGGCGAAAAGGGTTTGCCATTCTTCAAGCTACTCAAAGCTTTGGAGAAGTTTACCTAGATGCCTAAAGCCAACAAGGCCTTTGCCAAGCTCTAGCAATTCCTCACAATGCCTCCAGTCATGGTGGCACCACAAGCTGGTGAAACTTTATTGATCTACATTACTGCAACCAACCGTATCATCAGTACTGCCATCGTCGTTGAATGAGAAGAAGCCAGGCACGCCTATAAAGTTCAATGCCCTATCTACTTCATTAGCAAAGTCCTCAACAAGTCTAAGGCTCAGTATCCTCAGGTCTAGAAGTTGTTGTATGCTATCCTTATTATGTCCAGGAAGCTCCGTCATTACTTTGAGACATATCAAGTAGCTATGATTACTGAGTATCCACTGGGCGACATCCTCCATAATAAGGAAGCCAATGGCCACATCATTGAATGGGCGGTAGATCTTGGCATGTACTCCATTGATTTCAGGGGCCGCCAGATGATAAAGTCTCAAGTGCTCGTCGATTTCATCGTCGAATGGACCAGCATGCAAGCTCCTATCTCAGCCAACTAACCTAAGCACTAGGTCATGTACTTCGATAGCTCCCTCAACCTTGAAGTTGCTAGGGCAAGTATCTTTTTTATTTCTCCATTAGGGGATTACCTCTGATATATCCTCCGAATTCATTTTCTAGCATCCAATAACACCGCCGAGTACGAAGCTTGTCTCCATGGTCTCCGTATTGCCATCGAACTTGGCGTTAAATGCCTCTTGGTATATGGTGACTTCGCACTAGTCATTAATCAGGTCAACAAAGATTGGTCTTGTACCAGTGACAACATGGATGCTTATTGCTTGGAAATCAGAAAGTTGGAGGACAAATTCTATGGTATTGAATACCACCACATCGTATGAGATCAGAACCAAGCAATCGATCAGCTATCCAAGCTAGGGTCAACCAGAGCCGAGGTCCTGGCTAGTGCCTTCATCTAGGATCTTCAAACACCATCCATTAAGTAGGAGCAAGAAGTTCATGAATCTTCCCCTGTTGAGCAATTGGTCCTGGCAATTCCCGCGCTGAGCAGTGATTGGCGAGAGCCTTTTATCAAGTACTTAACACTGTAGATGTATCGGCTAACTAGACCGAGATGGAACGCCTAATTCACCGCAGCAAGCATTATGTGCTAGTCGATGGCAAGCTAATGCAGAAGAATACAAAGGAGGAATTGCTTTAGAAGTGCATATCTCAGGAAGAAGGAGTGGCATTGCTTCAAGAAATCCATGCTGTATCCTATGGCAACCACGTAACCTCTAGAAGTCTGGTCGGCAAAGCTTTCCAAGAAGGTTTCTATTGGCCATAAGCAGTCTCAGATGCCGAAACGCTTGTCCGACAGTGTGAGGGATGCCAATTTTTCACCAAACAGATCCACATTCTAGCTCAGGCTCTACAGACGATTCCCACCTCTTGGCCATTCACATGCTAGGGACTGGACATGATTGGGCCATTCAAGAACGCCCCTGGTAGATTCCAATGGGTTTATGTCGCTATTGACAAATTCTCCAAGTGGATCGAGTACATGCCGCTCGTCCAGTCTACAGCAAAGAAAGCAGCGGAGCTCTTCAACGACATCATCCATAGGTTTGGGCTACCAAACAGTATCATCACTGACCTTAGTTCTACATTTACTGATAGTGACTTCTAGGATTTCTACGAGGATCAGTGCATATCCATTAAGTATATATTTGTCATGCACCCTAGGGCTAATGGCCAGGTTGAGCGAGCGAACGACATGATTTTAGACGCCCTAAAGAAGAGGTTATATGAGAAGGATCAGAAACATCTAGGCAATTGGCTCAAAGAACTACCAGCTGTGGTCTAGGGACTATGGACCCAACCTAGTCGCAACACTGGAGTCTCCCCCTATTTCTTGGTGTTCAGATCAGAGGCCATGTTACTCGCTGATGTCGCTTTCCGAGCACCAAGGATAGAGAACTATGATGAAGAGAACAACGATCACGCATGACAAGATGATGTCGACCAACTTGAGGAAGAATGCTTGGTCACATGTGTTTGGATGGCCAAGTACCTAGACAATCTGCGTAAATACTTCAACCGCAATATCCAGGAGCGATCCTTCGTGATCGACGACATGGTACTTCGTAGGAAATAGAAGACCGATGGGATGCACAAGCTATCTTCACCTTGGGAGGGTCCATACATTGTCAAGGCTGTGACCCGACGTAGATCCTATAGACTCTACGATCAAGATGGCATAGACATCCCTAACTCCTAGCACATCGAACACCTCAGACATTTCTATCCTTGAGATGTCCTACTAAGATATGTACCCCTTATGTATTTATGTATTTCAATAATGATTTTCTCCATGATGTTTTCTCCATTTATTGTTTTCTCCATAATTTTCCTCCAATTATCTTTTGTTTTTCTCCATGCCAAACATATTTAAGATGATGCTTTGTATCACCATTCGATTCACCGACCAGCCATGTTCTCATTCGCGTTATCCAGAAGTTGTCCTGTTCTCGATTTAGCACCTAAACATGCATGGGCAGTAGCGCTCTATGTCATGGGCGGTCGGTAGTGGCTCCTCAGTGATGCCTATATTCCTAAGTGTGCACAGGAGCTAAGCTCTTTACACCATGGGGTGTGGGACAACCGGGGCTGATAACAAGATAAAGGACTAATAATGCATCGTTAATATTAAATATTAACACTTTATACATACTAAACACTAAAGTTTCATTTATAACTGCTCAGCATAATGCCGACAAACTTGTTACATTCTAAGTTTTCATGGTTCATTGCCAGCATCATCGAACAGATCCATGTCATCTGCCAATTTGATTGCCGAATCAGACACCTCCTCCTCCAGCGTGGTGATTTGCTCGTCGCTCAGATTTTGGGCAAAGCCACCATCGATTTGTTTGAGCTTCACCAAGGGGTAGACTAACCGGACAACCGCCAGTGCATGGACCATGGTAGAACAAGCAACGCCATAAGCATAGTGCTTAAAGTTCTCCAGCTCTGACTTGCACCTCTCCACGATGATGTCCGACCGTGGCGCTCTGTTGGGCTCCGACACTTCTTGGTCGATGAGATCCAGCACAGATTTTATCCTGTTGGAGATGGTCTTCAACTTTTCTTTACTTGCCACCAGCTAGAGCTTGAAGTCATGAAACTGCGCCTGACTATTGGTTTGGATCACTACAGACAAGGGCAACCATCTTAAACACGTTTCTCATAGCAAGAGGGCTATTGACATAAGGAATAACTTATGGTTCAGTTCTTCGACGAGTTGTTCTTTCGCTATCAGAGCTTCATCTCTTTCTTTCTCTGCTAGCACTTTGGCTTCATGTGGTAGCAGAGCTTAGGTCTCTGCCTCCACCTTGGCATCACGTGCCAGGCATGCTTTGGTCTCTGCCAGCTTCTTTGCTTCATCAAGCTCTACACCAATGAAAGATTACTACCAGCATGGGAGAATTGAGGATATGAAAGCAATACACCATGGGGCTTAAGGCCTTACTTTTCTCCTGGTCTATGCCATCACCTAGCTGATTCATTAGCTCCTAGTTCTCTGCCTCCAGTCCCATCTTTTCTGCTTGCAACTTATCCCGATCGGCGTACGCTTCAGCCAACATCTTCTCTAGAGTCTCCATAGACTCACACAACCTTTGGTTCTCAGCAATTGACGAAGCTACCCGCTTCAGCTAGCGTGCGTGGTTCTCAAAGATCTTCATTAGCTCCTGCAACAAACAATAGTTAACTGGTGTAATCTCCAACTTCAATTGGTCGTGCAGACTAACTTACTTCAATCCGGCTAGACACTAATGCTAGTGCCGCCCTGAGCTCCTTCACTTGCTCGCTCGCCTCCTCGTCCTCCACCACCACAATCGTATCTCCGTGGCACATGAAGGTCCATAAAAGTTGAGGAGGAGGATACCGGGTATTTGGCGCTTCACGCTCAATTTCTTCAATCACCTCGGGGGACTCCCTCACCTACCTTAGCGCCCGGTCAGCTTGTGGTCGGACACAGGGGCCAAGATCTATTACTGGCGTCTAAGCCTAGGGACTGGCCCTTGGCTCTGGGTGACTGGTTGGCTCAGTGTTTGGGGACTTCGGCTCGGGGACTAGACTGGTTTTTGAGTATTTCTTGTGTTTCTTCTGGCTGTCCTGCCCCAGCACCCTAAGCACCAGCAGTCATGGCACTTGACTTAGCATCCTACTGAGCCTCACCGATGTCGATTGGGTGAAGTTCCTCGGTCGACGCTTCCCTACAACATGATGTCGTATCATCAATACTTCCACTTTGGTTATGCTTGGACTAAGTCTGGGGTAGAGACACTTACTCGTTGGATCGCCTGCATGTAACTCTGAATGGCCAGAGCCTATTGGAGCTCCCCTGTCCTTCAGTTGCCGACACGAATCTTGAGAACACCAGAGGCAGCTAGTTCACCTCCAGCGCATCTGACCTTGCTGCGGTGGTTCTCTCGGCCGAAGCCCCTCATCTAGGCATGGGGACTTCGCCTCGAGTGGATCTCTAGTTGGCTACGCCTTGGGCTAGCCAGTTGGAGGCTCTGGTGGTCAGTGTTGGGGTGGTCATCCATGTAGCTCGTTGCTGCAGTATCTCGCCTATGTCTTCATCATCATCCGACCAGTCCGCGATGACTTGTTGGCGTGCTAAAGGATCTCAAATCGAGATTCCACCCCTCTTGCGTGGTGGCGGAGTGTTCAGTTTTTTCTTCTTCTTCACCGGCTCTGCTCGGGCTAGTTGTTTCCTGTGTGATGGTTGCCAATGCCTAGGAGTTTCCATCACCATGTCTTTGGATGAGGACGACGAGATGTTCTCTGAAGGAGGACCGAACGAAGCTTGGGTTGCATGAGCATCTACGCCCTTCGGCCAGGTCCCATCCGGCATGTCGGAGACATACATAGCACGGTCCTATCCACAAGTTTTCAAGAAGACATTTCAACATCAACAAGATTTGACATTACAAGGACTGCCAATGGTATACTCTTACCAGTGGCGGTGGATTCGTGATGTTGTATGCCACTTGTTGCCCCGTGTTGCTTAGTTTGGTGTTACTTGAAAAGAGCTCTAGGAGGCGAATATAGGTGTTGCCCTTATTTATCTTCTTAGGGGCTTTCCGAGCGGTATCTTCATCACCTATATATTCATACGTGGGGTGGAACCTCTCCTTGCTCGGCTGGATCCGGTGTACGATGAAGTCGATGGCTACACCAACTCCATCAAGATTGTTACGCATCTGACCTAGAATTTGCAGAAGCTCATCAACCTGGGTAATCACTGAACTGGTTGGTCTTGCCAACCAGTTTGTGCTTGGCACTGCTAAATGGTCTATGTCGGCCGGCAGGCTCGGTTCAGCATTTTGAATATAGAACCACTTAGCATTCCATCCCTTCAATGACGTGTTGAGAGGCACTTTATGTATTCCTTCACCATGCCATCCCTCAGCTACAGATAAACTCTACCGACAACTTTGGGGGACCCAGATCCAAGGAAGGGTTTGAGGTAGAAGAAATAGCCAAAGAGGTTGAACTGCGAAGCGATTCCGATGAATGCTTCGCATAGATTGATGAAGATGGAGATATGAAGAATGCTATTGGGATGGAGATGGCAAAGGTTAATGTCGTAATAGCCAAGAAGCTTCTGCAGGAAAGGATACACAAGAATCCCAAATCCATGAAAGAAATAAGCCTTGAATACAACAAGTTCATTGGTATCAGGGGTTGGGAACGGTTCACCTGCAGCTAGGCACTATCCTACGGTTACTTGATCATGAAGGATGCCTTCGAACACCATTTTTTCTAGGGTCTCCCGAGTGATGGTAGATCTGACCCACTCTTGGTCATGGCAGACCTCGCTGGTACTCTCCGCCGCCTCCCTCCCAGACTTCTTTGGGCTTGAGAGGCTATATTTCTTCCCACCCTTTGCCACGGATCAGATCTGATTTGATTGAGGAGGCGCTGCAGTTGTAATGTGACTGTAGCAGGTGTGCGAAGGTGAAGCGCCAAGTATTTTATGGTTGCAAGGAAGAGGATACACTAGGAGGAATGAGGGAAGTGCGCCGTGGTGGGTGGATTCATATGGTTTGACCCCGACCCTTCACCTTCAGGGTTTTTGGGAAACCGTGCTAACTTTGCCGCGTCGTTCACACCCCTCCAACTTCTCCATCAATGGTTATTAGGCCGGTTTAATGGGTCTCCAGGCATACTGAACGACTGAGCCTGTTTTGTTGGTCTACTTCTTCAATTTTGCCCTAATATAGTGCTAAGCACTCTCCAAATTTTGTCACAGTTAAGTGCTAAGTACTTCCCATGTTCGCCACGGTATAGTGCTAAACACTCTCTATTTTCTCCACGGTTTAAGTGCTAAACACTCTCCATGTTCACCATGGTATAGTGCTAAGCACTCTCTAAATTTCACCACGGTTAAGTGCTAAGCACTCTCCAAATTTTGCCACGGTTAAGTGCTAAGCACTCTCAATGTTCGCCATGGTATAGTGCTAAGCACTCTCTATGTTCTCCAATGGTAAAAGTGCTAAGAACTCTTCATTTTTTTCTCTATTTTTAAATGCTCAGCACTCTCCAAATTTTACTCCAATGTCCAGTGCTAAGCATGGGGATTTTGTCCTTTTCACTTGTTTCTTTGATCCTGCTACAAGATATTGCTCTATCTTACAGCAGGTTCGGGGACTAAGTGTGTACACTTCACCTAGCAGTGAGTGTACTGTTTTTCCTCTTACTGGTCTTCAGCTAAGCTGGGGGTTGGTTGTGTGCTCGGCTAAGCTGGGACTCAATTATTCTAAATAACTAATCATTGTACTTCTTTGATCCTGGCACCAGGTGCATTCTTCACCTATTGTCAAGCTCGGGGACTATAATGTATACATTGCACCTTGCAGTGCTTGTATCAAATTTAACGGTTGGTTAAGTTCTTGTTTTTTCCTCAGTCATTGATATTCTTTGATCCTGATACCAGGTGTCTTCTTCACCTACTGTCAGGCTCGGAGACTACAATGTATACATTGGACCTTGCGGCACATGTATCAATACTAGCATCCTCTTTGACTAAGTCATGGATGATGATCATCTGACTTCATCAACGAAGCCTAAGTGTGTACACTTCACCTAAGGTGGAGAATTTTTTAAATTTTAAACTTGAGCTCCTTACATCCTTCTAGCAAGCCTTACTTGAGTATGTTCGAGGCCTGTTGACCAGTTAAACTGGTCGGCACTTCATTTTGTTGATCGGATTACCAGTTCAACTGGTCGGATTACCAATCAAACTGGTCGACACTTCATTTTATTGATTGAATTACCAGTTAAACTAGTTGGATTACCAGTCAAACTGGTTGGCACTTCATTTTGTTGATTGGATTACCAGTTAAACTGGTCAGATTGCTAGATTAACTGTCTAACTCCAAGTTAAACTGCTCGGACCTGCTTAAGACGGTGTTGCTCAGCGGATACAAGGCGCTCGGGGACTAGTTGTGGGGGTATAACCCTAGGTACCCACGACAATGGACATGGGCCGCACCACCAGGGGAGGTCCCACCCATAAGATCAAGGCCTATGGTGCTCGGCTCTGGTCGGCATGCACCATAAGGCAATCAGAAGATATCTTGGCGATGAAGGAAGATCTGTTCGGATATGATAGATATTGTATTCCTTGTAAATACTTACCATATAACCGAATAGAAACAATGGAGTAAAGATTATTGAATATCAAAGGAGTATCTATCAGTCAACATACCATCATAGCTGGAGCAAGGGGTAAAGGTAATGATAGGAATTAAGCAAAATGACACTCAGGGGATAGATCACTAAGATATTGTGAACTAGTTAACTCAAGAAAACAACGGGTAAGATAGATTCCTATGATATTCTTATTACAGGATCAAAGTATATATATATACCCGACTATTGCTAAGACTAACTCTACTCTTATGCACTTTGGGACACCGCTAGACGGTAGAGCACCACAAAGGATAACTCTACTGAAGCAACAACGGTCCTACAATTTAAGAACCTACTCACATGGGGTGGATTACAGAGGATAGATGGGGCTGTCACCTCCCGCTGCAACCACGCGATTAGGGAATATGGTGCACTCACAGGCAAGCATCGTATAAGCACCATGCTTACACGAGGCTCGGCTACTTAGCCTAACCGGTAAACTAGTAGACTAAGCGCTCTACAAACCCATACACAAAAGTAATGATAATCTTAACTAAGTGAGATATATATTCAAAGTAAGCATAGCCATGTAGATAAGAATATGATAAATTGATAATAAGTCTTACAAGATGTAAAAGTGAAGATACAAGGCTTTGTCGAGTCTCCAAGACTAGATCCGGAATTTGAGCATGAGCCCAAATCGACCCTTACTCCCGAGATACTAATCTACTACATTGAAGAGTTTTAGACCTATTCCTCCTGATGTGTGTTGATTTGAATGAGAGATGAATTAGGGTTTCCAAGATGGCCTCAGGGAGGGGGGGTAGGGGCTGCTATATATAGCAGCAACCATTAATTCTGAGCCCTTGGATCAAACCGACTTAAAACAACAGTGTAGATTTGATCTTTAAGGCGGTGGAGAACCGACGTACGAAGGAGAGGCTGACAGGCGGGATCTATAGGCCGGCCGACCTAGGGCTTGGGCTGGCTGGCCCACTACCTACACCATTTGTCCCAATCTTCGGTGAGTTGTCTTTTGGATGCTTCTAGAGTCTTCCTAAGTCGGTTTCGTCGTAGATAAACGTGATTTGATTTGACGATTGGGTCCACCTTGCTCATTTTCTGTATAAATCCTCCTGCGTTCTCAGATTCACAAAAACTTGTGGAATTTATTAGTTTAAACCCCTAGACCTATGTTTGATGATGAAATTAAATATATATGCAGGTTATATTGATAGTTTATAATTGATGTTAATGACCGTCAACACAAACTTTTTCATTTCAATTCAATTAGGGTCTTAAATTTGTATTACAATATTTACTAGTGAATATAAAAGGAATGTATGTGGTTGTTAATCACAACTGACTTTGAGGTGCAGTGGTTAAGGAAGAAACGTGCGAGGCCTGAGATCGTGAGTTTGATTCTGGCAACCGCACGTGCGCGAAAAATCATGGTGCCCGAGGTTATGAGTTCGATCCCGGCAACCACATGCCTGCAAAAAATGGCAAACTTATGTTTTGCGATCATAGGTTGGCTAGCGGGTCTCTTCTGGATTTTCCTTTTGCTATTTTCAGAGCCGATTTACAAATTTTGGAAAATGTGTTACAATGACGATTTGTATAAGCATGGTGTCAGTTTAGATCGATTTACACTGGCAGTGTCTTTAAGGAAACCACTAGTTACACGAGCAGTTCTTAAGTGATACCAGTGGAATGCGCTGATTTTTAGTTGCCTTTCACACTAGCGGTTCGAAAAACACCGGTACAAACCGAAAAATACCGCACTAGAAACCTTTTTTTTACTGGTGATCCATATAATTCATAGAATATCTTCTTAATAGGAAATGAAATGCGAACACTCATAAATCGTGAGTATGCATTTATTGGGCAGGCAAATCCCTTTTGTTAATAAGCAATAGTTACTTTGGGTGGTATTCAAAAGTGTATTTGGGTTGACTACGTAAGAGCATCTCCAAGGGTAACATATTTTTTCTTCCTAAAACCATGATATTTTCTAACTCCTAAAAAAGTATTGGGAGGAATAAAGACAGTCATCTTCAAGAGTTTCTAATATTCCACTTCCAAAAAATCAAAAGCTCGGTCCCAGGAGTTGTGATGTTTTGCATTAGGAATCCTAAATTTGTTTCTATGGTCCTGTTCGGCTTACTGAATCTTGACTGAAATTGGCTGAAAAACACTGCTCTGGCTGAAATGTTGTGAGAGAAAAAATACTGTTCCGGCTGAAAAAAGAAGCCGAACAAGCCGAATATAGGGTAAGCCAATCAGGGCCTATATCTATTTAAGCTCTCTCACCAGATCTTTCTCTCTTGCGATTTGCTCACCTGGAACCCTGTATTTCCTCCTTTTCCTGTCCCCATGTGGAGACCACGGGAGAAAATGACGGCGCAAAAGGAGCGCGCCACGGGGAGGGCGGATACGCGCAACGGGCCGTCCGCGTATCTTTACGCGCATCGGGCCTTTTTTCTCAAGTGCTAAAAGATTAGGAGGTCATTTTAGGAGTTGTTGAAGATGTGTTTTTTTCATTCTTCCTAAAAAAAACAAAGATTGAGAAGGATTATCGGGTACTCTTGGAAATGCTCTAAGGCAACATATCAAACAATCCCCATATACGGGCGACGGTTAGTATCCATGTGCTTTCAGGTATATATTTACAATATATGCAGGCACATTCATTTTTGGTAAGACCATAATTCACAAGAAATGTTAGTATTAACTATTACTAAAGATATACCCGAAATACCATGATATAGTCAATTTCCTTTTATAAGACGTATTAGGATTCCGGGGTATCTTTACAAGCACACTTTTACGCACCAGTTCACACGCATCAAATTGTTACATTGAAATCAGTCTGTACTAAGATATACTCCTACGTGGAATGTGTAATCTATTGATATTACAATGATGTACTAATAACTATACATATGTATAATTTTAGTAATTATAGTTTAAATTTTACGGAGTTTGACCTTTCCAAATCATAATACGCTATGGATTTTGAAAGAGATGGAGTATTAGGCATGTCTAGAAGTACGTAAGGCAACAGTTCAAACAATAACCCTCGAAATGGGAAGCCAAGATCTTGAGCATATATCTCTCCAGACCATTTTCAATTTTTTGCTGCCGAGTGATTTATTGCATCCACTACTACAGGAATCAATTTGCGCAGCGTGGCCAAAATGGGCTCCGTGGCGGGCACCTCTTTTGCCCGCCACGGTTAACCGGTGGCCGGCCAGCGAGGCCGGCCACCGAGGCGCCCGCTACGGGAAAATGATTTACCGTGGCGGGCCACTTAATTGCCCGCCGCAGGAAATCGTTATTTACCGCGGCGGGCAGTATGAATCGTTCACCGCGGTTAATACGATTTACCGTGGCGGGCTCTTTAAACTGCCCGCCGCGGTAAAGAGTTGATTTACCGAGGCGGACGCTTTATCTTGCCCGCTGCGGTAAAGCCTGTACAAATACACAGCACCACCCCTTCATCTTCTCCACGGGTCTTCCTCTCTCAAACTCATGTGGGGAGGCTTTGCCCTAAAATTTGAGGAAACTTTTGATTTGAGTTGAAGGGCTTGGATTTGAGGGAGGAGGACATCATAAGAGGTTCATAAAGGCTCTCCCTCTCTCCTTCCATCCTCTCTCTATTTCCATCACCTAGAGTTCTCTCTAGATCTAGATCTAGATCTAGATCAATTTTAATGGAAAAAATGATGTCATGTATTTCTTTAACTTTAGATTCATCATAGATGCATGCTTCATCTTTCACATCGTCATTTTATCTCCTTTTCATGATTTTGGACGTAAAAATCATCAATTTCTCCTAATTCTTCTTTATTTAATGTTGATTGTGACGGATAATGTTCGCAGGTATGATGGATAGGTCAGAATGGATGTACCGGATCGATAGAGTGAATGATCCACGGTACCTCTTTGAATTAAGGAAGTTTATTGCTGCTGGTAAAGCTCACCGTGAGAGACTGAAGCGGATGACAACCATATGTTCATGTTCTCGTTGCAAGAACATGAAAGCCCACCGAGACAGCGAGGTGCAAACTCATTTGATCATGTATGGTTTCGTCGAGGGCTACACAGTCTAGACATTTCACGGCGAAAGAGTTGGTGCGAGTGGCGGTGCATCTGGAATGAGCTCTTCGACGCCGACGACGACAGCACCACCGGTGAATAAAGATCCTTCGGCAGCAGCTGCGCCAGCCGACAGTGACAACAATTGTCGTGATTACATCACGGTGGATGATCTAATGCAAGACATGGCCGACAAAGCCGGCGACGGTGGGGATGGTCAGGATACTGTGAGCCAACCCGAGGATGTGCAGCTTGTTGAAGATCTAGTCAAACACTTCGATGAAGACGACGTTGTGTTGGGTTGCCCAAAGTGGTTGGAGAATTTCAGAGAGTTGAAGCAGGCGGCAGTTGATCCTCTCTATAAGGACGGCGGCGATTGTCCGAAGGAGTGCACGGCGCTCCGTTTTAACCTCCATATGTTGATGTTGAAGGCTCGTCATGGTTGGTCTGACACTAGCTTCAATGAGTTGTTAAGCTACCTTGCCACCACGTACCCAACGGCTAACAAGGTGCCCACCAATACTTATCGGGCCAAGAAGCTGATCCGGCCAGTGGCGATGAAGCTTAGAAAGTTTGATGCATGCCCTAACCACTGCATCCTGTATCAGGGCAATGAGTATGAGAATTTGACGAGTTGTCCGCACTGCGGCTTTAGTCGGTACAAGAAAAATGCTGGTTGTCGCGTGGATGCAGAAGACGAGGGAGGCTTGCGGGGTGGTCGAAAGAAGAACAAGAAGGGGGCAAAGAAGAGCAGTGCGGCCAAACAGATCTCGGCTCAGCAGGACGATGAAGAAGAGGGTTACACGCACAGGAAAAGTCCAGCACCATCGGTGTGGTACCTGCCCGTGACCGATCGCCTACGTGCAATATTTGGGAACCCAGACAATGCCAAGCTCATGTCCTCGCATGCATCAGCTGACCGCCTAAAAGACGATGGCAAGCTACGGCACCCATCCGATGGCAAGCAGTGGAAGGATTTCGACGAGGCCTACCTAGAGTTTGGCAAGGAGCCCAGGCATGTTAGGTTCGCGCTGAGTATCGACGGGATGAACCCGTTCGATGAGCTTAGCAGCTCGCACAGCACTTGGCCCATCGTGCTCACCATGTACAACCTACCTCCCCATCTATGTTAGAAGCGTAGGTACCTTATGCTGACCATGCTTATCTCCGGACCGAAGCAGCCCGACAACGATATAGATGTGTTCCTGGAGCCGTTCATGGAGGAAATGAAGATACTATTTGATGTTGGGGTCCAGATGGTGGATGCATCCCACAAGGAGAAGTTCACACTAAAAGCAATCATCTTTGTCACCATCACCGATTACCCCGGTCTCTTCTCACTGTCGGGGCAGATCAAAGGGAAGACCGGCTGCGTAATTTGCATCGACGGGACCTGCTACACTTACCTTAAGGGATCCAATAAGATGGTGTACACAAGGCACAGACGGTTCCTCACCAAAAATCACAGGTATAGAAGAAGTATTATGAACAAATACTTTGACAATCAGGACGAGCCATAGCATGATCAACCGACGTAGATTAGTTGGGGGACAAAGGTGTATGAGATGGTCAAGGACATGGATCAGGTGGAGTTTGGAAAGAAGCAGCTGCTGCTTGATGAGGGGCCCAAGCAGACAAGGAAGCAAAAGTGGGACCATACGGAGGAAGTCCCTGCCGCCGTTCCTTTCAAGAAGAAGTCAATTTTCTTCAAGTACCTGTCGTATTGGAAAACACTGAGTACACCCCATGCCATCGACTGCATGCACCTAGAGAAAAATGTCTTCGAAAGCACGATCAGTGTCCTGCTGGACATCAAGGGCAAGACAAAGGATGGTATCAAGTCACGGACGGATCTTGTCAATCTGGGCATCAGGCTGGACCTTCACCCGGGACCACCTCAGAACGGTAAAGTCGATATCCCGGGTGCGGCCTGCAACCTAACGCAAGACGAGAGGACAACTTTTCTTAAGTTGCTTAGGGGTATCAAGGTGTCGACTGGTTTCTCTTCCAACATCAAGAGCCTGGTCTCCATGAAAGACCTCATAATGACCGGCTACAACTCACACGACTGCCACGTCATGCTGATGGTGTTCCTACCAATTGCGATTAGGGCTATCCGTCTAGAGTATGTGAAGATGGTCATCACACGAATGTCATACTTCTTTAACCGCATCACCTAGAAGGTCATTGATAAGGCTGAGCTGCCTGCCCTAAAGGAGTTCATCGCGGAGACCCTTTGCTAGCTCGAGATGTGCTTTCCACCATCTTACTTTGATATTATGCCACACCTAATGATGCATATGGTCGATCAGATCCATCAACTGGGCCCTATGTACCTACACCAGATGTGGACGTACGAGCGGTTCATGTCCGCCCTCAACAGATACGTCCATAACCACGCTTACCCGGAGGGCTCTATGATCGAGGCATACACAACGGAGGAGGTCATGAACTGGTGTATGAGGTACATAAAAGATGGGAGGGTGATTGGACTACCTATCCATCACCATGAAGGCAAAACCTCAGGGGTGGGGTGCACAGGCCAAAAAGTACGCACCGATGTGGCAAACCGAACGGTGCAAGAAGCTCATTACAACATCCTTCATCAGTTAGTGAGCATGGAGAAATACATTGAAAAGCACCTGGAAGAGATCCACGCCGCTAATGATGGACATCGCACGGAGGCATGGGTCCAGAACCATCACAAGAGCAATTTCATAGAGTGGCTCAAAGAGCAACACATACCCCTTGAAGGATGCCCTAATGAAGATACAGAGATCGTTAAGAGGCTTGTGTTAGGCCCATCCAGCCAAATCACCACGTGGCAAGGGTATGATGTCCAGGGCTACATGTTCCACATGAAAGACAAGGACAAGAAGAGCTCAGCATAGAACTGCGGTGTTCGATACGAGGGCGCAGAAGAGTCCATGGGCCAGAGGAGGCAATACTATGGGCAAGTCGAAGAAATATGGGAACTTGACTACGGCCAAAACCTACGCATAACCGTCTTCCGTTGCCAGTTGTGTGTTGTACCACATTGTACCTTCTCTAATTTTCATAGGTTGTGTACACCTTAGCTATGTAGATGATTTGAGTAATGTTATTATAACTGTTAACTTGATGTAATTGTCTATGTTCAATAAAAATGATTTTTATGAAAAAAAATAGATAAATAAAAAGACCTATGTCATTAGGAGATTAGTAGGGTTAAATTTATTCAGAGGTCAAGTGGACAAATCGGTTTGTTTGGAGTTGATCTATTTGAAATATGGCCAGCCCAATAGGAAAGTGGCCTAGACTTCTGATTCGACGGGCTAGGACGATGGATTAAAAGTAGGCCGCTTTTCTGAGCCCAGTAGATCTCATAGTCATGTCCTATCGGACGAATGCGGCCTCGATCACTGGCCGGATAGCAAGCACGAGGGTTTCTATTGTGGCGGGGTTGTCTACTGATTATGGCCCGACTCAATTCCAGTTGTGCGAGTAGTTGCTACTTCGATGCGCCTATGTTCGTGAGCGTAGTTAGTGTGCACAAATTGAAATTCTGCTGTCTTTTTAACAATCCCCTTTACAGGCTTATCTCCAACAGGGTTGAGTTGTTTCCATATTTAGCTGGAATTTGTGACCTATTTATACAGGGTTGTCTCCAACAGCATCGAATCTCAACATCATTGTCTACAAGAATAAAATTTGTAATTACATGCTGCCTATGATGCCAAAGAAATTTGTGACAAAATTCTGAGCATATGCCACTGCCTATGATGCACCTTGCCTTTAAACTAATCACATGCTAAATTTGTGAGAATTTTGAGATGAATTGGTCACTCTGCTGCAATTTCTAGTAGTATACTACTACTACTGCCTACTACTTTCTCTACTTAATCTATTCCTATACTGTCTGCTACTACTGTCCTCCTATACTACTCCTATACTACTGCTATACTACTGTTGTACACTACTACTAGTATACTACTACTAGTATACTACTTTCTAGTAGTATACTACTACTACTGCCTACTACTTTCTAGTAGTATACTACTACTACTGCCTACTACTTTCTAGTAGTATACTACTACTAGTATACTACTACTACTACTTCCTACTACTACTCCCTCCTCCTCTACTCCCTCCTCTACTGCCTACTCCTCTACTCCCTCCTCCTCTACTGCCTACTCCTCTACTCCCTCCTCCTCTACTGCCTACTCCTCTACTATGCTCTTGCTGACTAAATTGAGTAGTTCCTCTACTACCTACTCCTCTACTGCCCACTCCTCTACTATGCTCCTTTGGGGCCAAATTTTGAAACTATCTTGATGGCTTTTGTTTGGTATTTGCAATGATGATTCTACTCCCTCCTCCTCTACTGCCTACTCCTCTACTCCCTCCTCCTCTACTGCCTACTCCTCTACTCCCTCCTCCTCTACAAACAAAGAACAACAGAAGAAGCAAAGGCAAAGAGCGCTAAGTTCAGCGCACTCACAAAGAAGAACCTGCACCCCCACCACTTGGGCATGACTGGGTTTGCTAGTAAGAGGCCCTAGTGGCGGGAGGAAGAAAGGGCTAGAGCTATCACCGGGCTTCCTGATCCGTACGATGGTGTAGACTTGAGGGCTAAGGACTTCATCTATGCCCGCAAGCCGAAGAAGCTCAAGGAGGGCGCGAGCAAGTTCAATGAGGCCAAGTTCGAGGAGGTGGAGAGGGCTGTCATCGAGGTCGCTAAATCTAAGGACAACTTTGAGGTTCGCAGGGGCCAGGACTTGTCGACCCTGGCGCTAGGAACCCCTGAGCACCATGGCCGCATCCGTGGCATGTCGTCGAAGATGAGCTGGAACTCAGTGGAGTCATGGCAATCCGACGCTGCCACATACCGGTCAAGGTAGAGGTACAAGGAGGGCATCTTTTAGAAGGGCTATGATCAAGGCATGGCTGAAATGATCAGCCGGTCCATAAAAGAAGCCTTCACAAGCAATGACCCAGATATGGTGTTGATGAGGTCACTGATGCTTCGCCAGGCTGGCGTGGCCATGCCTCAAGTTCCACAAGGGCAGACACAAGGGCAACCACTACCAATGATTGAGGATCACCCAACGCACCCCGTCAACGACATCTGGGAACCCATGCGCGTCCACCTCACGATCCCATTCGGCAGGGCGAAAAAGTTGACCATGGGTGAGGGTTACATGCACCCCAAAGAAGATATCAAAGATTTCAACCAAGACCAGATCCCTGCCAACTATGCTGCCATGATACTTACATGGTATGCGACTGAATACGAAGAATTTGAAATGGAATATCCAACTGCAGAAGGGGTAATGATCCTTGGAGCTGCCTTGGGTTCCGAAGTCCTGTGGAATAAGGATGACATAGAGATCATTCTCTCGATGCCGACTTCTACGCTGATGACAACACTAGCATCACAACCATCCATTGCCGGATCTTGTCCCCCCGATGATCCGGATCATGGCGACGGCGATGACGAAGGCAATGGCGGGGATGACAAGGGAAGGAACTCACCTCGAGGCACAAGCCCTCACCCTTGTTCTCCTCCTCCAACAACAAGTCCACCTCCACCTCCTGGCAGTCCGTCTAAGGGCACGAGCAAAGGACCAGGAGGCACAAGCCCTCACCCTCGTTCTCCTCCTCGAACAACAAGTCCACCTCCACCTCCCGGCAGTTCGTCTAAGGGCATGAGCAAAGGACCGGGAGGCATGGAGGAACCGGGGGCAAAGACACCGCCTGCTGCTATTGCGAGCACAAGCCACTGTCCTCCACCGCCGGTGAAGACTAAAGGTGACCAAGGGCAGCTCACATACTCACTTGAGTTCGAAAGGTATGGTAGCGGCGAGCATAATTTGCTAATAACTTTTCTTTGCCATAATATGGTACTAACATTTCTATCCTAGGCCGAGATCACCTTTCCATCTATTTCCTAAATCAAATGACTGCCCCGGCCATTACGAGCATGGGAAGTTCATGATAACCAAGGCCCAACTCATCGACGAGGAAAGGTGGGAGACAAGGAGGTTTCATCTCTGGTACATGGAAGCGGCAAAAGCTGGCCTGCATGGTTTTCTAGTCAAGGTTGTGGCGGAGTACTTCCACTTGTCCAGCAACGATGTAGAACTCCCCATGGACTTCCACAACATGTATAGACTACTGTGGGAACAAGACCTTGACATCGCCCAAGTCACCTTGTTCTCTATGTAAGTGCTGAATTGTGAGTTTCACATATCACCTGCCTTTGAATCGGTCAAGACTACTTATATATACCACGATGGCTTGTCCTTGTAGGTTGATGGCCTATATATCCAAGGAACTAAAACTTGATGTTATCTATCTATCTCCAATGCATATTGCTCAAAGAATCATCATTGGTTACCACCTAGATGACAATCATCCAACCATGAAAGACTTAACCAAGCGATAGAGAGAGGCGCACAGGAAGAAACTGATGGACAATGAGAAGTTGAACATTTCAAGATACATACTAGGAGCAATGAAGAAGATCAGGGGAAATGGGTGTATCCTAGCTGCCTACCACTTTGGGTAAGTCGAAGACATGCCTGTAGATATAAGTGGGTAGCTAGCTAGTATTATTATTTCTTGTCGTAACCTGTATTTTGTTTCAATGGCGTAGCCAAGGCCTCAAGGGTCACTGGGTTGCATTTATCATCTACCCTCAGGATGGCAGGGCCTACGTATTTGATTCGTTGACAGTGCCAAACTTAAAAGGGTACAAGGCCTTTGAAGATTGCCTCAGAGTGTAAGTGATTGAACTGTCTTCTCATATGCGTTCTAATGCCCTGCCTAATACTAGTACATTTCGTATAGCGCTTATAAGGAGTACGTGAAGGATCCTGAATGCTATGATCGAAGAACAGAGAAATTTAAGGCTAAGCATAAGAACCACATCAAAATCAGACGCAACTTTCCGATAAGTATTTGAAAGGTTTAATTGTGCTTTCCGTTCATATGCGTTCTAATGCCTGTGTTGTAATGCTTGTGTATCAATCATGCAGTGTGCCAAACAACTGGTAGGATCACGAACCTATGGCTTCTACGCCTATGAGTTCCTGAGGGTGTGCAAGCAGTACAGTAGCAGTTGGAGGGTGCTCAAGAATGGATTGAACTAGTCGAGAGACATGCAGAGCACCCAACACAGCTTCAAGCAGACAAAGGCAGACATATGTAAGTTTATCTTAGACAAATGCGTGCTTGAAGGGGGCATGTTCTTCAATGAGAACAGCCCGCTAGCGATTTTACTGGAGTACGAGAGGCTGAGGAAATGGCCCACGATGATGCGTCCGCAGGATTACACCTTAGCGCATGTATAACGACTTTAATATATAAATATAATGAATTAACGATGACAAGAACTACTAAGTGAATGTATATATATGTATATTATCTCATGTGTAATGCCTGCATACTTTTTAAGTTTAATCTGTGAAATCTGGATGTGATTTGAATTTGAATTTATATGCCTGCTGTATTTTTTTTAATTCAGGAAATAATTTACTGAGGCGGGCAAATAATAAAGCCCGCCACGGCTAATGAACATAACCGCGGTGGGCCACAAAAGGTGTCTGCCACGGTAAAATAATTTTCCATGGCGAGCGGTGTAACGTGCCCACCGTGGTAAAAGTATATTTACCGCAGTGGGCACATTACACCGCCCGCCGTGGTAAATCGGTTAACTGCGGCGGGCAAAGCTGTCCGCCGTGGTTAAGCCACGATTTACCGTGGCCTCTAGGCCGTGGCGGATGACTTTGCCCGCCGCGGGAAACCAAAAACGCCTACCTCCAGTAAAGTTTGTATAGTAGTGATCCCTTAATTATACCATTGGCGATCCTCGATCACGTACATCTTCTAGTATAAATTGCTAGTAGGAGCTCACATCTGGAACGCAGCACAAGAACCTAAACTCATCTTCTTTCGCCGTCCCCTCCTGCCTAGACTCCACGATTGTCCATACTTGTTAGTGTTAATGTGTTCATCAAGAAGATGAGATGCGGGGTGCCATCCTCCTCATTTTCGTTGTCCTCCTGCTCAACTCCCCGGTGGGTTTGTGCAGCTATTTCAAGCGCATCTTCAGCTTTGGAGGCTCCATCATTGACACAGGCAACTTCATCAGCATAGTCGCTTTGACCCCGATAAAGGAGCTCCCATATGGCATGACCTACTTCAACCGCCCCACCGGCCGTGTCATAATCGACTTCTACGGTGAGTGTAATGCATCATATCCGTATGTCCATTACGCATGAACCTACACTGTTGCATTGGCTAGCTGCATGTGCATTGTTGATCTCAATCGCTGTGTTCATTATGTACACAAATGTGCATGCATGTGTCGTCATCTCAGCGCAAGCGCTGGGTGTGCCGCTGGTCCCGTCGAGCATACCGGAGGAGCACTACACCAGATTTGCACATCACTGTCGGCATCATCACTACTGGATTTATGAGAACCGGCAGTGATGTACTTTCATTGTCGGTTATGAGCTTGAAAATAAAAAAATGATTGGGGCTAGGCTAAAATCAGCAGTGAAGGACCACATCACTGCCGGTTTGTGGCTTGAACTGACAGTGTTTTGACGGGCACTCATCACTGCTGGTTTAAGCCAAGAGCCGACAGTGATTAGGCTTCATCACTGTCGGTTCTAGCCAAGAACCGACGGTGATAAGCCTACAACACAAAAAGGCTGTAGCCATCCTCTCCTTCCTCCTCTCTTCCACCCCGAGAACAGAGGCGCGCGTTTGGACCCTTTCCTCCATTGTTGCAGCTGCTCTTCACCATGAAGCTAGTGCTTAGATTTTGAAGAATGGCTTGATCTTTTTGCTTTAAGGTTAGTAACAAACATCCACTCCTTTGATTTTGTTGCTTAATTAGCTTCGTTTTGATGGCTACATTGCTTGATTCTCATTCTAGTTCTTTCTCCATTCTAGAGAGCACTTTTTCAATTGGACATTTGTGCAAGGCTTAAATTATGGTGAATCCATCATCTAAAAGGTTGGTGTCTATGAACATATTTAAATTCCTAGCTCATTATTCTATGGTGGTCAAGATCATCATTGTTAGTATGTGATGCTATAATTAGTTCTTAAAAGTATAGTAGAATAGTTGTTCTTCAATATTGTGCAATAATTGTTTTTTTTACTATGATTTTCAATTTACAGAGTCGGGGCTACCAATTTCAATTTTCCAATAATTAGTGTAAAATAATGTTTTCCAAAAATGGTACTTTCGAGCTGCAATTGTTGTTCATGAAGCTCGATTTCTTATTAATTCTTTGTAATTACTGTCTCAATATTTTTTTTGTGCAGAGATGGATCGAGAGTGGATGCATCTGTCCCAAACGGACAAGCGGTACATGCATGGCGTCAGCTAGTTTATCACTGATGCCAAAGCCTATGCTGGGAATGGGAACCCTATGTTCTGCCCATGCAAAGATTGCAAGAATCAAAGTAACTTTCGTCAAATTGAGCCTATACGATCGCACTTGATTACCAGGGGGTTCATGCCATACTATATGATATGGACTATGCATGGCGAGGTTGGTGTGAATGTTCTACAGGAAAACGATGATGATGTGGACATGCCTGACATAGCCATCCACGATGCTGACGAGGAACCTGGTGTCAACACGGAACCTATGGCCACAGTTAATAATGTGTTTAGGAACACGCTAGCTGATGACACTGAGGATAACGACGGCATTTCTCAGCTGCTACATAATGTAGAGACCAGATGTCTTAGTGAAAGACAGCTGAGAAAGCTAGAGAAAATGAGACAAGATGGCAAAACACCATTGTATAGGAATTGTCTAATGAGCAAATTGGAAGCCGACATCATGCTGTTAGAGTTCAAATCGACAAACGGATTGAGCAATAAAGGCTTTGATCAGTTGTTAGGTATAATAAGGAAAATGCTCCCAGAAAAAAATGAGTTGCCAGAAAAGATATACTTGGCCAAGCAAATGATCTGCCCCATTGGCCTTGAGGTTGAAAAAATCCACGCATGTTCTAATGATTGCATATTATACCGTGAAGAAAAATACAAAGACTTGGACAAGTGCCCCAAGTGTGAAGCTCCACGGTACAAGGAAGAGCCGTCAGATGAGGGTACCAAGACCAGAGGAGGTCCCGTAAAGGTCATTTGGTATTTCCCTATAGCTACCCGGGTGCATAGGTTTTTTGCATGTGCAAAGTCAGCCAAGTTGTTGCGCTGGCATGGCGAAGAGCGTAAGAAAGATAGAATGATGAGGCACCCCGCCGATGAGTATAACTAGAGGACTATCAATACTATGTTCTATAAGGACATCGGTGGAGAGGTAAGGCACATTTGGTTTGCTTTGAGCACAGATGGGATGAATCCTTTCGACCAGGTTAGAAGCAATTATAGCACCTGACCAGTGATGCTCTGTATATACAACCTTCCACCTTGGGTCTGTATGAAGCGGTCGTACATCCAGATGCCACTACTGATCCAAGGGCCAAGACAACTTGGGAATGACATTGATGTGTTTCTAGAACCAGTAATCGATGAACTAGTGGAGATGAACTAGTGGAGATGTGTGCTAGATATTTGGGACGAGTACAAAAAGGAGCATGTCACGATCAAGGGAGTACTTATCGCTACAATCACCAACCTGCTAGGTCGAGGTTCGTTGTTTGGAGAGAAGACAAAAGGCTATACTAGATGTGTCGAGTGCTTGGACGACACCGATGCGGTAAATCTACCAAATAACTCAAAGATAGTTTATATGGGACACCGTAGGTTCCTACCTAAGGATCACCCTTACCGTAGGAACATAAAAGATTTCAACGATACTATTGAGAAACGCTTAGCTCCAAAATATCGAGACGGGCCTACGATACTTCAAGAACTCAACAAACTAGAGGTTGTCCTTGGTAAGGGGGACAATGTAGTAGCAGCGCCTGATGAGAGCGTTTGGAAGAAAAAATTGGTTTTCTAGAAACTACCTTACTGGCCATTTCTGAGTGTACGCCACTGTCTTGATCCCATGCACATCACTAAAAACGTGTGCGCTAACACTCTTAAGACCTTGATGGACACCAGGGGGACATTGAAGGATTCACTAGCCACATGCCTGGACATGCAACACTTAGGAATCAGGAAGGAGCTGCATCCCATGGAGCTAGAGAATGGCCAATTTGAACTTCTGGTTGCGTCATGGACATTGAAGAAGGAAGGAAAGCGTGCGCTTATTTCTTTCTTCAATGAACTCAAAGTCCCAATGGGCTACTGTGCGAACCCAAAGAGGCTAGTGAACATGAGAGAACTCAAGTTCAACTATGGCCCTATGAAAGCCCATGACTATCATGTCATTATGACTCAGCTGCTCCCTATTGCCTTGTGTGGTATCCTCCCCCCAAAGGTTCGCGCCCCAATTATAAAGCTTTGCTTGTTCTTCAACGCGATCTCAAAAAAGGTCATTGATGTGTCCACGCTAGAGCAGCTGTAGCGGGACATAGCTGAAACTCTCGTTAGGCTTGAGATGCATTTCCCACCGACTTACTTTGATATCTCATTGCATCTGCTCATTCATCTTGTTGACCAAATTAGAGCCTTTGGCCCAATGTACTTACATCAGATGTTCCCTTTCGAAAGATTGATGAAAGTTTTCAGGAGGTATGTTAGGAACAAAATTTGGCTAGAAGGGGGCATGGTTGAAGGATGGTCAACGGAGGAGGCCATTGAGTTCTGCACATATTATCTGGACATCAAAAGAGTCGGAGTTCTAGAATCTCGGCATGAGGGAAGACTACGTGGCAAAGGAACAATCGGGGAGAAATCTGTTACAGTAGATGACCCTGTTTATTTCAGACAGACATAGTTCGCTGTTCTCCAGCAAGCAGAGGGTGTGATGCCATACATTGATGAGCACAGGCAATTGCTGCAAACTCTGTATTCAAGCAGGTCACAAGCTTGGCTGGATAAAAAACATAAGGAGAAATTTGTCAGCTGGTTATGACGTCGCTTGCTTAGAATAAAGTTGGGTAATCAACTGGATGCCTTAGCCAAGGGGCCTTCAAGTACATATCTTAAGTACCAAGGGTATGAGATCAATGGATTCACATTTTACACAAAAAAGCAAGATGGAAAGAGCACATACCAAAATTATGGTGTTCGTTTTGATGCTCACGACGAAAACAACAACGTGTAGGCAACATACTATGGTTTCATAGAGGAGATATGGGAGCTAGCCTACAGTCCATTGAAGGCAGCTCTTTTTCGCTGCTAGTGGGTCTGGCTCGAGGAAATAAACATTGATAATAAAGGGTTCACTACCATTGATATCACTAAGACCGCATACAGAGACGACTCCTTCGTCCTTGCAAGAGATGTTATGCAAGTCTTCTATGCAACGGACAACAAGACAAAATGAAGGCTAAAAGTAGTCCTAGAAGGGAAAAGGAAGATTGTTGGTATCGATGGAGTCACGGACGAAGAAGACTACAGAGGCTATTAGGAAATGCATCTATTCAGGGCGAACGTACCCCTACCTATCCTTCAAGAGGGTGACGAATCTGCTTATGTACGAATTGATCACAATGAGGCCCTTATTGTTGATGCACCTAAAGATAGTTAGATTATTGTTAACTATGTAATCATTATGCAGACGTTGTATCAGTAATTCGCACTGAATATTTAATTTATATTTTGTGCGCATCCCTATAATTTAATTATTAACTATGTAATCAAATATTAAGATGATGTTCACAAACACTATTATTTGATAATTATAGACCATTAATTAATTATCATAGAATTAAATAATCAAGACACAAATTTTTGTGTTATTTTAGAATATAAACTAACTACATTATTTCTATTAATAAATAAATAAAGAAAAGCAAACTAACCGAATTCCCTATCTAGCTCAACGGTTAAGGCCGCACACTCTGTCCTCTGAGACCCGCGCTTGAATCCCAGACGGGCCAAACTTTTTTTATTTTGCATTTATTATTTAGTAGTGCATTACAATGGGATAAGAGAAAAAAAATAAAACCATTCTAACCGAACTCCCTATCCTAACTTAGCGGTTAAGACCGCGCACTCTCGACCCCGCGACCCGCGCTTGAATCTTAGGCAGGCTAAACTTTTTTATATTTTTTACTAAAAGATGGCGGTAGGGCCCTTCACTGCTAGTTTTGGTTTTAAAACCGGCAATGATAGCTTCTATCATAGTCGGTTGCTCAAACCGATACAGAAGTCACAATTCACTGTCGGTTTTTAAACTAAAACCGACAGTAATGTGTAGATGCTCCTCACATGCCAATAGTGCTCCCATGACCACTGCTCCCACCTACCCCGACAACTTTAGTTTAGAAATAAAAATGTACCACGACTGCTAGCCCCTATAAAATTGCCCTCGGCCAGGAACTAGCCTCTCCATGCATGTTGGTTTTAGCCAGGCCTTATCAGCCATGATATGATGTTTTCCTCTCACAACAAACCCGCAATGATGTCCATGTCCCCCTATATAAAACAAATTGCCGACCACATACATCTATCCCACCCACCCACGAACTCTCTCGGTCTCATTTCTCACGTTCCACTCTCACTTCTCAAGACATCCACTCTCTCTCTACGAGATTTGGTCATGGCTCCTGCATTTTTCAATGGTATTGATATGTTGTCTTCTCTAATATTCTATCTATATTCATTTGATCTATATTTATATTCATGTTTCTTTGCATTCTACATTTATATATATTCTTATTCCTTGCATTCGATCTATATTTAATTATGTAGCCACATTTTACTTAGAAGAATTTTTTATGCATATATTTTATGTTCATATTTTTTTTGCATTTTATCGATCAGGTGGTATGAACAACGGACCTCCTCCAGCACAAGAACCAGGTTTTCACCCTGGCGATGAGCCATTCGCTCCTAATGTGGCCATTCCACGGTTCTCTATTCCAGCTATTGTATGAAATATTTTCCAACATCTTTTATTTTTTATGCTAACAAATAAGTATAATTAATTTAATATTATTGTTGCATGCATATATATCATAGACTAAATCCCCAATAGATTGGCTGTGAACAGCATTTAGCTGGTTCTTTATCTCGGACATCGTTGAGAACACGACATCTAATGCAAGTGGTCGGCTATGGACGTGTGAACTCAGTTTTTCCATCCCTGTGAGGGGTTCAAATAATTGGAACCATATCCACGGGACGGGAATACAAAGCTCGGATGTGATAAGCGCCCAATTAAGTGCCGTGCGCATCTGTTTAGAGGCACTTCGACGTATTTGCTATAATGTGCCTGATTTCTCGCATTTCAAGGCACTTGCTTTGAATGCTGGTGATATCTCCGTCCCGCAAGCAAGCGGATGGTTTGCAAGCTACAACCATGCGGATGTGGTAAAATGATCACTTATACCAGAGTCGTGGTTATTTGTTGTTTATTATTGTAATAACATTCTCTAATTTTTTTTCTTTTTTCCCACATGCAGATTGCGCTCCAAGACCTTACCTATGCTGCATGTGGCTTGTGGGTCGTTCTAGACCAAGCTACGGAGCAACTCGGGTACGATTGGGACTTCTGCAATGGAAACCTCGGCCAGCTCACTATAGAAGGACGCCAATACTGCATAAGGATTACTAATAGGGGCAGTGGTCGTTCAGTAGGTTACATCTATGGCCGACCATTCTTTCGGTATTGTGAGGCATGAGGGAGTGCACTCATACGGGCATTGGACTTCATCGATACAAGCGGATACATAATCCGTGACATCAATTACCATATATGGCTACATAGGCATGTTAGTGTGCGTGGCTCGATCGATCCCGACAGAGATTCTGATAGTAATTAATATTTATTTAGCTAGGTTTTCAAGGTCATAGTTTAATTGGGTTCTAATTTTAATATGTACGGCTTTATGTGTTTAATTATTGTCATGCATGTAATTCGTGTAACATTTGTTGGGCAACTAGAAATATACATTCTGGTATCATATTGGTCTCAAAATTATTCTCAGGATTGCACATGCCACATGTGAAGGAAACACCAAGTTTGGGATTTTTCGGAGATTGATTGCTACTTTATGAGGTTTAATTGAATTTCCGCGCGACGACACCGTTTAATTATAGGTTGAACTGAGTCTACCCACGAAAAGATCCAGAGTGGTGCCAAACTTTTACACATGCTCTAATGTGCCCTAGGGATAAGAATTTTGTGGAGGTGGATGAAAAAATCTACTGGGTCCAAGATGAAATTCACCCTCGTTTGTCTCATTCGGCACAGAGAAAAATATAATAAATAAAAAAAAGATCAGAAAAACCTCAGATCCTATGTGGGGTCTTAATTTGGGTGTATATGCTTGTCAAAAAAAATTCAAGCCATTTTGACATAGGCAGAGTATACATACTTCACAGAGGTACACGTGCCCTTTCATCGAACCATGACTATACATATACGTTATCAAGGTTTCTGTGGAGAAAGTATAGACCAAGAGTGGTTATATCTTCTTGGCCTTTAAGATTCCTTTGAAATAAATAGTCAATAATTCATTATAAGGCTTAAATATTAATATCTCCTTGATATTAGTTTTGCTACCCATCCTGGATCTTTCTTCAAGCTCTACCACTAATCTTAAGCAACATAGTGCAGGTTTTGAATGATTATTTACACCATCATAACACTTAAGAATGTAGTCAATGAACTAACGTTCTTATTTTCAAAAAATAAAAAAAGTGTTAAAAAAGATACAATAAAAGCAAGAGTTTCAACTTAATTAACTTGAGCATAAAAAATTTGTAGGAATCAATAAAACTAATATTTGAAAATCAAAATTTAGATTAATGACATCAGCTACAACAAGCTAAGAGCTACCATAGTTTAAGCTAAGGTTTTAAATCATATTGAAGGTGAACTAAGGATATGAATGAAAAAGCTTATTGATCAACAATTGATATGTTTATCAACTTATAATTTAATATAAGTAATTTTTTATTAGTCGAATGTATTAAATAATGGCTAATGCTTAGGTATTCTAGCCCATGTGAGAGCAAAGGTTGATAGACTAGCGTGAAGATTAGTGTAGAAGTTCCAAAAAAAAATATCTCATTTAGTAATAGTAAGATATTGCTTGTTCCAAATCTATCCATAACATATCCCACTCCAAAAAAGGACGCCATAGCATATCTTGTTAATCTTTCCGAATATTTAAGTCCCTCTCCTTCTAGGCCAATTCAATTTCTCAGCCTGGATACCAACATCCAAATAGAACCTTACTGATTTTCTTTCTTAAACAAGGATTTACAGTCATTTAATTGTAGAGAGAGACCCACTGCGATATATACTAAATACCTACTCCCTCCATCCCAAAATAAATGCACATCTCGCTTTTCGATGAGTCAAATTTTTTTAATAAGTTTAACTATAAAATTATAGAAAATACCATCAATATTTGTATCTCTAAATAAATTTATTATCAAAAATATAATTCATGCTCAATCTAATGATACTTATCATACATCATAAATATTAGTGCATTTTTGTAGATATTAGATCAAAGTTAGAAGGTTTGACTTACTAGAAAGCGAAATGTGCATTTATTTTGGATCAAAGTTAGAAGGACAAAGTCACCGCTCAAGACTTCTATAGAAGGTCTCGCAAAAAAAAAAAAAAAGACTTCTATAGAAGGTGGTCCAACGAAGCCATCTGGAGAACCCTGCAGAACGAGCGAGAGAAGGACCAGTAGTGTTCAGAGATGATGGGTTTCAGCTGCCGACACCGTTCCGTCTCCCTGCTCATCTTCCTCATCTTCGTTGTCCTCCTGCTCAACGCTCCAGCCGGGCGTTGCGGCTGCTACAAGCGCATTTTCAGCTTCGGTGACTCCCTCATCGACACCGGCAACTTCGCGCGCAGCGGCCCGATAGTGGAGTACCCATTTGGCATGACCTACTTCCACCATCCCACCGGCCGCATCAGCGACGGCCGCGTCCTCATCGATTTCTACGGTGAGTACTGCAACGATCAGCCTGTGCATATATACATGATGAACACGTACAATGCCAATGCATGCGTGTTAACCCTCGATCACCCACTGACCTACCACCATGCATTCTTTCAGCTCAAGCGTTCCAGCTGCCACTGATACCACCAAATCTGCCGCAGAAGGACACGGGGCTGTTCCCGACTGGCGCTAACTTCGCTGTGTTTGGCTCCACGGCGATGCCCCCCGAGTACTTCCGCAGGTGGAGCCACGACGTAAGCTGGGCCTGTTGCCTGGGCGTGCAGATGGGATGGTTCAAAGAAATGCTGCAACGAATTGCTCCCTGGGATGGTAAGTATACGTTCATTAGAGAATAATTCGTTCATGTGCCCAATCGATTGGTTTTCCTTTGCACAAATCATTCCGTCAGGCGCCAAGAGGCAGATCCTGAGCGAGTCTCTCATCGTGCTGGGAGAGATCGGCGGCAACGACTACAACTTTTGGTTCGCCGCCCGCAGGCCTCGCGAGCAAGCCAACCAGTTCATCCCAGACATCGTCGCGACAATTGGCTCTGCTGCCAAGGTGTGCCCGCTGTTGCTTGGACTTCGTCTCGTCGTCGTCGTCGTCGTACAAATCTTGATCAGATCGAGTGCATGCGCATTTGTTTTTCTAGTCATTCTTAAGGGAGCTTGCATTATTGCATGCGTGCATTTTTGCATGCAGGAGCTCATCGGTATGGGCGCGAAGGCGATCGTGATCCCGAACAACTTCCCCATCGGGTGTGTACCGGCGTACCTGAGCGGGTACAAGAGCAACAACCGCGCGGACTACGACGAGCACGGGTGCCTCCGGTGGTTCAACGACTTCTCCCAGAGGCACAACCAGGCGCTGCGCGGCGAGGTCGGCCGGCTCAGGGCGCAGCACCCCGACGTGAAGCTCATCTACGCCGACTACTATGGTGCCGCCATGGAGTTCATCAGGGACCCGCACAGGTTCGGCATCGGCGACCCCCTGACGGCGTGCTGCGGTGGCGACGACCAGCCGTACCACATCAGCAGACCGTGCAACAGAATGGCCAGGCTCTGGGGCAACCCGAGCGGCTTCGCCAGCTGGGACGGCATGCACATGACGGAGAAGGCGTACGATGTCATCTCCCATGGAGTGCTCAACGGACCGTTCGCCGACCCACCATTGCTGAGGAGCTGTTAGTTTTAATTTGGTGTTAACAGTGAAATAGGATTGGTTCGTTGTCTCACATGAGAGCTTAAAGCACCTCCAAGAGTCTTTTAAAAACTTACCCTCTAAAAAACCATTATTTAGAGAGTTAAAAATCGCAAAGATAAAATTAAAAAAGCTGTTGGAGAGTATTGTTTTTTATTGAAACCTCTATTCTATCGATTAGAAAGGATAAAAAAATTCTTAGAGTTGCTCTTAGAGCATCTCCACCAGATATATCCTATATATCCAAGCTCCTATAATAGAAAAATATATTTTAGGAGATACAAATCGCATATCTCATCTTCTATGCATGTACTTCCTCCATCCCAAAAACAAGTGTGTCTCTGATATTCATGCTTGTCAAACTTTCATAAGTTTGACTAGGTTTATAAAAAATATTAGCAACATTTAAAAAAGTTTATTATGAAAATATATTCAATATGATCTATCTAATTATACTAATTATATACTATAAATATTAATATTTTCTTATATATATTTGATCAAAGTTTAAAGCGTTTCACTTCTCGGGAAGCGAGAACAACACTTATTTTGGGATGAAGGGAGTAATTTTTAAGAGATCTCGTTCCCTTTCTCCTAAATAAAGAAGACAAACCTCCTCTCCTGTATCCCTAAAGAAATATAGGAGATATGTTTTAGGTAATCTGCTAGGCTTCCTTATAGCTAAATTGCTTTTAAGTACTATCCTAAAACAATTTAAGAAGATGCAAGATATAGTAGAGATGCTCTTATTTGTCTTTAGATTTGTTAGGCATTTGACATTAAAGAAATTAAAAGTTAGTGATTTTTATTGCCAATAGTAGAGGGGGGCATTTTGCTCAGTGCAATTTCTTGGGGAAAATCATATTTACACCTTTGCTGACCCACCATTGCTGAGGTGCTGTTAGTTCGTGAAAGGGGATTGGTTCTTTGTCTCACCTGAGAGCTTAGAGCATCACCTAAGAGTTTTTTTAAACTCATTTTCTATATTATCATTCTAAAAGCCATTTTTTATATCTTTTCATCTTCCAACAGTTTTTCTATATCCTATACACACTCTAGAATCATCCCTCCTCTCTATCTTTGCCTAGCGAAATATTCAAAATAGAGAAATATCATATTTGAAGATATAATTAAAGAAGTTGTCGGAGAGTATCGTTTTCACAAAAACCTCTATTTCTATCAATTAGGAAAGGTATAAAGATATTCTTAGAGTTGCTCTTAGAGCACCCACCAAATATCTTATCCAAGTTTCTAATACTAAAAAGTAGTATTTTATCTCATATGCTATCCCTATGATTTTTAAGAAACCTCCTAAAAGAAGCATCCTTTCTCCTAAACAAAGAAGACAACCTCATCTCTCCGTCCCTAAAGAAATGTAGGAGACAAGTTTTAGGTAATCTGCTAGTGTTCTCTTATAGCTAAATTGATTTTAAGTACTATATTATCCTAAAATAATTTATAGAAGATGTAATTAAGAGATCTGGTAGAGATGCTCTTAATCATCTTTAGATTTGTTAGGCGTTTGGCATTACATAAATTAAAAATTAGTTATTTTTGTTGCAAATAGGTAGCATTTTGCTCTGTGCTTTATGGGTTATGATGGCCCCACCTCCCTGACATCATAACAAAGTGTAGCACCACATGTTGGAGCTTGGGAAGTTTGACCATAATGTGTTGTTGAGGCGTGCAACCATGTGGTCATCAACCACAACAACAAAGCTAATATCGCAGTGGAAGTGATGGAAGAGGCAGTTGGTATTTGGATGGAGGGAGCATGGGTTAAAGGAGAGGTGACGATGCAATGTGGTTTCCAAGATTTTGTTGTCTTTTATGTTTATATTATTATTTGATTAATTAGTATATGACATGATGGTTAGGCTATGCTACCGGACAGGGTGCTTAGGCTACACTATCGTCCATTGATCGCACTTAACCCGAACCCAACCCATTTGGTCATTCCAGTGTACTACTACTACCCATATAGCATGCATCTATTCAGCCTTCATCCAGGATCAGTTGCAAAAGACAAGGTGCCACATGATTCACCACAAGTTCACATCACATTAAACAAATGTACTACTTAAGTTTACAACACATTGTTCCCAAAATTAGTTCATAATAACACAACACACATCAGAGTCTAAGCGAAAGTCTTTAACATATGACAATTTTTGATACACGTCCATGGTCCATGCCACAACCATGAACCTACGCCTCAAAAGGAGGGCCTCTAATACTCCTAGTCCATGGTGGACTCAAGCACATAGAAGAACCCATAAGCGGGGGCAACCTCACCTGCAAAAACTCAACAAGTAGTATCATGAGTACACAATTATAATAGGACTTACCCATAATTAAATAAACAAGGATCATGCACTAAGCTCTAGAAAGGAAAATATTTGGTTTCACATAATGGTGTTTTGTTCATAAAGTAAAGTGGTCTACTTGACTAAGCAAGCATTGCATGGTTGATCATGTCAGAGCGATAAGCAGCATATTGGAGCTTGACCTTCCATGAGTCCTTTTGATCAACACATCTGAATCTAGAAGAGATAAACAAGGATAGGATTCAAAACTCTATTGAGGGGGTACAAGTTTACCCAACCAAAGACAACAGTTACAACCCATACGACCTGTTGGTACGTAAGGAGTAAGTTGAGCCTCAACCTTTCTCGAGCTCGGCCAAACTGCCCATGAACGGTTAGATAGTGAGATGAGGTAATAGCTCTTCTAGCTTCCCTGCGCTACACCTCACGCTGAATCCATGGGACACCCGGTTGCAACAAGGTACTAAGCCTACTATACCCATAACATTGCAAGTGGTATATAGAGTTTTATGTTCAAAACTTACTATGATGGATACATGGTCCTTAACCGCTCCAACGAGCTATGACATTCAAGATCTCCCCATCTTGCCATGACCCAACTCCTTGCCATCCTAAAGTCAAATTTTAACATACGGACAAGTTTTAGACCATTGCTCATGTTTAATGTTGATTAGTGGTTAAACATTTCCTACAACACACGAGTAATGAGAAACCCATCACCATCTCAACTTCTACAGCATCTAAGCATGCAAGCATAGAGTATGTTCTAACAAAAGCAAAACATTTATGTTACAAGGTACAATGGAGACAATACAAGGTTACAAGCTCAAATAGGTAAAGTGGGTTTCTAGTCATATGGCAACATAAATGTAACAGATAACATATTCAAGTTAATGCAATTGTAAATAGTAGAAGAATGCTTAGATGTGTGCCTTCGTACTTAGCGGGTGGAACAACGACTTTGAGTTCAGGCTCAACATTGTTCTCATGGTTCGCCTCCTTGTGTACTTCCTCCCCCATACGATGCATGACATGAATGAGTGAATGCAATGCTTATATTGATATGAAATGCTTGAATAGATACATGATCATGTATAAAAACACATGGTAACCAACTAGGCTGATAGTGTACAAGTACTTAAACTTGTGAAGGATAGGTGTTGTTAGCCCACTGATAGACTATCCGTTAACACGTGACAGACTATTTATCGAAGTTCCACGGACTGTTGAATAGGTGATAGTAGATCATCCATGGGACTCAAAACAAAATGTGCTAAGTGTAAGGATTGATGGACTACTCGACAATGATGGACAAACTGTTTGTCTAGTCATGCACCAAAATGATCTCTTTGGACTGGAGAGGGAAAATTCAACGGACCGTCTATCATAGAAGGATGGACTATCCGTCCAACCTTGTGTTCTATGAGTGAAAATGACTAAGTGTGGGTTTTGACAGACCGTCCAACATTGATTGATGGATTGTTCATGGGATTGGCACTTCTAGCGAGGGTGCTCTAGAACCTCTCGATGAACCATCCGTGAATGCACGATGGATTGTCCGTCAGTGCATAGTTCTTGTGCACTAAGTGATCTTGTGGATGCTAAGTGTGGGAGTGGTATGTGCATGTGCAAGGGGTCTTACAGGTGTGTTTATAAGGTCTCAAAGAACACATCTACCAAAGTACATTGGTCATAACAAGCCTAGGTTAAGATTAAGCTATTCGAAAGAGTTATGTGTCAATAACTAGCTAAACCTTGGTCTCTATGATTCAAAAGAAGGCTTTGTTCTAGATTCAACCTACCAAGGTATGGAGAAGAGGTAAAGATGGATCTTGAGGACTTGGATTCACCACTTCGACCTCGTACTCAGCCTCCTCCTTGTTCCTCCTCCTTGAAGCCTCCTCTTGCAAGGGGGGAATGAACCTCTCCTTGCTCAACTCCTAGCAAGGGCTGGTTGGGGATGATCTTGATGATCTCCTTGGCCTTCCTTGATGCTTCTCTTGCTTGTTGCCCACTCTTTCTTCCTTCTCCTTGCTTGAGAGATGACCAAAGGGGTGGTTGAAGCAAGAACTAGAGAGAGTGGAAAAGAGAGAAGGAGAGTGAGATAGGGGAAATAGAGATAGCTCCTGGTGGTCATTGGGTCATGGAGAGCTGCCAGGTATGACTTACAAGTGGGTCCAAGGGTGAATAGAGCTTGGTAGTTCAAAATTCATGCATGGTTGTGTACTGACGAATTGTTCATCGGTGCTCCATGGCTGTTGACTAACAACAGAGCCTAGAACATATAATTTTTTCTATACAAGTTTCAAAATATGAACTTTAGTGCAATGCTAATGCTCTATCATGGGTGTCTATTCTGCGTCAGTCAGTCCGGACGTGGCTAGCTGGGCGGACCGGTCCATAGGCTTGCTCCCCTCATCGGCATACACGATTTCTCCAAAAAATAAAAAAAATAAAAGAGAGCGACATCTTTCTTATCTTCTCCATTCGCATCGGTTCCACCGCACCGCCCGCCCTTCAGTCATGTTTGCACGAGCTTTGCTAGCGCCCACGTCCACACGAGTGCCACCACCGTCTGCATATGCATGAGCATTGAGCGCCGCCGCTAGCCGCGTATGCATGAGCTCCACTAGCCGTGCTGCGCTGCCCGCTCGTGGTAAGGGAGACCACTTGTAGGATCACTAGTACGCCTAGAGGAGGAGTGAATAGGCCTGCAAAAATTCAACTCGAACAAACGTCAAATGCAGGCGTGGTAGTGCTACTCTGGGAGCTGCTCTAACTAACAACCGAGACTATAAATCCAAATGTAAGCAATGGAAATTAGATCGAGTAATTTACTAAGGTTCCTAGGGTAGGGTAGAGCCTATTTCACCACGTGAATGTTGATGGAAGTGCATAAACAAGTAGATCGGGACCAAACAAGCAGATCGGGACCAAACCTTAGAATCACCGCAAACACAAATATAACAAAGCAAATAACAAGAACACAGGTGAGACACCGATTTATCCCATGGTTTAGCTCACCACTAAGGCTTGCCTAAGTTCAGGTTATCGAGGAAGCCACAAAGGCTTGGGTTTCACAGAATCCTGTCCTCGTTCTCAAGTCAAGAGAGTGAACTTTTGAGATGAGGGTGTTTCCACTAGATGAATGGGGTGATTACAAACCTCCCGGGACTACCACACAAGTTGGCAAGCTCCACGGGTGATGCTCTAGCCAGCCAAGATCAAGCTCCAAGAGTAACGAACACAATCCACCGGCTTGAATGCGAACCAAGTGCTTTAGGCGATGAAGAACAAGTTGGAGAGCTTTCTTTCTCAGTTTAGAGACTCAATCTCTCAAGGAATCAGAAGGGAATCGATGAGAGAAGCTTGAGGAGCTCTAATGGAGTGAGAGAGAGGAAGAGAGTTGCTCTAGTTGAGTTTGGAAGCAAATGGACGAATGTGACCGTTGGGAGAGAAGGGAAGTAAAGGAACTACTCCCTTCTCCAACGGTCATAAAGCAAGTCACGGCGCGGCACTGCCGCTCTACCCTGATAGCCAAAGAATGAAGAGTGAAAATGTGTTGTCATGGCTATGTGTGTGTGGACATTTTGGTGGGTAATTTTAGCACTAAGTTGCACGTTGAAGCTTGTGCATTGTATCCCCCTTTGTAGTACGGCTTTTTTCTAAACTCAATTTTAAAATATAAATGAATTATAAACGCCTTTTGAGTTGGATGCCATGTCCTTTTGTAATTCAGGACTCCACCATCATGTGTTTAATCCTTCTTCTCATTTTATCTGCTTGTCATCTCTATAAATCTCATTAGTACCCTAATTGTGTGGTCATTATCACTAAAACCCACATTAGGGCTTTATTGCACTTACACCGCTGCCGCCTCCACCATAGGGGCCGAACGCCTAGTCAGAGACCAGGAAGACCTTTGCCTCCACCTATCCAGCTCGCTATGGTCGGTTGTGGAGCTCGCCCGCGTGAAACTCACAGCAGCCTGGACGGAGCCCGCCCATGCACATCTCGCACCCGCCTACCTAGTTCGCTGTGGCTAGGGTGGAACTCGCCCGCGTGTAGCCCACGACGGCCAAGATAGAACTCCACACGCCGAGACGAGGATCCATTCTCCCAAACAACAAGGAGATGTTGCGTTGGAACTGCATATTGCAATCGTCTATTTCAAGTGTTTCAAATATTTTAGATGTATGTTGCAAGTGTTTATATCGATGTTGCAAAAGTAGATCAGGATGTTGCACATGTTGCAATGGTGTTTTCAAGTGTATGTCCCAAATGTTTCATCTGTTTCAGACGTATGCTGCAAGTGTTTCATCTAGATATTCCAAAAGTAGATCTAAAAGTTGCATATACATGCATGTTGCAAGCATATATTTTAAATATTTCAGGTGTTTTAAACACATGTTGCAAGTGTTTTATCTGCATATTGCATATGTTTTGCAATGGCTACAAACACGTTTTTCTAGTGTTTTCAGACGTATGTTGTAAGTGTTCAAATTGTTTCAGACGTATGCTGCGAGTGTTTCATATAGATGTTGCAAAAATAGATCTTGGTGTTGCATATGTTGCAGTGGGCCCCATCTGCAGTAGCCATCTGTCGTAGCTGCTGGGCCCGCCTACATGTGCGTGGGTGTGCATGGGACGCCACGGTGCGGGCGCGGGACACAAAGCGTGCGCAAGCCACGGTGCGGGCACGGGACATGAAATGGCGCGGGCCAGCCACTGTGCGGGAGCGGGACACGAAACGGCGTGGGCCATGGTGCAAGCACGGGACATGGTGCGGTGTGGGTGCGGGACATAGAGCGGCATGAGCCCCCACATGAAGCCGGCAGCAGTAGGTGCGGGGTGTTTGGACGCTAGCCACGTCCGAACGTCCGGGCGCTAGACGTTCCGCCAGTGCAAACTATGATCGTGATGTGCATGCTAAACTTAAATGCAGCACTGGATCATCACGGTATAGTTGCCAAGTCATATGTCTACTCAATAAAACCACTCACACGTTAACGCCACGTCAGTGCAAAGTCACCATCCGATATGGCAGCTGGGCAGGGGTGTTACTTTTTTTTAAAAAACTAGGGCAGGGATGTTACTTTGCATTGCTTTACATTGCAAATTGCAATGACTTTTCCTTTCTTCTTTTTCTTTGTCGATGAGAACAAATAAAGGCTTTGTTGGGCTGAGTTCTAGGTCGGCTTGTGAAGCAACGGCCGAAATATGCCGGGCCAGGCTCCCTGCCATTGAAATTACACCATTTACATTAGCCCAGGCCCAGTTCAAGGGCGAAAATATTTCAACCCGCGCGACTCGTGCCCTTCCACTGGCCACTGCACAGGCTGTCACCAGCAATGCCCGCGCCGCTGCCGCTGCCTGCCGTCGCGCGCGAGCTGTCAGAGCTCCTCGTCGCCCTCTCCGCCGCCCGCGCGCTCCCCAAAGGACAGCAGCTCCACGGCCACCTCCTCAAGGCTGGACACGTCCCCGCCACCGCCTCCTCCCACACGCTGCTCGGGCATCACCTCCTTACCTTCTACGCGCGCTGCGCGCTCCCGGACCTCTCCCTCCGCGCCTTCCTCGACCTCCCCGCGCCGCCCTCTCCCGCGGCATGGTCCTCCCTCATCTCCTCCTTCGCTTAGAACGGCCTCGCCGCCGCCGCCTTCGACACGTTCCGCCGCATGCTCACGGCGGGCGTCCCCGCCACCGACCGCAACATCCCTTCGGCTGCGAAGGCCGTCGCCGCTGCCGAGACCTTGTCGCGCCCTCCGTTCGCCCCTCACGCGCTCCACGGCCTCGCCGCCAGGACTCCGTTCGCAGGCGACGTGTTTGTTGGGTCGGCGATTCTCGACATGGACGGTTATTCGATGAAATGCCGGAACGGAATGTTGTCTCCTGGTCCGCACTCATCTGTGGGTAAGCTGACGCGGGGATGCATCCTGCAGCGATGGGAATCTTCCGCTTGGCACTTGAGGAGGCCGTGCCGGTGAATGACTACACAGTTTCTTGCATCATCCGAGTATGTGCTGCAGTGACACTCTTTGAGCTTGGAGCCCAGGTGCATGCCAGGGCAACAAAGACAGCGCTTCATACATCACCTTTTGTGGGTAGCTCACTTGTTTCGGTTTACTCAAAGTGTGGGCTTGTAGAGTGTGCTTACCGGGTGTTCAATGAAGCACCTGAGAAGAACCTTGGCATTTGGAATGCAGTGCTCATTGCATCTGCTCAGCATGGACATACTGCTGGAGCATTTGAGCGATTTATAGAGATGCAGAACGCTGGATTCCAGACCAATCACATAACCTTCCTGTGCTTGCTCACTGCTTGTAGCCATGCTGGCCTTGTTGATGAGGGGAAGCGATATTTTTCTCTCATGAAAGATTATGGCATTGAACGACAGGCTGAACATTATGCTTCAATGGTTGACCTACTTGGTCGTGTAGGGTCTCGTAGCTCTGGGGCACATATGCTTTTGTCAAGCACATATGCAGCTGCAGGAAGGCATATTGATGCAGCTCTTGCTAGGAAAGCAATGCGCGATGCAGGTGTACGGAAAGAAACAGGACTTAGCTGGTTGGAAGCTGCAGGGGAGGTGCATACCTTTGTATCGAACTGCAGGAGACACCAACAAAGTGAGGAAATTTACAAGGTGCTAGAGAAAGTTGGTGAGAAGATGGAGGCAGCTGGTTATGTGGCAGACACTAGTGCAGTGGTTAAGGATGTGGATGGGGATGAGAAGCGAGCAACAGTGAGGTATCACAGTGAAAGGCTAGCAATAGGGTTAGGTCTTTTGATTGTTCCACAAGGTGTGCCAATCTGAGTTATGAAGAATTTGCGTGTGTGTGATGATTGCCACAATGCAATTAAGTATCTAACTAAGTGCACTGGTAGAGTTGTGGTTCTTAGGGATAATCATCAGTTCCACTGATTTGAAGATGGGGTGTGCTCTTGTGGGGATTTCTGGTAAGGGACCAATATATTCTCTCTGATGTGTTCTTGATTTTTTTTCTCTATATGGATTCATCTAGAAGGGAAACTTATGTTTCCTCAGTAAATAAACCTATTTCAGTTTAGTGGTGATATGATAATAAAGGAGTACTGATATATGAGTTTCACATAATTGAAAAAGACCAAATTTTTTATTTCTTTGGAAACTGCAACAGTTCAGAGTATTTTGGAAAAGTATTATCCTTGCACATAGGATGCAATCTTGTACCTGAGGGTCCACAGGGCATTGAGACTTCTGCTCAATGTCCTAGAACATGCATTTGGACAGTAACAGGTGCAGTATCGTCAAACAAGATTTCGAGTGTAGCTGCCTGAAAATCTGTAACTTATGGTATTATCTTATGGCTCCAATTAATGGTGCATGTTTTACAATCATGCACTCATCGCATTACATCTCTCTCAGTTCACTTGTTAGTGTGTCATGATGAGCCCATTCTGTTTAGCGACAAGGTTAAAGCAGGTTAAAAAAAAAGCACTAAACTGAACCGAGAATAGAACTACCTGCTTACAGTTTAGGTAAAACTACAAAAATATTGTTTCCTTTGGATTGAAGGTCCTCACCTTTAATGCAGAATTGCAGGGATCATATGGTCATGTAATACTAGTGCCCAGGCAGGATATTATATGTTTATTATCAAGCTCAGTCTAATGAGCAAAGCATCGTGTAATACTTGAGACTGTTCTGTTACTTTCTTCAAATGTTTGATGTCTCAGGGAAGTACTTGCAAGTTTCTCTGCACAGATTTGAGAAGCACTGATGAAGTGACCTTTCAATTTGTTTGTGTTGTTATCCTTAATTTATATTGCAATAGTTGGGACTCACATAAAAATTTAAAAAGGAAAAACAGAGTTGTTACTTTGAATGCATGATGGTTCCTTTAGTTCTTAGGTGTATTGAATTGAATTAATTGATTTTGAGGTACTAAATTGTGTGCGTTTGATCAAGGCTTGATATTTGATGCTGATATACCAACAAAACATACTCCCTCTGCCCCAAAAAACTTAATGTTCTAGGATTGTCCTAAGTCTAATATCCAAAGTTTGACTAAATTTATACATAAAAGTATCAACACTTATGACACCAATTGGTAATGGTATTGCTACTTACTTCCTCCATTCCAAATTATAAGTCGCTTTGACTTTTTTAGTTCATCCATTTTGCTATGTATCTAGACATTATGTTTAGATGCATAGCAAGATTGATGTATCAAAAAAAGTCAAAGAGATTTATAATTTGGAACGGAGGGAGTATTAATATCAATTGGTCAAACTTACAATGGTTTGACTTAGGACAATCCTAGAACATCAAGTTTGATGGAGGGAGTACTTTGAAAGTGACAGGTAGGTTAATGAGGTGTATCTATGTTATTATCAACCCCTGTTACCAAATACTTGACACTTTTCACCACTTTATTTGCTTCCGAATACTTGGCACTTGCTCCTATAAAAGTACTATGTAAGTATTCAAGATAACTTTACGAGGGCATTTTGGTCATTGGTCAAAGTATCCAAGTATTTGGAAACTGAGGTTGGTAAATATTTTTACATTTGTACAGTAAGGCTCTCTAGAAAGGAAACTGCTGAAACCAAAAACAACCAACTAGATCTGTCTTAACCTGAAAAAGGACAAAATCTTTGTTGGGATGGAGTGAAACCTAAGCTAATCATGCTACTCCTTACCAAGTTATCGTGATTAGTGCTTTAGGGCAACTTTCCTGTGCGTAGTATGTACTCTATGTATGTTGTTTATAGAAGAGACTCCTGCGTTGGTTGCATCCATCCTTTGCATACAGAATTGCTAATTTTTTATATGTTCGTTGTTTGCAATTTTCTTTTGGTGATGACAAACATATACAACAACAACAAAGCCTTGATGACAAACATATCATTGTACATATATACTTAAAAAAGCATGATTAGTAAAGATTTTCACTGTCAAATGCTTTAGCTTCCTGCATGATTTGATTGATGCATCTAGTTTGGATGATGGTCCGGAGGCTGCAAACTGTATTTTACCTTTACACTAGGCCTGTTGGCTGGAGAGCAGCAGAAGGTTCAAGTTGGTCCACTGCTGCCTACTGGTCATAGAAGGTAGTTCTCTATCTCTACAACCTAAACATTCATAACTATTCCGTCTACAGGTGCGACACCAAAAAGCTCCATGCGATCAGATCAGAAAGGCAACGCGCACTCGCTCCATGCGATCAGCTCAATCCTCGTAACCGCCGCAGCAAATCAGGAAGACAAAAAAAGGAAAGAAAATCAAACGTTGCTAGCAAACAAAAGAATAATAAAAAGGAAAGAAAATCAAGCATGAATTGCATCAACGATTTCCACAAGAGATTACGGAAACGAAATCAACTCCGAGTCTAAACGTCTGACGCGGACGGACGTGCGGGCGTGGAGGCCGTAGACTGCTGAGGCCAGGGGGTGCCGTTGCCGCTGGAACAAATGACGCAGGACGAGGAGGCCAGCGAGGGCAGGGGCACGAGGCCAGCGCGGGGATGGAGTGGTGTCTGTTGCGGTACGCGGAGGAGTATCCCATGCTCGAGATGGCGTCCCGGTCCCGTGTGGTTAGGAGATGCCAGAGAAGCGTCCCACGACAGCCGATGTGGATATAGGATACAGGAGAGAGAGAATAAGAAAAAAAAAAGGAATAAAAAATAAAACAGAAAAAGGCGTTATAGACATTTCATATGAAATCTAGAAACTTAACAAGCCGGATCTACGGAGGTAAATAACAATGATCACAGAGGTCACTCGTCCGTGTGAGGTTTAGTCAAAAAAATTATGGCTCCGGTGCAACGCACGGGCATGTATCTAGTGCTTATCTTGAGAGGGATGCAAAGATACGGAAGGCTGCACATTATTTGCCTTCCTACTTTGTCTGGTTAGTACAGCTGGCATACAGATAAATGGTCCATTTCTCTTTAGGTCCTTATTTGATCCGTGCAAGCTTCTTTATGCTTTGAAATCCAGGATGCATGCCCAAGTTGGCCGGCAGATTGATAAGCTGAAAGAATGACAGGGGAGCTTCTATTCTTCATGCATACTGAACTGAAAATTTGATGGACAAGCTACCACCTATCATACCTATATATGTGCAGGTGGAACATGAAGTTCTGGTTTCTTGTAGCATGTAGAAAACCAAGCAAGAGAAAGAGAGGCACACACTGCAAAGATGAGTCTTATAAGAGGGATGGGGAACGTTGCCAAAAGATGGAAGGAACTCAATGGCTTGAATCATTGGAAAGGCCTAATTGATCCTCTCGACCTCGACTTTCGTAGGCATATCATCAACTATGGTGAGCTCTCCCAGGCAGCCTATACCGGGCTAAACAGAGAGAGAAGATCAAGGTATGCTGGGTCTTGCCTCTTCAACCGCAGAGACTTCCTCAGTAGGGTGGATGTATCAAACCCAAATTTGTATGAGATTACAAAGTTCATATATGCAATGTGTACTGTCAGCTTACCTGATGGATTCATGGTTAAGTCTCTTTCAAAGGCTGCATGGAGCAGGCAGTCAAATTGGATGGGATTTGTTGCAGTAGCTACAGATGAGGGTAAGGAAGTGCTTGGGAGGCGGGATGTGGTGGTGGCATGGCGTGGCACAATACGGATGGTAGAGTGGATGGATGATCTTGATATTTCCTTGGTGCCTGCTTCAGACATAGTTCTTCCAGGCAGCGCAACTAACCCCTGTGTGCATGGAGGGTGGCTTTCAGTCTACACAAGTGCTGATCCAGGCTCACAATACAACAAAGAGAGTGCAAGAAATCAGGTAACTCATTCAAATTCTAGAATATTCATTAAACAATACAAAATTTTCCGATCTGAAGAAAATAATACCAATCTGTGAACAAGTTAAACAGCAAGGTCTAGACTCTAGAGTGTATTGTATGCTTTCTAATCATGTATATGCTTGAAGTGAAAGTGTTCCTTCATTAGAGTTCAAGCAAAGGAAAGAACAACATGGTATCTGTAAAGAGCATTACCTAATTAAAACAGCATGATTTGTGGGCACTATATCTAAGTGTCAAGCACTGCTTTGCCTTTTGAACTAGGCAGGTGTTCTCTAGTTGAGTAGTAGTGCTTGAGAAGTGCCGTTCAGGTCACTCAGAAATGAGCACAAGACTATTTTACTTTTTGAAATGGATGACCCACCCAGGCTGCACCTTTGGGATTGGACCAGGGTGGTGTAGAGCTCTTCACCATTGGGAACTCATCAAGGTGTCAATGAATAAATCCCCTGCAACAATGCACAGTTTTTAGGTGGTTTGACAGGTAATGTTCAAGGTTAGTCTGCCATCTTAGAAAAACAAATTTCTGATTCCCACCAGTGGGAACATTGGCCAGGTCGTGGGGAGGCTATTTAACCTCCCACCAGCCTAGGTCGAGAACCTGAGGCCAATTTAGGTGCCTTTCCCTTTAGGGCTCGTTCGGTTACTCCGGAATCAGCCTCTGGAACGATTCCCGGCTGGAATGGTTCACAAATTTGTATAAAGTTGATGAACAGGAATAGTTCCGGGCTCCATTCCTGACTAACCGAAGGGGCCCTTAGTGAATACCAGAACTCGTAGCTAGTTTCAAAAAAGGAATGAAGAAAAGATTCTACCCTTGGGTATTTTTCTTTTGATCCATCTCAGCACTAGGGAAACATCATGATGATTTCAGGTGGCCAACCGAAGCTTACTCTGCAAAAACACAAATATGGTACAAGCCACACAACTAGTGTACTGTATGTCTGTATTCTAAGATAAAGAGTTTTTTTTTTGAGAAGTCAAGAGGGGTCCCCCCAGACTAATTTTTCATTCATACCGGCGAGGCCGGGAATGGAGGGCGCTAGGTGCGAGCAAGAAAAGAACATGAACACGAACAACATACAAAAAAAATTGTGGTTGTGTCTTCAAAAAGTTTGAATTCATTTTTACAAACAGGACCTTGAATAATGCTATCCCAAGTCCCAACATGCATCATTGTCTCCTTGATTGTGCATATTTGATGTAGCTCCTTCATTTGTTAAAAATATAATAAACATGTGTTAATCAAACTATCAAAAATTAGCAGGTGTTAAACGAGGTCAAAAGGATACAGGATTTGTACAAGACAGAGGAGACGAGCATCTCCATAACAGGTCACAGCCTAGGAGCAGCACTTGCCACCATCAACGCAATTGACATTGTCTCCAATTGCTACAACAGGAGCTGCCCTGTGTCCGCGTTTGTATTTGGAAGCCCGAGAGTCGGTAACCCTGATTTTCAGAAAGCATTTGACAGTGCAGCAGATCTGAGATTGCTCCGAGTCCGGAACTCTCCTGATGTGGTCCCAAAATGGCCAAAGCTCGGATACAGTGATGTCGGTACAGAGCTAATGATCGACACAGGGGAATCACCCTACCTGAAGGCCCCTGGAAACCCCTTAACATGGCATGACATGGAGTGCTACATGCACGGGGTTGCAGGGGCTCAGGGGAGCAGTGGAGGGTTCGAGTTGTTGGTTGATCGAGACATTGCTTTGGTGAACAAACATGAAGATGCACTGAAAGATGAGTTTTCTATCCCATCATCATGGTGGGTGGTACAGAACAAAGGTATGGTGAAAGGCAAGGATGGCCGGTGGCATCTGGCCGACCATGAGGATGATGACTGATGTAGCCTGGCAACTCATCTTTTACAAGTTTGTTACCAGAACACATGTGTCGCTGTGTTTAAAATTGTACTTGGCTAATTTTCTGTATTCAAATAATGAGTTTCATTGACTTTTATCGATTGTAATAAAGTCTAAATTTGTTCAGCAGTGGATCTTTGAGGGGAAAAAAATACAGTTTGGATGTTTTTCACCATCTTTGTTATTCCCTTTTATTTTTGATTGAAAGTACACATGCTTGGATAGTTGGATTACTTATTACGAAACAGCTTTTCCATTTATATAGTGCGGCAAAAGTATGACTTACTAAATTTTGATGAAGACAACTCATTATGTCTTTAACGATACAGTTATGGTTATGTATTTCTATATCGATTTTAAGATACTGAATTTGTGGAAAACATAAAAACTCCATAAGAGGAAAACTTGACTACATACAGATGGACCACGGGCGACAACACCTTCCCTTGTCAAGATGCTCGATCAGGAGAGGTGGTTTTGACATGCCGCCCGCCATTTCTCACCCCCACCAAATTGCTCAGTTTCTTCCAAAGCAGAGGTGTCACCTCTGAGGTGATACTCTTATTTTTCTTTCCCTCAACACAGTTGATCGGATTAGGCATAATGTTGTGCTGTGCTGTGCGATTGTTTTGCCTATATTATTTCAGCATGCAGCTTTTTGCGATAAAAAAGGGTGCCCAACAGCCCATGGATCCATGGATCTCATTTCCTTTCGTCTTCCCGTAGTGCAGTTGTTGGTCTGATAGATCCAGAGCTGTTTTTTAATCCTCTCTTTTTGAAAAGCAAAAGTGTTATCTAATATGCCGCGTCATTGTGGTCGTAGACTGTAACTTAGTCCAGAAATGGGATCCAAAGGCTATGCGAATGTCTAATTATCAATTCAAGCATTCCACTGAAGACCAATGCATAGCGCATAATAATGTCAGATAAATCAGTTCTAGTAGCTGGCAACCTATTCAAAGCATTTTATACATCGACAGATTCAGATGGTCTTGGTTCCCTCTGGGCTCTGGCCTCTGGATCCTTGAATTCTTTCCATGCTGCGCGCTGTCATGTGCCATGTGAGCAAAAGAATGCTCCACTTGTGCACGCCTAGCTAGCTCCGAGGTCAACTTATAACCTTGCAGTTGCAGTACCACACAGATTGGCAAAGGGGAGGCAGAGGACCACAACCTCCAGAACTCAGATCGATAGCCAAACGCCCATACTACTAGAGTAACAAATGTTCTCCGGCGACATGGCCGGGCGGTGGAGGGAGCTGCACGGCAGCAACCACTGGGAGGGCCTGCTGGACCCGCTCGACGTGGACCTCCGGCGTTGCCTCATCACCCACGGCGAGATGATCATGGCCACGTACGAGGCGTTCATCGGAGAGAGCCGGTCCCCGAACGCCGGGATGTGCCGGTACCGCCGCGCCGACCTGTTCCGGCGCGTGGACGTGTCCCGCCCGGGGTGGTACGAGGCCACGCGGTACCTCTACGCCACGGCCAGCGCCGAGGTGCGTGGGAAGGTGCTCCTCCGGCCGCTCTGCCGGCAGGGCCGCGCCAGGGAGTGCAACTGGATGGGGTACGTCGCCGTGGCCACGGACCAGGGCGCCGCCGCGCTCGGGCGAAGGGACATCGTCGTGGCGTGGCGCGGCACGCAGCGCGCGCTCGAGTGGGTGGCCGACCTCAAGCTCGCGCTCGCCTCGGCGGCGGGTATCCTGGGTCCAGAGGGCGCCAGCGGCTCCGACCCGTCGGTGCACCGTGGATACCTGTCGCTTTACACGTCGGCCGACGAAGGTTCCAACCTGAGCAAGCAGAGCGCCAGAATGCAGGTGTGTGCTCTGCCGCTTCTTTTTGAAGTTTGAACTCTTGCAGTCCAGTTGATGTGTTGCAGTACTATTACATCCTGTTTTCGTTGCAGGTCATATCATTTTAAGCCTAATAAATCCTTAGGAGGGTTATAGTTTTCTAAACTTAGAGCAACTCCAAGAGACTCTATATCCTTCCTAGATGCTAGGAATAGAGATTTTGATGGAAAATTACTCTCCAACATCTTGTCTAAATGGTTATATAAATATAGCCATCTTCTATTCCGGATTTTTCGCTAGCCAAAAATAGAATACGAGAATGGCTCTATAAGAGCATCTCCAAGAGCCTTTCTAAATCTTACTCTCTAAATCATCATTTAGAGAGTCATTTGCATAAAAATTGTTTTCTATATTATTTCTCTCTCCAATAGTTTTTCTATATGTCGTGCTCACTCTGGAGAGTCATTCTCGTCTTCTATTTTTAGCTAGCGAGAAATTCGGAATAAAAGATGTTTATATTTGGATAACCATTTAGATAAGTTGTTGGAGGATAGTTTTTCACCAAAATCTCTATTCCTAGCATTTAGGAAGTAATTTAGAGAGTCTATAGGAGTTGCTCTAAAGTGCGCGCGAGATATAGAAAAGCTGTGTAAAAATATAGAAAGCGATTTTTATGAAAATGACTCTCCAAATGATGATTTAGATAATGAAATTTAGAAAGACTCTTAGAGATGCTCTTATCCTTTTATTCGGGGGTGGGGGATCCAAATTACTCCTCACAAGTTTGACCAATGTCCACGTAACCAAATAAACTAATGTTTGGTTCAATTTACTTCCTGATTATTTCATTTGGTCCATTTTAGCCCTAATAACAAGATTTGCCTTTTTTTTATTCTCCTGTACGAGTTTAGTTTTAATTTTAAAATGTGAGGGTGATAGCGGGCGTCATAATTTATGTTAAACCATAGATTATGAATTTTCATCATTATGTTTCATATAATTTTGTATTTCTAGTGCTATTTTTTTAATTAAATTTCATGATCTCTCGAAATAATGATGAAAATGTATAATATAATTTTAACATAAATTATGATGTCAGCTACACCTCACAAAATTTTAAACAAAAATTCAACCTGTATGCGGAGAACTAAAAAGACAAATTTTGTTAAGGGTAAAGTGGACCAATTCAAATAGTTAGGAAGTAAATCAAACTAAATATCAGTTTAAGGATTATTTGGACCTTGGAAACTTGAGGTGAGTAGTTTCGGTTTTTCCTTTTTTATTATATATATCTAGTTTTTTTTAGAATTACACAGTACAACGTAGACGCCCACAACACGCACTCACACTCACCCCTATGAACACACGTACGCAAACCCTACCCCTATGAGGTACCTTCGAAGGACTGAGTCGGCAGATCTCGAAATTCACGAAGTCACCACTGGCGCCTCGCTGTCGACGGGGACGTCGCCTACCACTAAAAGCATAGCGCCAGTTAAATCCAGTTGGCTCTATTTGAATGTTGTAGTATTAAGAAATAGTGATATTAATTAAGAAACTTCAGTTTTAGAACATGTAGACATGCAGAACCATGGTTTAGAAAATAAATTTAGAGTGGAGTTTTCAAAGTTCTAAAAAGACTACATTTGTAATATTATGGTTTTCAATACTATAAAGTTTATTGCATCTAAGAATATCATGGTTTTTCAAAGCCAAAGTATTTTACAAAATTATAATATTTTTCTAAAACTCCAAAAGTTCTTTGCATCAAAACAGGGACTAAAATGCTTTCTTTCCTCAAAGACAGTAACTGCCTTCTTTTACAATCATCAATTTGGAGACTCCTTTTGAGTCTCCACATTAATTCTTACTAGACACACTTGGAAAAAATACAAATGAGAGAATTTGAACTATTGACATATCAAACACAGACGGAGGAGCGATGCTAAGGTGAGCAAAAAAATATGAATAGAGGTGGAAAATATACAATAATTTGTAACTAAAATCTATCACTATTGGATAAAAACTAAGTATGTACATGAGTACTACCTTAGAATATATATGGACAAATAAGGGAGAGCAAATGTAAGCAATTTGATTAGCGCTGTGACCCCAAATTTATCCATGGATCTCTAATCTTTATGTCTCTTAGAACTAATAATCCGTGCAACATCACTGATTGATGGGCTAGTTTGTAAGAAAAGCAAAACAAGTAGTGTTGTCCTTATGCTTGTTGAGTTCATTACAACAAAATGTATTGCCGTTTCAATTTAAGAGGAGAGGAGAAAATTGCGACATACATATTGCTATTGTCTTAACCCAGTGACAATTTACAATTCACCAAGCTGGGTCGCAAAACATCTCCAGGTGATGAAGTTGGTCATATATACTACCTGACCTTAAAAGCATGGTGCCCTATATATGTTCTTATCACTTATGGCACTTCTACACCTTGGAAGCTATCCTCATCATGACGCATGACATGGATTTTGCTTGCCTCATGAAGGTTGCGTGAAGATAAGGTGTTGTCTAGTTTTCTCCTGAAGATGTGACTGTCGATCGGAGTGTCAAGTGGATTGTTGTTGGTATGGTTGCATCAGGTCCTAGTTGAGTAGTAAATGTGATTCATGCTTTGTCTTTAAGTACAAGTTCAGCAATAAATATAACTGATGAAAACATCAATCAAATACTACCTGAGAAGTTAGTTAGCGCATCAGGTGTCTAGGCAAAGCAATCTTATGACTGCAAACAATTGAATAAATTATTAGAAGTATTTGAGGAATTCTTGGCAAATTATCGTTTCTTATATATTGCAACTTGCTTTCTTCCACAAAATCAACATCAATCATTATTCTAAGAAATATATAGTGTTCATCCTAGTCCCTAGATCACAGATCACTCAATGCAGAAATCAGAATACATGCACATTGATAATTATAAGAATTGCATGCTATGTATACAAGGAGCCGGGTATTGGAGCGGTTTTGCTGCCAGGATATGGGCCTCATACAAGCCCTTAAAATTCAGGCAATGCAATTGCAGCTCCGGAAGATTCATATTTCACAACGCTACAATGACATACAATCTGCAACTGGAACTGAACACTGTTTGCTCTTCTTTTAACCCTTTTCTTACGAAGTGCATTGCCTGGAATTAAAAACGAGAAAATAACTAGATAGTTTTGGTATAAAGATAATTGGGAAATATGTGCTGATACTACTTACTTGGGAGCTTAGATGAAATGCTACAGTACACTAGCAAAGTAGTCAAGAGTACATACAGATAATGCCATGATTTTGGTAGGGCCAGCAGTGAGTATCATTGGCCGTCCAATAATGGCCCTTCTACAGATGTACTGTTGCTGTAGCAAACTCTAGTAGTTGTACAACGGCAACCCCAGCCCCCAGGGGATCCCCATTCTGTATGGACACTACAGAATCTGAAAATTTTCAGACCAGCAATAGTCCCTCGATTAGTACTACTTTGAGGTAAGTGTCACTGTGTCCAGAGAAGGAGGAGGGCATTGTGTGATATGAAGATGTAGCAAAAAAAAAAGTTTGACGACAGCTGTGCTGAAGGATGGAAAACAAAAAAGAGATGCTATTCACTATTGAGGAAGGGACAACGATTGTCAATCTTACGGTGCCCAAAGAAACAGGCAAGATCGATCAGCAATGCTATAACAACAGTACTATGATTAACGATGTTTGAAGCGATGGATGATTGAGAAAGGTGGCAGCGGAGTCAGTTTAAAGGAGATTGAAGAAGCTGGAATGTGTGTGCATTTATATGTTTTTTTTTATAATTGTGTGTTTTAATACTCAGTGAACATCGATTTAGATGTACTCTAACTATAGAGATTATTAGATTATCTCCCAGCATTTTTAGAAATAAGATTATCTCCTAGCTTCCATTTTTTTGTGTGCATACACTTAACAAGTTATTAATTGTGCGAGCATGCAGGTGTTGACAGAGATCGCAAGGCTAATGGACAAATACAAGGACGAGGAAACGAGCATCACCGTGGTTGGCCACAGCCTCGGCGCGACCATGGCCACCCTGAACGCCGTCGACATCGTCGCCAATGCCTACAACAAGACCCCGGGCTACGACAGCCGCCGTGCTCCGGTCACAGCCATCGTGTTCGGCAGCCCACGCACGGGGGACCGCGACTTCCGGGACGTCTTCCACCGCCTCCCGGACCTCCGGATGCTCCGCGTCCGGAACAGGCCGGACCGCATCCCGCACTACCCGCCCGTGGGCTACGCCGACGTGGGCGTCGAGCTGCTCATCGACACGCGCCGGTCGCCGTTCCTCAAGCCCCACGGCAATGAGTCACAGTCGCACGACCTCGAGGTCCACCTGCACGGCGTCGCCGGCTGGCAGGGCGACCGCGGCGGGTTCGAGCTGGTGGTGGACCGGGACGTTGCGCTGGTGAACAAGTTCGAAGACTGCCTCGCCGATGAGTACCCCGTGCCTGTGGGCTGGAAGGTGCACCACAACAAGAGCATGGTGAAGGGGCCCGATGGGAGGTGGGTCTTGGAGGACCATGAGCCAGACTACGAAAACGAGGATGACAACGTCGACTTGTAGTGCAACAGAAACAGCATGATTTGGACGTCGTCCAGTCCCGCCAGGCGAAGCCAGCCAATTGTGTTTTGTGTTGCTACTATTGATCTTATCCCGATGTTTTGAAAGGCCTTGGGAGCATTGAATAGCGAGGTGAATTATATGCCTAATAAAAATTTAAAATATAAACTTCGAGCTCAAATAAAACTATCACAAAAAAACTAATAAACTAGTTCTACCATGACGTGCACCTAAGATTTTTCTAGCGTGCTCTAACTTATCATTTAACAAAAAAAGAGTTTAGCAACTTAGATTTAAACATACCTCCTTCGTCCTAAATTACAAGATATCCAAATAATTTTAGGACTAAATAAAGTGTTTGGCAAAAAAAAAAAAACTAACTTGCCATCACTAATTAATTAGTTCGGTTAAGTTGTCAACTTACTTAATTTTCTAGTAATGCCTAGTTTGAAAGGCACACATACATATTATTGATTTCGACTACCGATTATAAGATTCATTTTGCATAAAATGGTGTTTAAAGTCTTGAGTCTTTGATACCTTGTGTTTTAGTATTTAGGACAGAGGGAAGTATCAAATAGCCAAAACTAATATAGAAATATAAGTATCTCATAAAACATGCACAAATGGAAGTAACAAATGTGATAAGTAAAGAGCAACAGTTAAAGAGACAATTTATCCTGTGTTATTAGTTGCCAAAAACACAACCCATAACCTATGTTGGAGCTCTACCAGTGTATGCTCCTGCTCGCCCAACCTTTCTCTCGGTCATGGTGTTGGGCTCCAACCAAGATGAGCTCCACGATGAAAATATTTTGTAATCTATCTTATCTCTTTTTTTTTATTTCATCTTGTGTTTCTTGTTTATAGTTTTGTCATTATAACTCGTATCATTAATACACATGTATTAACGTATAGGGCAACCCTTCCTGTTTCATTTACAAGAATCTCATAATCCACCGCACAACAATAGTTCAAATATGTTTTTTATCCACTAGCAGCTTGCAAATCCACTTGTCATCCTGGGAACTTCCAGATCTTGAAAAATTTTAATACAAATTTAATCATGTAAGAGCATTTCTAAATCTCACTCTCTAAATCATTATTTAGAGAGTCATTTACATAAAAACCAGTTTTCTATATTTTTTTCATTCTCCAACAGTTCTTCTATATCTCATGCGCACTCTAGAGAGCCATTATCGTCTTCTATTTTTGGCTAGTGAAAAATCCGGAATGGAAGATGGCCATATTTGGATAACCATTTAGAGAAGCTGTTGGAGGGTAGTTTTTCACCAAAATCTTTATTCCTAGCATTTAGGAAGGATATAGAGAGTCTCTTAGAGATGCTCTAAAAAGAAATGAGCTAGTTCCTACCTAGATCGCCGTGGGAGGAAATGCAGGGCCGTCTCAACAATTTCATGGGTCCTTGGACAAGCAAGCGGCAAGGACCTAGCAATCTAATCTTTTAGTGCGTGTTTGGCATGGCTCTAGCTCTAGCTCTGGCATCAGTTTCTGCAGAGGAGCCAAAGACATTGTACCAACCACTTTAGGAGGAGGATCCGTTTTGTGGTGATAGTAGAGGAGTTTGAGTTGTTTTTTGGGTTAGAGAAGCAGCTGCAATTTATAGCTCATCCTCAAGTACCCTGACTCCTCCAGAGGAGCACTAAAGAGGAGTCATGCCAAACAAGTCTTTAATATGACAATTAAAGTGTATATTACTACTAACAAGAGTTAACTTGCAACATATTTTGCAAGTGCTCGGGAATAGCTGAATAGTGAAATAGGAAGCGATCACAAACTAATTTCTGATTGCCTGTACTAAGTATATATATTGGCCTTTAAATTTTTCATTTTAATGGTCAAATACATATACCAAGTACTAGATACATGCGTATACTCGTGGGTCCTCTCGTGGCATGGGCTGTCGCACCTGCTGCCTACCCCTAAGACAATCCTGAGGAAATGGGAGAGATAGGGAGAGAGGAAGGGGTCTGATCACCGCCACTGCACCTCCAACCGTGCAGCAAACAAGCAGAGGCGGATGGCCGGACTTCGGTATGAGTTATGCACGTATTTTAGACTTTAGTACCATTTTAGTTGTGTTATTATGCATTTTTATATACATGTGCTACTCAACGACTAACTTCAATCTCATTTTTGCAAAGGTATGTCTCAGTTTTTGTGCATGTTAATATTTTAGAAGAAATACAACGAGTACGCTATCACTACTACACAAAAACTTAACCAAGGCGTTTGGTTTTGTGGCTCAGAGGCGGGCGGGCTGGTTGCCCGCCTCCATTATTTGATGGCCGGGCAGCCAGTCCAGCAACCGCCTCGGTTAATAATTTACCGAGGCGGGCAAGCTAAAACGTCCGCCTCGGTTAATATCTATTAATCGAGACGGTTGTGTTGTTCTAACGCAACCGTCTCCGTTAATATATCAATCGAGGCGGTCGTCTTAAAACAACCGTCTCGGTTAATATCTAACCGAGACGGACGTTTAAGGTTGCCCGCCTCAGTAAATTTATTTTTCGAGGTGGGCACATTATAAGGCCCGCCTCCAAAAAGGCCGAGGCCCAGACAAGGCCCGATAACTGTCTTCGAGTATAAACACAAGAAGTTAGGGTTTCTCATTCACTCCTCTCTCATGCCTCACCAACTCCCTCTCGCTCTCTGAGACCAAGTGGTGCCCCCTCCCTCCTCGCAACTTCCCGAGCGGCGCCCCCTCCCTCCTTGCAACCTCCCGAGCGGCGCCCCTTCTTGCGACCTCCCTCTCCCTCCAAGACCGAGCCTCACCAGTGCCCTTCCTCCCTCCTCCATCTCTCGACGACACGCTCTAGCACTGGGGTTCGCGCACCCTGGCATGGGTGCTACGTGCTCCAGCGGCGGGGGGGCCTGTAGCGGGCACCGCGCCCCCCGGCGGCGTTCTCCGCGAGCTTCGGACGGTGAATCGAGGCAATATGAGGCACATAGAGGCGGATTGAGGCACATCGAGGCGTATGCGGCATCGTGTGGCCGGATCCCTCCTTCCTTGGCCAGATCCGGTTGGGGTGGTGGTGCTCCCCTCCTTCCCCAACCAGATCCGGCATGGAAGCGAGAGAGGAGGGGGCCAGCATGGAGGCAAGCAGCGGGCGGATCCTTCGTAGAGGAGAGCAGTGGGCGGACCACAGCACGGCGGCGCCCCTCCCTCCCCTCTCCCTCTTCCTCGTAGGCGAGCAGTGCCCAGATCTAGCGAGCGGGCGTCCCCTGCTTCGTCCACGCCCAAATTCAGCGTGGAGGTGAGGAGGAGGCCGGCGTGGAGACGAGCAGCGGGCGGATCCCGAGCTAGGGGGTAGGGGCCACCGAATCCAGCGAGGAGATGAAGAGGAGGCCGGCGTGGAGGCGACATACGATGTCCTATGTCGCCGGATTTGGCTAGTGGGCTCAAGAATGGGCTCGACGGCGGGCTTGGGAATGGGCTCGACTGGCGGGCTTGGGAACGGGCTCACCGGTGGGATCAGGATTTTTTTGTTTTTTTATCGATTAACCAAGGCGGGCGTTGTAAGTAGCTAGCCACGGTTAATCGATTAACCAAGACGGGCAAGGCAACCGCCTCCGTTATTCACAGGTTAACTGTGACCTTTCGATGGAGGCGGTTGCCTTTGCCCGCCTCTGATAATGAAAAACACCCGCCTCGGTTAAGTTTAGTGTAGTAGTGTATTCTTGACAAGAAGAAATACACAAAGGGATTGAGAACCCAAGGCGAGCAACTCAACTCACTGAAAATGCATGCTAAGAGCATCTTCAGCAATACTACCTATGGCAGAACCGCCTAATCTAATGCCTCCCAGGACCAGGAGTACTTCTCTTCCATTAGACACTAAGAACTCAAGAGAGGACACTAAACTACGTAGTTTCGTCGAGCACACCCCAAGGGAGAACTCAAAAATCCATATTTTCCATCAGGATAATAAATGAGAGAATAAAGCTTACAACATTCTTAAGTCATTTCTTACATCACTTTATTACAGTAGTAGAATATTACCTTAATTGATTATAATAGCAGAATCTAACAATGTTATCAGAGTTACAGAGGAAGTAGGATTAATTTAACGACATGGTGGAGCATTAACATAGTGTACATTTTTATACAAGAGATGCTAACAGATTTTACATCTTTTCTTATAAAAACTATTCGTGAGGGTTATAGATAAACACTATAGTCGTAGCATGAAATGAATCCTCTCTCCGCCCACCAGGAGGTTTCCACACATAAGAGTCAGCTCTAGGTATCCTTCGATCACCTGCAACAGGGGAATAAAACCTTGAGTACTCGATTGTATTCAGCAAGACTTACCCAACAGGAGAAAAATAAAAGACTCCAAGGATATGCAAGGCTATCTGGCTTGAGGGTTATTGCATCTATGGAAGCATTACTAAACATGCATCCTTATATTCCATTTTATTAGCAGTCATCATTAGTTCATTAACTAACCATTCTATGTAAGCTCCTATGCTACTTTCAAGCAGGTGGTGAGCAATCAGAATCATTTTATCACCTTTCAAGTTCTAGTTCTTACTACGGTGCTAGATCATAGCCAAGTCGTACCGACTCACAGGAACACTATTCATGAACCAATATATCCCAGCTAGGTACCCCGAAACACACGCCCCATTTGTACCCCCAGCACAAACAAGATCAACCCATTCCACTCCTATGACGGTGTCTAGATCCCCGTCCAAACTTGTACTCCAAGACCCCACACTTGAGACCCGGTCTCAGTAGGGTGCTTAGACCTTCATCTTTCTCCGCCTCAAATCAGTCGGTCCAGAAAGAGTCAGAATCCACGACAAGAGCGTAACAAGCCTTCCCGCTCCCATAAGCAAGTATGTTCTCCGGATAATAAGTCTATGACCTAACTACCATCCATAGCAACGGATGGTCCTCAATCAACACAAGTGGAACAAGTGCAATCCGAGCCTCGCTCGAATGCCTAACCAAGTCCAGATTCAAAGTATCATTTCGCCCGGTCTCCAATTATCCTCCATATATATTCCATGTGATAGTAATATAATAACAACAATAATAGCTTTTCTATATCTCGCGAGTGACAGGTAATCACTCGACTTGTACCAGGTCCTATAGCAGAGCAAGCTACACGATCTTGATATACTAGTATGACTCATAGGATAAGGATATATATATGCAAGTGGGTTTCATTCAACTCCTTAAAACTTAATGCACAAGCATAAGATAAAGTACAGAATAATAGGGGTTATGCACCGGGGTTTACCTGGATAAGATATAACCAAAAGTTAACATTTCATCATAGTGACACGATCATCAAGGCATCATCTTTTCCGCTACTTCAGTCGACTCTATGATCCATCGTTGTTCCTATTATGATATACGTGGATGCAATGCAGAAAACGTAATTAACCAACGACAACCGTAACTCTTAAATATACGATTACGCCTCACAAGCTATTGAGATAGCTCTAACGTGCTAGGCTATGTGTGTTTCAGCATTTTATTGATTAAATATATATTTTTGAACTAGGCTCATTTAGCTACCTTAGCAAACTAATTATTATGGAGCTACAAAAATTACAGTGAGCAACTAATAATGTTAAAAATTTACTGTGAAAATTTCAGAGTCGACACTGTCACCGATTTATCACAAAAATCCCTTCAAATTTATATCTTAACAATGTTAAGTATCTTAAATTAATTAGATAACTCTTGAAAATATTATAAAACGATGCGAACAAAGTATACTAGCAGATAGATCACGAATTTAGGAACCTAACAAAATTGATTTCACAATTTTTGGCCAACTACATAAATTTATATTGAATTTACAAGTTTACTTTAGAAAATAAAATAGAAAATACTTAGAAAAGGAAAAGGGTCGGCAGCAACCCCATCTGGCCTGGTAGCCTAGCGCGGCGCGGCTGCGCGCGCATCGCAGTGGCCCAGTACGGCCCAAGGCCAAGGGCGCCCGCTCGGCATGCTCATTTTGCAAAATAGGACTCACATTTTTAGGCAATTAAGCGGCCAGCGAAACACTATTATAATAGATTCGAGTTATGCACTTAGGACCCTAGAATGTGTTGCCTTCGCAACGGAGTGGTCCCCAGCGTCCTCGCGCACGACGGCACGGCTTTGGCCGGCACAGCACGGCCATGCCGGCCTACCGAGGGCCAAATCGACGCGTCCATTAGACCTACTAGGACCCATGGGCCAACACGCAATGGTTAGAGGCAGCGAAAAGTTTAACGGTGTGCTACTCAACCATAGCCTCGACGACGGTGGATCTGTACAATGATACGAGCGTTCCAGTGAGCCTACGCCCTCATGAAAAGGTAGTAATGGTGGAGAAACATCAGTAGCTCACCGGGATTCGTTCTACGGTGACGGCTGAGGCAAGGAAAAGCTGAGGTGGTCTAGCCACGTGCGCCTGGGCACGGTAGCGATACCCCAAGCCGGACACCGACACATCACCACGTCGCCGACGAGTTCCCTAGGCAAAACAGTGCGAGCACCGGATAGAGAGAGTCAAGGTGAGTTCAAGGTTACGAGTAATCAAACTGCCACCACTCCTACATGCCTTACCACCCAACCTACCGATCCGACAGCGCCCATGACCGGCGATGAGCAAAAGGCTAAATTGTCGGTCGGTAGTGATCGGCTGTGCTTGAGGAGCATAGGGCACATTGCTGACTACCTACGCCACCCACTGATGCAGGGAATTGAGCTGCGAAGCCTGAGTTGGTGATTTTGAAAGGAAGGAATGGTCTCCTGCCACTGCTATGTTGTGGACAGCGTCCTCGACTTAACGCGGACCGACCAAGACATGATGAGAGCACAACCATGTGGGGACATGACCGTGGAGGCGGTAACAGAGGCGCATCGGTGAATGAGGGAATAACGACGGAAATGGAACAAGCAAGAGCGCCAGGCGCAGCGCACCAAGGCGACAACAACGCGTAAGCGGTAGGGCAGTGGGGGCGAGATCGTAGCGCTACAATATAGCTGAGGTAGGCAATGACTCAGTGGGTAGGTGAATTAAGCGGTGAGGCGAGCACCATGACAGCCAGACTGTGACTGCCATAGCGTCAGCTTGGCCCCACATGTAGCCAAGCTGGCAGCACGCACACGACAGAGGTAGTGCCATCAGACAGGGCCAAGCAGCGGCACATGTTTGCAGAGAGCGCGAACACGACGGTGATGCGATGGCGCTGGCAGCAGGGACACACCCACACGCCTGATAGAGAAAGGGCAACAGCAGCACCATAGCGCGAGGCGGGAAAGGTGACAGCAGGGTAGTAACGTGGTGGCTAGTCGCTACAGGGCCATGACAGCGGCCCCCCAGGGCTGGTCACGGCCACCCATGGCCAGACAGGCCGGCCGGGCTCGACACCACAGCACGCGGAACACGGCCAGCCGTGCGACGCCGAGCAGCTGCGCGAGGTGACCGCGTGCTCGGGTCAAACATATGACTTGCATGAATTTTAAAGTGAAGCAAAGGATGCCGATCATCTCAACCGAAGTTCAACCAATCCTACTAACCTAAAGTCGACACTACCATCTAGCTAGCGAAGCAATCACCATGACCCGAGAGGAACCAGAGCAGGAGATAAAAAGGATGCCAACTTGGGTTCATCGCTGGAGTATCGGTTCACGAATAGAGCACCAATGAACATGGTTACAACGCGTTCCAACAAAGTTTGGACAATTTTTACAAGAGCTACGTGACCTCCAAAACAACTTCGACCTATGCCATGCTCAAGCACTCACTTTGGTGCAATCAATAATACCAAAACATGCAGCTAGTGTTTAAACATTTTTGTTAGAATTTAACTCCAAAATAGCATTGTCCAACACTCTTTTCTGACTTAGAAAAGACAAGGGTTCAATTTGGACATAACATCCATGAACACTTGTTGCCACAATTTTTAAGAGGTCCATACCTTAGTAACTTCAACCAAGAAATACTACATGTGATAGCCCATACTTCATACTAGACCATAGGAACAAAATACTTAAGCACTATTTAACTATTTTGTTCAATATAATTTGCTAAAAATGGCATTTTAAACAATAGTTCAAGTGTTTGTCGACTTAACGAAAAGAGCTTAGCTTAACTTCAAATTTGATTTTGAACTCCCAAAACACTAGTTAACAACTGAAAGGATCAAGATGCCCAAGAGGGAGGGTGAATTGGGCTAATTCTAAAATTCTTTGCAATAATTAAACCCTATGCTTAGCCCACCTCACCCCTTGTGCCTAGAATGTGTTCCTATTGTTATACCGTACAAAAGTTTTGCACCCTATGTTCCAATCCTACTCTAGCATGACAATTCTAAGAATGTAAAGACAAGAAATGAATTGCTCAAATGTAAATGCTTAAAGTAAAGAGAGGAGAAGGAACGCGGCAATGTTTTGCCGAGGTATCGGAGAGTCACCATTCCCCACTAGTCCTCATTGGAGCACCCATGCAAGGGTGTAGCTCCCCCTTGATCCGCACAAGGATTAAGTGCTCTCTATGGGCTGATTCTTCGACACTCCATCATGGTGAATCGCCCACAACCGCTCACAACTTGAGTTGGGTCATCCACAAGCTCCATCGGATGATCACCAAACTCCAAATCACCACCGAGCCGTCTAGGTAGGGATAAAAATGGTATGGATATTTTCCGACCATATTCGAAACTGAATCCGTTTAGAGGGGTTGAGATCTGTCCATATCCGAGTCCAGATATCCAACATCCGATACCATATCCGTATCCGAATACTCAAATCGCATATTTATGATGTTGATATTCCAATCGTATCCTATCCGACATAGTTGACACTATCCGTATTTGAATTCAGAATCTAGACAGAAATATGAAAACAAATGTAATATCAGGTGATATCCATTCGTATCCGATCTGTTTTCATCTCTACGTCTAGGTGACTGACGATCACCTAGAGTAACAAGCACGAACTCTCACTTGACCACAACAAGCCTAATGAGAAAGGTGGATGCACACTTGCTACTCTCCTTGCACTAATGAGGCCTTAATCTTGGATGCTCAAATCTCAATCACCTCACTAGGCTCTTGCTCTCCTTTGCACTCTCAAGCAGTGTTTCACAGCTGAACAAATGGGCAAGAGACCTCCCTTGGATGAATAGAGGAAGTATTTATACCCCCTCATTCAAAACGAACTGTTAGGAGGTTGAGTCAGCACTCTGCGGGGTGACCGGACGCTCCGGTCAAGGTGATCGGACGCTCTAGTCAGTTATCCCCGCCACAGAGCCGTTAAGTTGTGACCGGACTCTGACCTGTGTCTGGTCAGCACTGACCGGATGCGTCCGATCACGAAAACTGCTCTCTAGAATCTTACTGATGTTGACTGGACACTGGCACCCAGAGTCCGGTCACTTCGATGTTCAGTGTCTGGTTAGTAACCGGATCCTGACCAGCGTCCGGTCAGTCAGGAAACTCCCTCTCTGGAACCTCTCTAGAGTTGACCGGACGCAAGAACCCAGCGTCCGGTCACTTTTCACTCAGCATTCAGTCACAACCAGATGGCTCCAATTGATCAAATGAACTGACCGGACTCACCCTTCAGTGTTCGGTCAGTCATTTGACCCTCCATTCACTTCCAACTCAAAATCATATGTGAATGAAGTTTGCTCCAATTGATCTTAGGGCTACTCCTGAGCCACCTAGTGCTAGATTTGATGTGTGAACCACACCTAACCCACTAGACTCACCTAGGTTAAGCTACTAGTCCATACCCCCCTTAATAGTATGGCCAAAGGAAAAAACAAAGTCCTAAACTACACTAAGTGTCTCTTCAACACCAAACGACACTTAGAACTAGTCCATCCCTTGAAACCGAAACTGATTTCCATCGTAGGGGCATGACAACCATGATTACCCAATCAATTGCCATTACCATGACCTAACTTAATTGCCTCTACAAAACACATGTTAGTCATAGTAATCTCGTATTGTCATTAATCATCGAAACCCAACTAGGGGCCTAGATGCTTTCAATCTCTCCCTTTTTGGTGATTGATGACAATACAACCTTGAGTATGTGTAAGAGATGAGGTTTTCAACATGCTTGGTTCATATAAGCTTTTGATAATAAGAGCAAAGGAGTTAGACATGCTTATATGACCCAAGCCAACATGGTGTACTCAATAGATATGAAATAAGCATGAGTACAAGAAATAAAGCTCATTTGAATTAGAGTAAAACGTGGAAGCAAAGCAAATGAGCATAATGAAGTGACATGACATATATATAGATCAAAGTAGAGAGCACACATGTCACATATCACATAAGTATCACAATCACACGTATGTAGTTCAATGCATGAAAGTAAACGTGAATGCATAAAAATGTATCACACATAAAAAGCCAAAAGTAATAAATCATAAGCTCCCCCTAGATATAGCGCTCCCCCTAGATCTAACATACTCGATCCCTCTCCCCCTTTGGCATCAAGCACCAAAACCTAAGGGTCGGTCGGCGAGGCAGGAGTAGACGAGTCAGGGCGCTAAGGTGCGGTGAGCGATCTAAAACTATGTAGCATCATCCTCTGATCCAGGACCTCTAAGCTGTCTGAACCCTCTATTCGCTGGAAGTGAAGCTGAAGCGGTATGGATCTGCTCTGGGACTAGTGCGGCCTGTGTGATGAGGACATCACTCCTTCAGATATACCCACTGATCCTCCAACCTGTCATGCAAGGTCCAATGACCCAGGCTCGAATACGTCAACTCAATTTAGAGGTGAGCTCGTTCTTAAGCGATCATTTTTATACTTTTGAGAATAGACTACTACCTAATGATGTTATCTTGCTTAGAAACATTGGAGAGGGTCATGAAGGACTTAGAGGACGTGGTGGGGGCGAAGATGACCAGCAAGGACGTCCAACAGGAACCAAAGGCCCAGGTCCAACATGATTTCGAGTCTGCCTCGGCCTCCAGGACCAGTCTGTCCTAAAACTGGTCACCCAGGACGCATCCGGACTCTGTTTTCGATGATCCACATATGGATGGAAAGCTAATTTGATAAGGAAGCCAATCTAAGTGGTCTCATGTCAAAAGACCTTCAGAATAAATAGGAATCAGTCAAAACAAGTTAGCATCCAGAATCTGCCAGGGTGCTACGACACCGTCTTTTGGTCCGTTGGACCGTGTATCGTGTTTGGGCCCATTAGGGGCAGCGTCTAGGGTAGGCGCCACCCCTAAGACCTTTATAATCATACGCTACCGCTGTCATTAGGTTTGGGGTTTTACTTAGATTATTCTGTCAAGAATAGTTTCGCCGTTTATCGGTTTGTGAGACCCCAACTTTGAGAGATTAATCATTCATCTATAATTTGGTTGTATTCTTTCTTGTTCTTGCTTGTGTTCTTCATTGCGTAGGCAGGGATTAGCCTTCTTGGCGAGGTCAACCTGGTCCGAGACTCGGTTGATAACCAGAGGAGCTATGGTGCTAAGATTGCAGGGTTTGATCTTTTGATCTGAAGCCGGATCAGTGTGTCATTCTCTGCCACAACGATAGTTACCACCACCTGACGGAAGATCGGGATCCCCATTTCCATTAAGTGGTAATTAGAGCTAAGGTATACCATCAGGTTCACATTTATTCCCTAGTTTGAGTGTTTCGCATTCGTCCCATAGTCTAGTGCCATACTCATTTTTCCTGTCCTAGAACCTTCCGCGCCATAGCCTTTGCATATTTCAGTTTCAGAGTCCGTCAGTGTTGAGTTTGTGTCCTAATCAAAGGTCTTAGTTGCTGGTTAAGGTCATGTTAGAGTCCTAGTTTGTGTGTTTTCCCCCATCATTTCCATCAAATATTTGCTGCTGTGACCAATTTTGCGCACATTGTTCCCGTTTTGTATCCTCTAATTCGGAGCCAATTCTTAAAACTGGTCTAGTTTTCGCATACGAACTCCGATTTCGACGTTCCATATATCAAAATCGATCAGAAAAAAAATTTTGGATCCTGTCCATCCCGCGCGTTGTCAGGGTCAGAAATTTTTAAATTGGTCAAAAAGTGGTCACAAGATCCTCTTTTCGTGGTCACAAGGTTTGTGTCGATTTTGAGCAAGTTTTCTGAATTTTCTACAGGCCACGTCTTTCACTTGTTTAAGCTCATATTTTTTGTGGTTACTTATTTTATGCTCCTAAGTAAAGGAAAAATATAAAATAAAATAAAATAAGAAAGTCAAAATTTCCCAAAAAAACAACGACAGCCCAAAAAATAGAGAAAAAGAGAGGGACAAAAGAGGAACAATATCTAGAGGAGCACATAGAGAAGACCAAAGTGAGCTGTGTTTGCGTGTGTTGTCTGGTTCCTTGTTTGTGTTACTGTTTCCATCCATCATACTTGTTTTTTCACAAACCTGTCATCTTGCTATCCACCATACTTTTGTCACACACCTGGATACTTGGAACTATTTTAGACCAGCAACGAGAACAAGGTACTTTAGACTATAATTCAGCATTACTTTCTGTTACTGACTTGTGTGCCAGATATACATATTACTCTTTGTGTGCCTTCCAAGCTCCACAAACTCTTCAGATCAGTACTAGAAAAAGGGCCTGGCAATCTTCGGTACCACTACCTCACAGGTATCACGAACCTAGCCATCGGTTGTACCGCCCACTGCTTGCGTTGGTAAGAACTTTGTAAGAGCTTGGTAAGACGTTTCCACTTGCTATGAAAAGTAACACCACTACAACCATGTAGTCATTTGGTAGGGATAACTTTCACCGTTTAGTTTCTGTTTTTGTGTTTACAATGGCAGGAGGTGATCAGACTGGAGATAACAATCCTAAGAGTTTTAGCGAGTGTGTTAGCCAAGAGCAACTACAAGCTATTGTAGAGGATGCCCAAAAAAGGATGAATGAGGCCGTCAGGAAGGCCAGTCACTGATGCACTCATTGAACTCAACATTGGCAATAGCATGGAGAGATTGGACAAATGAATTTCCACGCTAACCGACAAGGTTACTGAGTTGGAAACCTTGGTGGCGGTCAACAATAATGACAGTCTCCGGCAGCAACACCGATGGTCTCTTGCCAGAAGACACGGTGCATGATGTCGCTGGAAACATAGATCGAGCAGCCTTCTGACAAGCATGATTACGATGATGTCTTCGCTACAACACGACAGGTATGGATGGTGTCCACCACCATCAAGGTAATAATCACCAGTGTACCCTGATGATCCTTATGCTAAGATTAAGTTCATAATACCATCTTTTTTGGATCATTATGATTCTGAGGGATATCTTGATTGGGAGATGACAGTAGAACAAAAGTTTAGCGCCCACCTTGTGCCTGAGCATCATAGAGTTCGACAAGCTACTAGTGAGTTTAAGGATTTTGCCATTATTTGGTGGAATGGGCTTGCTGCACAGGATGCTTTACTTGGTACATGGGAAGAACTTAAGGTAGCTATGCGTGATCGCTTTGTTCCTCCTTCTTATCATAGAGACTTGCGTAAGAAATTGATGTGTTTAGAACAAGGAGATAAATCTGTACATGATTACTATGGTGAGCTCCAAAAGGGATTGATGCGCTGTAGTGTTGTGGAGGGAAACGAAGATGCCATTTGTCGTTTTTATTCGGGTTTGAGGCGTAAGATTCAGGACATTGTTGATTATAAAGAATTTAACACTGTCAACCAGTTGTTTCAGTTTGCTATGCTTGCAGAAAAGGAAATTGCAGGGGCGTGAATAGTAGAGCAAGAGCAAGGTCAGCACCACCACATACACGCCACGCTCGGCACCATCTTCAGGGCTGACTAAGCCAACCACTTTTTGGGTGCCTCCACCAGTGAGCAAGCGACCAACAACCTCTGGAGTTTCCACTACACCTAAGGCACCTCCCACATGACCTTCAGATTCAGGTAAAAATTCTTTGCAGCTGCCTACCAAGAGTGCCTCATTCGTTGCATCGATAGGACGCACTTCGCGCATTCAGTGCCACCGTTGCCATGGCATTGGCCATGTGCAGAAGGACTGCCCAAGTTAGCGGGCATATATTGCTACAGAAGATGGTTACATCAGCACCTCTGACATTGAGGATGAAGAAGACCAAGATGTAGATAAGGAGGACAATGAAGTCCTTGGTGATGAGGCCACGGCGTCCTATAGGAGAATCATTGTACAACGGGTGCTCAGCTCACAAGTCCAGCAACCTGAGAAGCTACAACGCCATAACTTGTTCAAGATTTTCTTCGTCATCAGTAACCGTTGAGCACGTGTCATTATTGATGGAGGTAGCTGCAACAATTTGGTGAGTTCTAATTTGGTCAAGAAGCTTGGCTTGACCACATGCCCACACCCACGTCCATACCATATTCAGTGGCTAAATAATTCTGGTAAAGCAAAGGTAACACAAACTTTGCAGAGTTTTATTTTCCATTGGTTCTTATGTTGATTCTGTTGATTGTGATGTGGTACCTATGCAAGCTTGTTCACTTTTATTGGGTCATCCTTGGGAACATGATAATGATGCTACACACCATGGTAGAAGTAATAAATATACTTTTGTTCATAAAGGAAAGAAAATTACTTTGGTACCTTTGACCCCTACTCAAATTGTACAAGCTGATAGAGAACGCACTGCTAGTTTGAATGAAGTTCAATCTGAAAATTAGCAAGTTGCTAATTCTATTTTCCCACCTAAAAAGGATAAGTCTACATCTATTTCTAAGGCTGAGGGGATTAAATTGAAGGGTGGTGTTATGCTTGCAACAAAATGTGACTTTGCTGAAATTTCTGATGATGATATTTGCTATGCTTTGGTATGCAAACGAGCTATGTTTTCGCTTGATGATATTGTTAGCTCGGTGCCTCCTACTATCACTAACCTTTTGCAAGAGTATGAGGACATTTTTCTAGCTGAGATACCCCTGGGGCTGCCACCTATGAGAGGAATAGAGCATCAAATTGATTTGATTCTGGGAGCAACCTTGCCCAACCGTGTTGCCTATCGAACTAATCCCGAGGAGACTAAGGAAATTCAGTGGCAAGTCCAAGACCTTTTGGACCATGGGTATGTACGTGAAAGCCTTAGTCCTTGTGTCGTTCCTGTACTTTTGGTTCCTAAGAAAGATGGAACTTGGCGTATGTGTGTTGATTGTAGAGCCATCAATAATATTACTATTCAGTATCGTCATCCTATTCCTAGGCTAGACGACATGCTTGATGAGTTGTGTGGTTCTATAATGTTCACTAAGATTGACTTGCGAAGTGGCTACCACCAGATTAGAATGAAACTTGGAGATGAATAGAAAACTGCGTTTAAAACCAAATTCGGGTTGTATGAGTGATTAGTTATGCCTTTTGGTTTGACAAATGCACCTAGCACTTTCATGCGCTTAATGAATGAGGTTTTAAGAGCTTTTATTGGTCATTTTGTGGTAGTTTACTTTGATGATATATTGATTTACAAGCAAGTCTTTTGATGAACATATGGATCACTTACGTGCTGTTTTTAATGCTTTACGTGATGCACGTTTATTTGGTAACCTTGAGAAGTGCATCTTTTGCACGGATCGAGTTTCTTTTCTTGGTTATCTTGTAACTCCATAGGGAATTGAGGTGGACGAGATGAAAATTGAAGCCATAAAGAGCTAGCCGGTTCCCCAAACCATCACACAGGTGAGGAGTTTTCTTGGTCTTGCATGATTCTACCGCCGCTTCGTCAAAGATTTCAGCACCATTGCTGCCCCATTGCATGAGTTGACGAAGAAAGGGGTGGTGTTTCATTGGGGAAAGGCACATGAGGAGTCCTTTGACACTTTGAAGGACAAGCTTACACACGCACCATTGCTACAACTTCCAAACTTTGGTAAGACTTTTGAGCTAGAATGTGATGCTAGTGGAGTTGGCATTAGAGGTGTTTTAATGCAAGATGGTAAACCCATGCTTACTTTAGTGAAAAAATGCATGGCCCTGTTCTTAATTATTCCACATATGATAAGGAATTGTATGCACTTGTTCGTTCTTTAGAGACGTGGTGTCATTATTTGTGGCCTAAAGAATTTGTTATTCATTCTGATCATGAATCGCTTAAGTATCTTTGTTCTCAAAATAATCTAAATCGTAGGCATGCTAAATGGGTTGAATTTATTGAATCTTTTCCTTATATTATCAAACATAAGAAAGGGAAGGATAATGTGATTGCTGATGCTTTGTCTAGAAGATATACATTGCTGTCCCAACTTGATTGTCGGATTTTTGGACTTCAATCAATAAAAGAACAATATGTGCTTGATCCTAATTTTAAGGATGTGTTGCTTAATTGTAGAGAGGGACGTGCATGGAATAAGTGTATGATCAATGATGGGTTTTTGTTTAGAGCTAACCACCTATGCATTCCAGTTGGTTCCGTTCGTCTTTTGTTGTTGCAGGAGGCACATGGAGACGGATTGATGGGACATTTTGGTGCCAAGAAGACGGAGGAGGTGCTGTCCACACACTTCTTTTGACCAAGGATGAGGTGAGATGTAGAGTGGTATGTGGCTCGGTGTGCCACATGTCAAAAAGCTAAGTCATGGTTGAACCCACATAGTTTGTATATGCCTCTTCCTGTTCCTTCTACTCCTTGGGCTGATATATCTATGGATTTTGTGTTGGGTTTGCCAAGGACTAAGAGGGGGAGAGATAGTATTTTTGTGGTGGTTGATCGTTTTTCTAAGATGGCACATTTTATTCCTTGTCATAAGAGTGACGATGCTGTTCATATTGCTGACCTTTTCTTTAAGAAATTGTTCGCTTGCATGGTATGCCTTCTACTATTGTTTCAGATCATGACGCAAAATTCTTGAGTCATTTTTGGGGCACGTTGTGGAATAAATTGGGGACCAAGCTACAGTTTTCTACAACATGTCATCCCCAAACTGATGGGCAAACTGAGGTTGTGAATCGAACATTGTCCACCATGTTGAGGGCAATTTTGAAGCGCAATTTGAAGATGTGGGAAGAGTGTTTGCCGTATGTGGAGTTTGCATATAACAGGGCGGAACATTCCACCACTAAGGTAAGTCATTTTCAGGTAGTGTATGGTTTTAACCCCCGTGCTCCTATTGATCTTTTGCCTTTACCTACCACTGAGAGAATACATAGTGATGCTAGAGAGCGTGCTGATTTTATTCGTAAGTTGCACAAAACAACTAAAGCAAAATATTGAAAGCATGAATGAAAAGTATAGAATTACTGGTAGTAATGGTAGAAAAGAGATTAAACTTGAACCGGGTGATTTGGTTTGGTTACATTTGAGAAAAGATAGATTTTTTGAGCTGCGTAAGTCTAAATTAATGCCAAGAGCAGCTGGTCCTTATAAGATAATTGAGAAAATAAATGATAATGCCTACAAACTTGAGTTGCCACCTGAGTTCGGGGTTAGCCCCACCTTTAACATTGCAGATTTGAAACCTTATTTGGGAGAAGAAGATGAGTTTGAGCCGAGGACGACTCCATTTCAAGAGGGGGAGGATGATGTGGACATCACTCTTTGGATGTACCCGCTGATCCTCCAACCGTCATGCAAGGTCCAATGACCCGGGCTCGAATGCGTCAACTCAATTTAGAGGTGAGCTCGTTCTTAAGCGATCCTTTTTATACTTTTGAGAATAGACTACTACCTAATGATGTTATCTTGCTTAGGAACATTGGATAGGGTCATGAAGGACTTGGAGGATGTGGTGGAGGCAAAGATGACCAGCAAGGACATCCAACAGGAACCAGAGGCCCGGTCCAACTTGATTTCGAGTCTGCCTCGGCCTCCAGGACCAGTCTGTCTTAAACTGGTCTCCCAGGACGCATCCGGACTCCGTTTTCGACAATCCACATATGGATGAAAAGATAATTTGATAAGGAAGCCAATCCAAGTGGTCTCATGTCAAAAGCCCTTCGGAATCAATGGGAATCATCGAAACAATTTAGCATCCAGAATCTACCAGGGTGCTGCGATACCGTCTTTTGGTCCGTTGGACCGTGTATCGTGTTTGGGCCCATTAGGGGGCACGTCTAGGGTAGGTGATGAGGACATCGCCAAGATGGAGTCGAGGATGACTCCAATTCGAGAAGGGGAGGATGATGAGGACATCGCCACGCTGGACACACCGACGCCATGGTCTTCCCCAAGTTGCAATTCGTTCCCAACTCAGCTGCCACGTCGCCCTCGGATTCAGCAGATATGTCGTCACTGTTTTGGTCATAACTTTCTCATACGACATCGAAACAGGCCGTTCTTGGATGCGTTGGAAAGGGGACGACGACGCCGTCGTTTTGGATCTAGTCCCAGCTCCAGAAGGTCCGTGGATCATTCTGTGTGACCACGGCAAGGTGCTGCATCACCTATTTGGGCCAACTTGGCCATGTATCGTGTCGGGCCTTAAGCCCAAGTTGTGGGCGCCCAACCCCTGGCCATCCCCAACCCTAGGTCGAGTCTTAGACTATAAACACAGCTGCCGCCGCTGCTACACAATTGGGTTTTGTTTAGAGTTTAGTTTTCTATCAATAAACTAAATCGTTCATTGTAACTGTGGTGACAAATCCTTTTACAGTGATCCAGGGCCCCCGTTCTTGATCTCCTCCACTGTGTTGATTAGTCCTTTGGAACCGAGTTCTTGAATCCTCTATTGATATTCGCATCATTCATATTTGCAATTTCAGATTGCGTGTTTTACCTTCTTGCTTGTGCTCTTCGATTCGCTTGCAGGAAAAGCATTCTTGGCGAGGTCAATCAAGTTGTGCTTGGTTGATAACCAACGGAGCAGTGGTGTAATGGTTGCAGGGTTCGAATCGCGTCTGATTTGAAGCCGGATCACCAACATCGAGATCTCCACAAAATCGAACTTACCGGCTACCTCTCGGAAGATCGGGCCTGTACTAACAGCAGTAGGTATTTGCCTAATGATATAAGGAGGGCTACGATGCAGGCAAAATAAGAGTGGCTGGCAACCTATCTAGGGTTTGCGCGGTGGCAAGAAGTTACACAAGGCGGCTAGCGGGGCAAGTCGAGTAATGTGGTGGCTTCGACTTGTTGTTTGGGAACGGTGGATGGGATAGCGGCGGAAAACAAAAATCACAGCAACGGGCGATTGAACTACGACCATGAACACAATCCTAAACCAGCAACAAGACTCAACCACAGACACAAACTCAACAACACGAATCTGAAACAAAATTGCAAAGGCACAAAGGGCGATAGGACAGCGGAAATTGAAATATTTTTGGGCTTTTTGTGGACTCTAGGTAATGAACAAATATGAATCTAAGGTAAACAAGATTATACCTCGCGGTAAACCTAAAATATCTGATACCAATTGATGAGTACAGGCCCGATCTTCTGAGAGGTAGCCGGTAAGTTCGATTTTATGGAGATCTCAACATTGGCGATCCGGCTTCAAATCAGACGCGATTCGAACCCTCAACCGTTACACCACTGCTCCGTTGGTTATCAACCAAGCACAACTTGATTGACCTCGCCAAGAAGGCTTTTCCTACAAGCGAATTTGTCGGTGTTTCGGACCGGGGGGGTCCTTAACCAACGAGTGAATTTGTGTTGCGTGCCCCTAATCCCCGATGGTGATGCAAAGAGACACAAGGTTTATACTGGTTTAGGCAATCAACGCCCTACGTCCAGTCTGAGAGATCGATCTTGTATTCCTTGCACCGGAGTGCTCGTAGTAGGGGGTTACAAGCTAGGTGAGAGAGGGAGCTAGCCCCAGGTCTCGGCCGGGGGTGGTGCGGGCTGCTTGAGGCATTGTTCTCAAGCAGCGTAGAAGTGTGTGGTTCTATTGGTGAGTTCCTCTTTCTGCTCATCCTTCTCCTCCCTAGAAATGGCCCTGGCCCCTCCCTTTTATACTCTAAGGGAGAACCAGGACGTACATATGTTGCTACATAGCGTCCGATAAGTGGGGATGGCGTGTCCGAGCCCTGTAGCTAGCCACTATTGTGGTATGGCCGATGGAGTGGCCCCATCCTTGTCGTGCAGAAGTGATGCGCCGGTCATACTTGATCTTGTACGTCGTGGGGCTCTAGTACAGCTTGAGGCAGGGCATGGCGGGTGACATGTCGGTCATCGTGCGATGATGTCGTAGGGGGCTGAGGCTCTGCAGATGTCGAGGCCGAGCCATCGTGGGGGCTCGGCGGACATGGATCCCCAGGCTACCGAGCCCCTGAAGCAAACTACCGAGGCTTTGGAGGGAATTATTGGTCCTGGATACCGATTCTGAGGCCACAGTATCCCGGTCGTGGCTCCCCATGCCGCATTGTTCTTGGAGCAGGAGTTGGCAGCACAATGAGGCATGGGCGTCAACCATGTGCATAGCGGTGGGCATAGTGGCGGGTAACCCCTGTCCAGTCCCGCCCCCCGTCCCGTCGGCCATTCCGCTGTACTGTGCCGAGCATGCAGCCGATGTTAGTGGCAGTAGTTGGCTGAGTTAATGCGACGTGACATTTGGTCAGAGGGACAGGTGAAGGAAGAGGCAGCGGAGTGTTGCCGAGCCCGCCTCGCGCGAGGCGGAGGGTCGGCGACCCGGCCGAGGCCTGCGACAAGAGGGGGTCGGCCGAGGCCTTCGGTGGGGGATCGCCCGAGGCCAGCGGTGAGGGGGCCTCGAGCGATATGGAGAATTGGCCAAGGCCTTTGGTGAGAGGTCACCCGAGGCCAGCGATTGTTAGCTGGTTTTGATCTTTACGAAGTCTAAGCAGTCGTTTTTTGGTTCTTGCTTAGGGTACCCCTTCTCGCGGTATCCGACAGTAGCCCCTGAGCCTTGGGGGGAGTGGAGGCACTCCCCCTGAGGTTTTGACGAGAATTGGCTCTTGATAGTTCCTGTCGGGATGGTGTTTTGTACTCAGGGCTTCGGTGGGTGCGCGCGAGTGCACCCACCGGGTGTAGCCCCCGAGGCCCTGGAGGAGTGATTTCACTTCTTCTAGGGCTTTCGTCTCTTTCGAGTGAGGGGTTTTCATTGTGTTTGTCGAGCCCGTGGATGCGAGTTCGGATCGCTGGGCCTCGATGATGCTGCGGGAAGAGCCCCTTAGCCTCTGCCTGGAGCGAGAGGGCCGTCAGGGGTTCCCCCAGCTTTTTGTATGACCCTCGCGCTTCCTTTTCGCTTGGAAGGAGGGGTGGAAGATGCCATGCTACTCTCGGTGGGCGCGAGCGATGGCATTTCCGGTGAGCTGTTATCGGGTAAGTCCGAGTGGAGGCCCATACCCCATTTGCTGGGGGTCGGCTAGCGATCCGGAGACGCGCTCCAAGAGTACCGGAGGGTTTCTCTAGTGGGTGCCAAGGCCTTTCACTGGGCCTCGGTGGCTCGGTGCCTCCCTACGGTGGGATCCCATTTAGAGACCTCCCTGCTGGTCTCGGACACGACACAGGGTGTCCCAAGCGTTTGCTTGGGCCTCGGCCTCGTACAGGCTCGCCCGTAGTCGCCCCTGACTCTATTGCCCTAGGGCGGCTGTCGAAACCCCTAAGGGCCCAGCCTTCGAACCCCTGGACCATAACGGGCTTGGGTTGCTTGCCTTTATCTTGGGTGCAGGAAGAGCCCCTGAGCCTCCGCACGGAGCGAGAGGGTGGTCAGGGGTCCTTTCGACTTTTTTGTCCGTCCCCCATACGTCCTTTTTGCTCGGACGGGGGGTTGTTTGCCGAGCCCACTCGTGTGCGAGCCTGAGCCGCTGGGTCTCGGCAAAGTTGTAGGAGGAGCCCCCGAGTCTCTCGCACGGAGCGAGAGAGCGGTCAAAGGTCCCCCTGGCTTTTGGTTCGCCCCTCGCGCATGAGGGTTTGTCTGCCAAGCCCCCCTTGGGTGCGAGCCTAGGTCGCGGGGTCTCGGCGTCTTTGCAGAAGGAGCTCCCTAGCCTCTGCACGGAGCAAGAGGGCTGTCAGGAGTTCTTCTGGCTTTTCGAACGACCCTCATGCTTCCTTTTCGCTCGGAAGGAGGGTTTGTTTTGTCGAGCCCCCTTGTGCGCGAGCTTAAGTCGCTGGGCCTCGGCAATGTTTTGCAGGAAGAGTCCCTTAGCCTCTGTGCGGAGCAAGAGGGCCGTCAGGGGTTCTCCTGACTTTTTGTTCGACCCTCGTGCTTCCTTTTCGCTCGGAAGGAGGGGTGGAATGTGACACGCTACCCTCGGTGGGCGCGAGCGATGGCATTTCCGGTGAGCTGTTATCAGGTAAGTCCAAGTGGAGGCCCGTACCCCGTTCACTGGGGGTCAGCTAGCAGTTCGGAGACGCGCTCCAAGAGTACCAGAGGGTTTCTCTAGTGGGTGCCAAGGCCGTTCGCTATGCCTCGGTGGCTCGGTGCCTCCCTATGGTGGGATCTCATTCGGAGACCTCCCTGCCGGTCTCGGATGCAACACAGGGAGTCCCAAGCATTTTGCTTGCTTGGGCCTCGGCCTCGTACAGGCTTGCCCGTGGTCGCTCCTAACTCTGTTGCCCTGGAGCGGCCGTCGAAACCCCTAAGGGTCTGGCCTTCGAACCCCTGGACCGTAGCGGGCTCGGTGCCCAGTTCCTTTGCCTAAAAGGAATCGGGTGGGGGTTATTTCTCTCCCTACAGCTAACAATGGCAGGCGCGTCTTTTGAGGTGGCTTTTTCGGGGAGGTGAAACGGCGCCTGCTGCTACTGTGGTTGGACACGACGTGGTGTCAACCAACGGGACGTAACCGTACGCACAATTAATGAGGAGGGAGTGGGCGCGTGGGCGGTAAGACCGGATCTGGATAACCGCAGCGAATTTTTTGGGGGTAACTTCCCTGATTTCGTCGCCCACAATTTGCTCCCTTCCCTGCATAAATACGAAACGAGCCTCGCCCCTTCTCCCCTTACCTTGCTTGTGTCTGCCTTTGCTGCCTTCTAGCTGTTGCTAAAGAAAAACAGAGAGCACCGGGAAGAAGGGAGAAAAGGGGGGAGTGAGAGGCAGAAAGCGAGCCTTACCGTGGTAGTCGCGACCTCCACCGCGCGCATGGCCAATGTCGTGGTCCTCCCAGCGGACCCATGGGATCGGTCTGACGTGACCATGGGAGTGCTGTAGTCGCTCGTCAACGTCGGTCTCCTCCGCCCGATCACTGATCCCAGCAGGCCGGAGTGGATGGCTCCGGGAGGCGAACCAGAGCCGAGGCCTCGCGACGGCTACGTTGTGAGCTTCGTGTCCTTCCACGAGCGTGGTTTTGGCTTCCGGTGGATCAGTTCATGCGGGCGCTCCTGCATTACTATGGCATGGAGCTCCACAACTTCAACCCCAACTCCATTGCGCAGGCGGCCACCTTCGTCGCCGTCTGCGAGGGGTACCTGGGAATCCCTCCCCATTGGGAGCTGTGGCTTCACCTGTTTCGGGCGACACATACCACCAGGCCGACGGGTATGACGGGCATGAGGAAGGCGACGAGGACCGGCGGCTGCACTCTCCAAGTGCGTCAGGACCAGCTGAACCTCTACGTCCTAGCCCAACTTACGTCATCCAATTGTCGCTGGTACTCCAGCTGGTTCTACCTCCACAACGACGACGGCGGGCTTCCTCCTTATACTGGGAGGGTAGTGGAGGTTCAGCCAGAGCACTAGCGGTATGGCGTCCCAAGCGAGGAGCAACACAGGCTGTGGCCACTACTGAAGGCACTGGAGAGGCTACGCGATCATGGCCTTACGGCGGCAGTGGCGATGGCGGCCTTCCATCGCCGGAGGGTGCTGCCGCTGATGGCGCGGCGGCGACGTTTGTTCGAGATGACACCGGACGAGCCGATCAATGGCATCCAGATGTCCGCCGCGCCCCTCTCCGACGAGGAGGTTCTGCGCCGGGTGAACGAGGCGGTCGAGGGGCGGCAGAAGATCGGTGGCCTATCCTCGTTCCCGATGCGCCCGACGCCAGGGTACCTTTCCCTGGTGAGTTGTGTGCGGCTGCAGCCTCCGAGGCCTCCTTGTTCCTCTCCTTGGCCTGAGCCCTTATTCGTATTCGTCGTTTTTTGCAGGGGATGAGGGACATATGAGCCTCCCCACCGCCCGTCCCTAAAGACGCACAGCGGCGGGCGGCGAACTGGGCGTACGCGGAGGCCCAGAAGAAGAAGAAGGATGCTAAGATGGCAAAACGTAAGAAGAAGATCGTTGAGCGCGACGCTCTGGAAAAGCATCGTCAGAAGCAGAAGCTCAAGGGTCTCCCAGTGGAGGCATCTCCGTCGACGTCGGTGGAGGATTCGAGCGGCGACGATGGTGGTGAGGTGGAGCGGGGTCCCCTCGACCGCCTCCCTAACATCAGGGAGATGGTTCTTGGGGCGTTGGCGGGTGGTCCAGTGTCCCAAGGAGGAGGAGGAGACGGCGACTCGGGGCAAATGAGCGCCCGCCCCATGGCCGAGGCCGATACGCCCGAGACGAGGGCGTTGGGAAAGCGCGCCGTTAGCCCACTGGGCTCAACGGCAGAGGTGGAGCAGGCGGCTGCGGGGCCGGCTCCATCGGGGGTTGAGCAAGCGCTGGAGTCCGGTGAAGGTCGGCCGGCCTCGGCGGATACGGGGGCCGCACCACCACCGCCGTTGCAGAGGAGGGACACGGTAAAGAAGCGGTTGGGCATCCGCTCGGGGTGAGTATTTCGCTAGTGAAGTCTTTTAACATCTCCTGCTTTTGTTTTGGTCGCGGGTCTGATCATGTTTTGCCCTCAGCAAGAAGCGTCAGGCGGGAGTGCCTGCCTTTGCGCCGCGCAAGGCGCTCTAGGTGGGCACGGGTTCCATCACCCCAGGGGTGGTGGAGGTACAGGAGTTGGTCGCCCAGGTAGGGGCTACCCAAGCGGCCATGGGGCGAGAGGAGGAGGAGGAGCCTACACTCCACGAGGCCGCAGCACCTGCAGCTGTTGTGGCCACTGTGGGTGCGGCCGAGACCCCCTTAGCCGTGGAGGCCACCGAGGGCGAGGTCGAGGTCGAGGCCCCCACGGTCGCCGAGGCCCTCCGGACCTCAGGGGCTGAGGTGGTGGAGATCGCGGCACCCGGGAACTTCGGGGCCAAAGTGGTGGAGGCCAGAGTGAGCATGGCGAGGGCGGCGGACCTCGAGGTGGAGACGGAGGCGAGGCAAGCCTCAACCCTGCCGCTAATTCAGAGCGTGCTTCCGGTACTAGGGAGCGCCCGGGAGGCGGAGGTCCGCCCGATCCCTGCCGACAATGCTTCCTGGGGGAAGGGGGTGGCTGATGCCGGGGCGGCTAGTGCCGTGGAACAACCGGCTTCGGCTTCGGGTGAGGGAAGTGCGGCCCTCGTGCGAGTGTGGCCTGAGCCGTACGGGTGGGATCACCCGCGCGTCTGGTGGCGGAGCCGGGATGACCCCGAGGGGGAGCCCATCTTTGCACTTGAGGACGCGGTCGAGGGGGGTCGCTGGGACACCCTCGAGCAGTACCGCAGCCTGGCGGAGCGGTCGCTGCGGACAGCGCTGTCTGTCATGGCCAATGACCTGCCCGGGGTTTCGCAGGTACGTATCCCCCTTTTCTCGTGTGACGTCATCTTTATCTGGGTTTATTCATAGTGCTCAACTTGTGTTCTGCCTATCCAGAAGCTCGAGGCCCGGTCCTTCGGGAAGTCGCTGTTCCTTCGGCGGGAGAGGGGCGTCTAGGACGAGCTCTGTCAGCAGAGGGAGCTGCTCGCCCACGCTAACGAGCTTCTGTCGGCACGGAGCGTGGAGGTGGAGGATCTCCGTCTTCGCTGTGATAACCGAGAGGCTGAGGTGGCCATGGCTTAGGGGTAGGTTGCCCCTTTGGCGGCATGGGTCAAGGAGCTAGAGGAGGAACTGGCCCGGGTGGCCGACGAGCGAGACGCCTCCAACTCCCGGGCGGAAGAAGTGAGGGCCACCGCCAAAGCCACCATCGGGAAGCTGGGTGCGGAGCAGCAGGTGCACGAGCTGACAAAAGGTGCCTTGGCAGAGGCCACCAAGGCGGCCGAGGCTTCCCAAGGCGAGGCCCTAAAATGGAGGGAAAAGGCCGAGGGTGAGTCCTATTCCCTTTGTCTCGTTCGTCTTTTCACGCGTTCGACACCTGACTTCTTGTCGCAACGTAGAATTGGAGAAGGAGGCTTCTAGGGCAGTCGAGGCCTCTTGAGTCGAGGTCCAGCGCTGGAAGGAGAAGGCCAAGGGTGAGTCCCGCAGGCCTCACGCCCCCGTTTGGCCTGTTTTCTTTGACGCTTAATCCTATTCTACTTGTTTTGGCGCAGGGTTGGATGATGAGGTCTCGCGGTTGACCGAGGCCTCCGTCGCACTGTAGACAGTGCTTGATCACGAGATTGAGGAGCACGAGGTGCTACAGAGCGTAGCTCACGCTGTCTGTGAGGCCCTGGAGATGGAGGGGGTTCAATCGGGCAGCTCCCTTAGGAGCCGCCTGACTGCGTTGATTGGCCAAGCGCGTCAGCGACTGCGAGAGGCGCTACACATAGGCATCAAACGCGCCCTGGCCATCATCTCCTCGCACTACGCTGGCGTCGATGTCGAAGGCGTCAGTGACGGTTATGTCCTATCCAAGGATGCCGTCGAGGCCGAGGAGGAGCTGACGAAGCTAGAAGCGGCAGTCGAGGGCCCTGGCACGGCGTTGGCGAAGCTATTCGAAGAGGAGGTGGTCCCTCCTTCACCGTCAGCCGACGCGGGAGACCCTACGCCTTGACCTGGGCCGAGGGGGCCATGTAATAAGTTAGATTTATTACTATATCGTGACGTTTGTGGCCGTCGAGGCCTTTGTGAGGTGCTTGTATATATACGTTTTTTCTAATCGCTTTATTGTATATTCGAGCCTCTGTCCTCTGTCTCGCCTCCGAACGTATCATTTGTAAAAACTCCCTCGGAGCCTAAGTCGTCCCTCGGGTAAAAGGTGGTGAGGGAGTTGCCGTAGCCCGGAGGCGTAGGTCATTCTCACGGCTCGGCCGGCCTTTTATCCTTGAGACATACTTTTGGTCCTTAGGTTCTTTACAAATGATCTGTTAGAGCGCGCTAGAGAGAGTTTGGCGTAGGGAATTAACTGAAAATCGATTAAGAAATGGTGTCCGGGACTTAGGGGGGTTCCCCCCCCCTAGCCCTCGAGGGAGGTTCGGCCATGCGGAGGCATGGCTGAGTCTCCCTTGAAGCATTATCGTAAAGCGTTTTACCTTTTGTTCTAATTTCTAGACAAGTCCTTTTGAAAAACCCCCTCGGAGCCTAGGCTGCCTCTCGAGTGAAAGGTGGTGAGGGAGTTGCCATAGCCCGGAGGCGTAGGCTTGTCTCTCAGCTCGGCCAGCCTTTTGCTCTTGAGGCGAACCTCTGGTCCTTAGGTTTTTTGTAATCGACTTGTCCTGGTATGGGACAGGTTCCCCTTGATGGGGGTTTCTCGAAAAATTAGAACAACTAAAGATGCTTCTTTAATGTATTTCGAGAAACAAAATATACAATGCTCGGAAATTTAAGGGTAGAAGCGACATAGCTATTCTATGTTCCAAGCGTTGGTGAGGACTTCGCCCTTCTCGTTGGCTAACTTGTAGGTCCTTGGCTTCAGTACCTGAGCGACGATGTATGGCCCTTCCCAAGGTGGGGTCAGCTTGTGGCGGCCCTTGTTGCTCTGCCTCAGCCTCAGCACCAGGTCGCCCACCTTCAGGTCTTGGCTTTGGACGCGCCGGGCTTGGTAGCGTCGCAGGGCTTGCTGGTACCTGGTTGAGTGTAGCAGCGCGACGTCTCGGGCCTCCTCCAGTTGGTCGAGGGCGTCTTCATGGGTAGTGCGGTTGCTTTGCTCGTTGTACGCCTGTAGCCTCGGGGAACCGTATTTTAAGTCAGTGGGGAGGATGGCCTCGGCTCCATAGACCAGGAAGAACGGTGTGAATCTCGTGGCTCGGCTCGGGGTGTTTCTTAGGCTCTAGATGACCGACGGGAGTTCGGCAAGCCATTTCTTGCCAAACTTCTTCAACCGGTTGAATATTCTTGGCTTAAGGCCTTGTAGGATCATGCCGTTGGCACGCTCTACTTGGCCATTCGTCCTAGGGTGTCCTACGACCGACCAGGGCACCCAGATGTGGTGGTCGTCGCAGAACGTCAGGAACTTGCGACCGGTGAATTGTGTCCCATTGTCAGTGATGATGGTGTTAGGAACCTCGAACCTGTGGATATAGAACCGCTTGCTCGGATTTGATTTGCGTGATCAGGCGAGCCTCGATCCACTTGGAGAACTTGTCGATGGCTACCAGCAGGTGGGTGTAGCCCCTGGGGGCCTTCTGTAGAGGCCCAACCATGTCCAGACCCCACATGGCGAATGGCCATGTGACGGGGATGGTTTGGAGGGCTTGGGCCGGGAGGTGCATCTACCGCGCATAGTACTAACATCCCTCGTAGGAGCGTACTAGCTTGGTGGCATTGGCAACCGCCGTTGGCCAATAGAAACCTTGGCGAAAGGCGTTTCCGACGAGTGTCCGAGGCGCCGCATGGTGCCTGCAGGCTCCCGCGTGCAAGTCCCAAAGCAGGGCCTGGCCTGCCTCGGTAGTGATGCATCGTTGGAGGACGCCTGACGGGCTTCGCCTGTACAACTCGTGGTCGCAGAGGACGTAAGTTTTGGCTCATCGTGCAAGCTGTCGGGCTTCGGTCTTGTCTGCAGGGAGCTCTCCCCGGGTGAGGTAATCAAGGAGTGGGGTTGCGCCATGGGTTGCTCCGAAGTGCCTCCGCACCGGCGGGAGGCAGAACTTTTGGCCTGCTGCACCACAGCGGTCTCAAGGAGGTCGCGGAGCTCTCCGCGGACCCATCGCCCCTCGGTGGTGGAGGGCTTGGGCATTGCTCGGACCAGCATCGCAGCTGCTGCGACATTCTGGCTAGCACGATTAAAGATTGCGGGTGGCTCACCCCCCTCGTTGTCATTGATGCGGTGATGGACGTCGCGGGCCCTCCATTGGGCTCCTCCGCCCTCACCGCGCCCTTGCTGCTCCTGCTCGAGAGTGTCCCGAAGCTGTTGTAGGAGGAGTCGGTCTTGTTCGACCTTGGCTTGAAGCTCGCGGAGCTGCTCTAGGTCTGGGCGTCGATGCTCCCCACGGACGAGATTCTCGTTTTGTGCTGCCAGGGCTTCAAGATGTGGAGGTGTGGCATCGCCCGCCCCTAGCCAGGGTGGGGAAGGGTTGCCTGTCCTCTTGTCCTCTTTGCCCACCCTTGGCATCCTGAGCCCGACGTGGAAGCACTCACAAGACGGATCGTAAGTCCCTTCCTCGTCGGAGTCGGAGTAGCCGAAGCAGTAGTCGCTTGCAGTCATGAAGCGGTGCATGGCTTTGGGGTCACAAAGACTGGAGAAGTCTGCTCTAGCCCACGTCTCGTCTTCTTCCGAGGAGTCGGCGTGGGCGTGCGCCGATGTTGCGGGGGAGAAGTCGAGAGCGAAACATTGGTGGAGTTCTGAGGGCTCTGCGTGCTTGGAAGCATAGGCGGAAGCGAAGGCGGTGGCAGCGTTTATCAACCTGAAGGGGTACGGGGATGGTGCTACTGCCGGGCGCCGCTCCGCCGGGGCTGGCCCCTCAGGAGGTGGCGGGACAGAGCTTGATGATGAGGCGTCGCCGTGCGTCGCCGGAATCTTTTCCTTGCCCAAGCTCAGGTTAGATAAGTCCCCAACCAGGGACTCTGCACCAACAGCTAGGCAAGGGATACCGGCGGAGCGCGGCGCGTCGCCCTGAGCTTGCGTGGTGTCGGAGCGTTCCCGCTCGCGTCGCGCCTGGCGAGTGCTACGGGAGCCACGGCCCGGACGCTGCCTGCGCCTGGGCCGCGGGTCTGTGGTAACGTCGTCGGGCTGTGGAGCTCGAGGTGCGAGGAGTACCATATCGTATCCACATCCTAGAGACATGAACTCTAGGCTCCTGAACCATACCACCATGCCAAGACGTAATGGTCGTACGGGGTCTGCCATCCGGAACTTGCTAGGACGATGAAGCTAACACGCAGCGAGCCCCTACCTGGCGCGCGAACTGTCGGTGTTTCGGACTGGGGGGTCCTTAACCAATGAGTGAATTTGTGCTGCGTGCCCCTAATCCCCGATGGTGATGCAAAGAGACACAAGGTTTATACTGGTTCAGGCAATCAACGCCCTACGTCCAGTCTGAGAGATCGATCTTGTATTCCTTGCACCGGAGTGCTCGTAGTAGGGGGTTACAAGCTAGGTGAGAGAGGGAGCTAGCCCTAGGTCTCGGCCGGGGGTGGTGCGGGCTGCTTGAGGCATTGTTCTCAAGCAGCGTAGAAGTGTGTGGTTCTATTGGTGAGTTCCTCTTTCTGCTCGTCCTTCTCCTCCCTAGAAATGGCCCCGGCCCCTCCCTTTTATACTCTAAGGGAGAACCAGGATGTACATATGTTGCTATATAGCGTCCGATAAGTGGGGATGGTGTGTCCGAGCCCTGTAGCCGGCCACTGTTGTGGTATGGCCGATGGAGTGGCCCCGCCCTTGTCATGCAGAAGTGACGCGTCGGTCATACTTGATCTTGTACGTCGTGGGGCTCCAGTATAGCTCGAGGCAGGGCATGGCGGGTGATGTGTCGGTCATCGTGCGATGACGTCGTAGGGGGCCGAGGCTCTGCAGATGCCGACGCCGAGCCATCGTGGGGGCTCGGCGGACATGGATCCCCAGGCTGCCGAGCCCCTAAAGCAAACTGCCGAGGCTTTGGAGGGAATTATTGGTCCTGGGTACCGATTCCGAGGCCACAGTATCTCGGTCGTGGCTCCGCACGCTACGTTGTTCTCGAAGCAGGAGTTGGCAGCACAGTGAGGCATGGGCATCAACCATGTGCATAGCGGTGGGCATAGTGGTGGGTAACCCCTGTCCAGTCCCGCCCCCCGTCCCGTCGGCCATTCTGCTGTACTGTGTCGAGCATGCGGCCGATGTCAGTGGCAACAGTTAGCTGAGTTAATGCGACGCGACGTTTGGTCAGAGGGACAGGTGAAGGAAGAGGCAGCGGAGTGTTGCCGAGCCCGCCTCGCGCGAGGCGGAGGGTCGACGACCCGGCCAAGGCCTGCGATGAGAGGGGGTCGGCCGAGGCCTTCGGTGGGGGATCGCCCGAGGCCAGCGATGAGGGGGCCTCGAGCGATACGGAGAATTGGCTGAGGCCTTTGGTGAGAGGTCGCCCGAGGCCAGCGATTGTTAGCTGGTTTCGATCTTTACGAAGTCTAAGCAGTCGTTTTTTGGTTCTTGCTTAGGGTACCCCGTCTCGCGGTATCTGACAGAATTGAAGAGCACAAGCAAGAAGGTAAAACACGCAATCTGAAATTGCAAATATGAATGACGCGAATATCAATAGAGGATTCAAGAACTCGGTTCCAAAGGACTAATCGACACAGTGGAGGAGATCACGAATGGGGGCCCTGGATCACTGTAAAAGGATTTGTCACCACAGTTACAATGAACGATTCAGTTTCTCGATGGAAAACTAAACTCTAAACAAAACCTAATTGTGTAGCAGCGGCGGCGGCTGTGTTTATAGTCTAAGACTCGACCTAGGGTTGGGGACGGCCAGGGGTTGGGCGCCCACAACTTGGGCTTAAGGCCCGACACAATACATGGCCAACTTGGCCCAAATAGGTGACGCAGCACCTTGCCGTGGTCACACAGAATGATCCACGGACCTTCTGGAGCTGGGACCAGATCCAAAATGACGGCGTCGTCGTCCCCTTTCCAACGCATCCAAGAACGGCCCGTTTCGATGTCGTATGAGAAAGTTATGACCGAAACAGTGACGACGTGTCTGCTGAATCCGAGGGCAACGTGGCAGCTGAGTTGGGAACGAATTGCAACTTGGGGAAGACCATGGCGTCGGTGTGTCTAGCGTGGCGATGTCCTCATCAGTAGGCGATGACCCTAAGACCTTTATAATCATACGCTGCCACCATCATTAGGTTTTGGGGTTTTGCTTAGATTATTCTATCACGAACAGTTTCGCCGTTCATCGGTTTGTGAGACCCCAACTTTGAGAGATTAATCATTCATCTGCAATTTGGTTGTGTTCTTTCTTGTTCTTGCTTGTGTTCTTTGTTGCGCAGGCAGGGATTAGCCTTCTTGGTGAGGTCAACCTGGTCCGAGACTCAGTTGATAACCAGAGGAGCTATGGTGCTAAGATTGTAGGGTTCGATCTTTCGATCTAAAGCCGAATCGGTGTGTCATTCTCCGCCACAACGATAGTTACCACCACCTGATAGAAGATCGGGATCCCCATTTCCATTACTATGACTCTACATGTATCACTATAGTAGGTGGCTCTGATGATGCAACAAATGATGGGAGTGTCTCTGTAGTCCCAATAACTAGGGCGACTATGGAACATACTGGGACTCGCAACTCTAGCGGTGTAGGGTGCCCTATAAGCTCGCTGAAAGTAGCACTGAGGCTCCTGGAAACTGGGGTGTTAGTCACAAGCACTGAGGAACTCTGAGCTGGTGTGAAGCCTATAACAATAGGTGTGAAGTGAGGACCCTGCGCTGTCACTAGCGAAGAAACCACTAGGACGCCTGCTCTGTAGGTGAAGCAAACTAAGTAGCTGGTTGTCCCTGACTCTGAAGCCCACTGGGCTGTATAGCTGGAGTCACTAAAGTGGTGGCACGCTGGCCAATCTAAGGTGTAGACTATGGTGGTGCAACCCCAATAACAGTGATGACATGCTGCATAAAACCAAGTAACTGCTACTAGATTAGGAGCTGCTGCTGCTGCATGGCCTGCTATTGCTGCTGTATGGCCTGCTATTGTCTCTAGAACTCATCCTATCTAGCCTAAACCTGTGCTAGTGTAGGTGTGGTCTCCTAGCCCTAGCATGCCTAATCCTGCCTTATCCGCTCAAGAATAGCTAGAAGAGCGGGGTCTATCTACTATGGCTGTGGAGCTGAGCTAGAGCCATTGGCCTCTCTGTCATGTGGTTGAGGAGGCATATGAGGAATAACCTGATAATCATCATCTAAACTATCACTAGGGTCGCTGTCGACCACACCCTCCTGCTGAGCATCTAGCTGCTCCTCCTCTATCGCTGCAATGCCTCTGATGATCTCATCCTACTAGGCTACCATCTCTAGCACCTCTAGGCGATAGCTCGGCTGACTAGGTGTCCTCGCACTACTATGACAGAGCATCTGAGTCATGTTATATGGTGGAAACTCAGTAGTGGCACCAGTATACTCTGCCATCGTCTTAGGAGACTTCACTGTAATTGCCTTTCAAATCAGGAATGTGATCTAGTGAGCATAAGGCAGTTATTAGTGACCTCTGAACCCCTTTGCAAGAGTGTCCTCCGTCTCTGAAAGAATGACATCCCAAATATCAAATATTGTCTGCTACACCAGAGAGTTCACCAACCATAACTAGATGTGAGTCAATCCCTCATGATAACCCATCCTTGGGAGCAGGGTCCTCCTCATGATAGCATCAAGAAGCTGAGCTATAGGAGTAAGATCCCGTGGTGTCCTGCTCAACCCCTCACCGAATGGCTCTGTGAAGCATGGTCAGACCAGATCTGTAGTAGGCACAAGACCACTGTGAGGGCGTATGGGAGGCTTTGTCTGACCATAGCAAACCTCATGAAGGTGAATGGGTGACTTTGGAATCCTAAGAATCTCTCTGACTCTAGAGCTCTGCAGCCTGTAGTCACGGCCTCTGAATGCAAAGTGTATGAACCTGTGCCCTAGGTTAATCCAAAGTGAAGAGTAGAACTCATGGACCCATGATGGAACATATCGACTAGTCCATCCAAGTAGGTCTATCAGCCCTAGCAGATATGAGAGGTGGGGTGGATCTGCTCGCCTACTGCTGCTGCAAGTGCCTCAATTGAGCAAACTCTCTATGATCTTAATGCTACTCCACTATTAAGATATGCATGATAGAAATCCTCCTGCAGTGGTGTATAGAAGTGCTCTAAAGCACGCTCATCCTGCCTCGGTGGACACCAGTCCTCAAATTGCATGAAGTAGAGCTGCTGCACTTGCTTGCCTGTGGCTGCCCTCAAGTCAAGGTGAGTCACCAGAGGTGGACCCTATGGTTTGGGAGGCAGACAAGAACCCCTCCTTTGTGTCTCAGGCCTCAGCGTCACCTCGGTCTGTTTTGCCTACTTAGTTTGCTTAGCTTGCTAAGTATCCTCTGACTACACTAGTGGTTGTGTCTGCTGCTCTAGCTCTCCCTAAGGCTAACTATTCTCTAAGGCGACACACCATCCTCCAAGCATGACAGTCCCAGCTAGACTACCATGAAGACTCTCAACCCTCTCGACGGTGGCCCTCTAAGCTGGTGATAGCTGATCTGTAATATGGACACCACTCTGAGCCCCTCCTCTCTCTACACGCTGTACAGTGGCTGCCACTGCCGCTGCTCTCTCAGTATCAACATCTGTAAACTTTCGCTTCATCGTCGTAGTCTTCTTCACCTTGCCTTTCACCTCAGCAGACAGGTGAGGCGGAGGCCTCAGATCCTCATCACCAGGACCACCTCCAACATTCTTGACTCATACCATTGCTAGAGCTGAAATGAACTACTGCCACAGACAGGAACCAAATGCCAACTGACACTCACGAGGCTTGGCCTTGATCCATACTCATGGGCTTGGCCTTGAGTTAACTGACAACTGCCAAAGCAACCTCAAAAACACCAACTCGCTGCTCGATAGAATAGATCGGATATATGAATAATTACAATATACATCTAGAGATATGAAACCCTAAGAAGCAAGCAATAGATACGAAATTAGAGGCGATGGCTTGCTACCTGACGAACCAGCGAACCGAAGAGCAAAGGAAAGGATCACGGGGCACCACCAGAAAAAAGCATAGGGTTAGGGTTTCAATGATGTGCGAACATGAGCGCAATGACGCGACGGTGGAGACAGTGAATGGTAGCACAGGCGCAAGCTAGGGCATAGGCGGGGTGGCACTATTACAGACAGCGGATGTCGGCGCTGGTGATGTCGGCGCTAGCATGAGCGTGTGTTGCAGAGGTTCAGGCACGGCGGCACTAGGGCATGGGCGCGCGGAGCAGAGGCATGGTGGCGTGACTGTGGGTAGGAAGCGTAGGCAGGCGACATGAGTAGGTGGCATGGGCAGGGAGCGCGGCGGCGTGGGCGAGCGACGGTGAAGTCAACGGGATTCGGCATGGTTAGGGCAAAATGCTAGCATGGCTGTTAGGGTTATATGGTGCCCCCCCCCATGACTAGGATCCACATGTTTACTACTGACCGGACGCTCCAGTGGCAATGACTAGACCCTGCCACCTAGAGTTTGGTCGACTATAGAGAGGTCCAAATCCCCTCAAGTCGCAACCGGACGTGTCCGATTACCCTTAACTGGACGTGGCCAGAGTCAGGTCGATCCTAACAACGCCTTCTTCGCTTGACTAGATGCTAGACCACCATCTGACCGGACGCAAGAAGAACATAGTTTCAGCGTCCGATCACTCATTTATGCATCTGTTCACCTCCTGTGAACTGACTAGACGCTGGAATCCAGAGTCCAGTGCAGCGTCCGGTCACCCTTTTCAGCAAATTTTCAATGGTCCTTGGCGCTGCCTGTTCCCAATCAAGTCACAACTTCAATAAGACCCAAATAAACACCAGTTGGGACTAATATGAGTGACCTCTCTCAAACCCTCAAATTTTTCAAAGTATTTTGTCTTAGGCTATAATTCTTTTTAAGAAAATAGGCAATAAAAGGGTAATCGAAAGGAAATGACAAAACAACACACATGCAATGCAATACTTGAAGATAATTCTAGTTGCTTGTCAAGTTTGATCCAAGGTTAAGCTTCTTCACACGCTTTTCGGCGGTTATCTTAACCATGTTAGACAAGGCCTAAATGCATTACCAAAAAGTAAACATGTTGTATATTACAATGCAATCCAAGGGACAACACAAGCTCATTTTCTAGTAAAGTTACTAAAATCAAGCACATTGAGCTCATTCCTCAACCGATAAAATATCGCCTCATCTAGAGGTTTAGTGAAGATATCCGCCAATTGATCCTCGATCCTTACACCTTCTAGTGAAATATCATTTTTAGCCACATGATCTCTAAGAAAGTGATGGCGGATATCTATGTGCTTGGTGTAAGAGTGTTGAACTAGATTATTAGCAAGCTTTACCGCACTCTCATTGTCACACAAAAGAGGTACCTTTTCTAGAATTACACCATAGTCTAGCAATGTTTGCTTACCATTTGTGCACAACAAGCACCCACGGCAATGTATTCTGCTTCGGCGGTGGACAAAGCCACACTATTTTGCTTCTTAGAGGACCAAGACACAAGTGATCTACCAAGCAAATGGCACCCTCCGAATGTGCTTTTCCTATCAATTTTGCAACTGGCATAATCCAAATTAGAATAGCCAACTAGTTAAAATCTAGCTCCTTTGGGATACCAAAGACCAATGCTTGGTGTGTCCTTAAGGTACCTAAGATTCTTTTAACAGCTACCAAATGAGCTTCCTTAGGATTAGCTTGAAATCTAGCAAACATACACACACTAAACATGATGTCGGGCCTAGATGCGGTTAAATATAATAAACTACCAATCATAGAGCGATAGAGAGTATGATCAACCGTTTTACCTCCCTCATCTAGGTCGAGATGTCCATTAGATGGCATTGGTGTCTTGATTGGCTTACATTCATCCATATTGAACCTCTTGAGAATATCATTGGTATATTTCTCTTGAGAGATGAAAATCCCTTCTCTCATTTGCTTGACTTAAAAACCAAGAAAGAATGTAAGCTCTCCAATCATTGACATCTCGAACTCCTTCGACATCAATTCACCAAACTCTTTGCAATAATCTTCATTTGATGATCCAAAGATGATATCATCAACATATACTTGGCAAATGGAGATTTCTCCATCAAGCTTCTTGGTGAATAGTGTGGTGTCGACCTTCCCAATGGTGAAGCCCTTCTCAATAAGGAAATCTCGAAGGTGCTCATACTACGCTCTTAGGGCTTGCTTAAGCCCATATAGTGCCTTAGACAACCTATAAACATGATTAGGATATCTAGGTCCTCAAACCCGGGAGATTGATCAACATATACTAGTTCATTTATGAAGCCATTTAAAAATGCACTTTTAACATCCATTTGATATAATTTCATTTCATGATGCGATGCATATGCAAGGAGGATACGAATGACTTCAAGTCTTGCAACCGGTGCAAAGGTCTCTCCAAAATCCAACCCTTCAACTTGAGAGAACCCATTTGCAACTAGTCTTGCCTTGTTCCTCACTACAACACCTTGATCATCTTGCTTGTTGTGGAACACCCACTTTGTTCCAATGACTCTTGCACCTTGTGGTCGCTCTTCAAGAGTCCAAACTTCATTGTGAATGAAGTTGTTCAACTCTTCATGCATGGCATTTATCCAATCCAAATCTTGAAGAGCTTCCTCTACATTCTTAGGTTCAACACAAGAGACAAAAGAGTGATGTTCAATGAATGAAGCAAGTTTTTTAGATCGAGTCATTACACCCTTTGAAGGACTCCCTATGATGAGATCTTGTAGATGAGCTTGTAGTAGAGGTGAATTTGTTCTATCAACCACTTGAGGGGGAGGTTGTGGAGCATCAACATCTTGATCTTGTGCCACCATTTGATCATGAGAGACATGAGTATCTTCATTTTCTAGTCTCCCATCTTTATCACCATCTTGTGGCACATTTGATGAAGAAGGTGGATCAATCACTTGTACATCATCTTTAGGCTTGATGTCTCCAACCGAAATGTTCTTCATAACCTCCCTCAATGGTTCATCACCTACATCATCAAGATTCTCATGTGCTCCTTGGGAGCCATTAGATTCATCAAATTTCACATCATATGTTTCTTCAACCAAGCCGATGGCATGATTAAATACTTGATATGCTTTGGACTTTGATGAGTAATCAACAAGAAAGCCAATATCACAACGTCTTTAAAACTTCCCTAGGTGTTGCCGCTTCTTGTAGATGTAGCATTTGCAACCAAATACCCAGAAGAATGAGATGTTCGACTTCTTCCCATTGACCAACTCATAAGATGTCTTGCCAAGAAACTTTTGAAGGAATAGGCGGTTGGATGCATAATATGCGGTTTTGATAGCTTCCGCCCATAGAGCTTCAGGTGTGTTGTACTCATCAAGTATTGTTCTTGCTAGTGTGTTAATTGTCCGATTCTTTCTTTCTACTACACCATTTTGTTGAGGAGTGTATGTTGCGGAGACTTCATGCTTGATTCCAACTTCATCACAATAAGCTTCAATGTTTATGTTGTCAAACTCTTTTTCCATTATCACTTCGTATCTTCTTGAGCTTCACTTCAAACTCATTTTGTGCTCTCTTAGCAAACTTCTTGAAACATGATGCAACCTCATTCTTGTCATGAAGGAAGAATACCCATGTATATCTAGAGTAGTCATCAACAATCACAAGACAATAGATATTTCCTCCCAAACTCTTGTAAGTTGTTGGTCCAAATAGATCCATGTGAAGGAGCTCTAGCACTCTTGTTGTTGACATGAAAGCTTTTGTAGGATGAGTGTTTGCAACTTACTTGCTAGCTTGACATGCACTACAAAGCTTGTCCTTCTCAAATTTCACATCCTTCAATCCTCTCACTAATTCATTCTTCATAAGCTTCTTGAGTGAGCTTATCCTAACATGAGCAAGTCTTCTATGCCATAGCCACCCAAGTGATGTTTTGGCGAATAGGCATGTCTTCAAGTTAGCATCTTCGGAGGTGAAATCCACTAGATATAGATTGTTGTATCTAAATCTCTTGAATATAACTTGATCATCATCTTTCTTAGATACAACCACTTCCTTCTCGGTAAACAAGCATTGAAAGCCAAGATCACATAATTGACCAATGAATAACAAGTTGAAGCTCAAAGAAGCAACATATAGCACATTTGAGATTGAATGATCATTTGATATTGCCACTTTGCCCAATCGTTTAACTTTGCCCTTTGAATTATCACCAAATATAATTCTTTCTTGACCATCAACTTCTTCATCTAGTGAGGTGAACATACGAGGATCACTGGTCATATGTTAAGTGCAACCACTATCAATTACCCAATGACTTCTGATGAGGACATCACTCCTTCAGATGTACCCACTGATCCTCCAACCGTCATGCAAGGTCCAATGACCCGGGCTCGAATGCGTCAACTCAATTTAGAGGTGAGCTCGTTCTTAAGCGATCCTTTTCATACTTTTGAGAATAGACTACTACCTAATGATGTTATCTTGCTTAGGAACATTAGAGAGGGTTATGAGGGGCTTAGAGGACGTGGTGGAGGTGATGATGACTAGCAAGGACGTCCAACAGAAACCAGAGGCCTGATCCAACATGATTTCGAGTCTGCCTCGGCTTCCAGGATCAGTCTGCCTTAAACTAATCACCTAGGATGCATCCGGACTCCATTTTCAACGATCCACATATGGTTGGAAAGATAATTTGATAAGGAAGCCAATCCAAGTGGTCTCATGTCAAAAGCCCTTCATAATCAGCAGGAATCGTCGAAACAATTTAGTATCCAGAATCTGCCAGGGTGTTGCGACACCGTCTTTTGGTCCGTTGGACCATGTATCGTGTTTGGGCCCATTAGGGGGCACGTCTAGGGTAGGCGATGACCCTAAGACCTTTATAATCATATGCCGCCACCGACATTAGGTTTTGGGTTTTGCTTAGATTAATCTATCAAGAATAGTTTCACCGTTCATCGATTTGTGAGACCCCAACTTCGTGAGATTAATCAATCATCTGCAATTTGGTTGCTTTCTTTCTTGTTCTTGCTTGTGTTCTTCGTTGCGCAGGCATGGATTCGCCTTCTTGGTGATGTCAACTAGATCCGTGTCTTAGTTGATAACCAGAGGAGTTGTGGTGCTAAGATTGCAGGGTTCGATCTTTCGATCTGAAGCCGGATCGGTGTGTCATTCTCCGCCACAACGATAGTTACCTCTACCTGACAGAAGATCGGTATCCCCGTTCCCATTAACTTCCACCAGTCTTGTAGTTCACCTACACACAAGAGATCAAGCTTGTTTAGGGACCCAAACCTATTGAGGGCCCTTGACTTTCTCAACAAGTGACTTTGCAACACAAATTTTCTTAGGCCTATTCTTGTTGGGAGGTCATAAGAACATGACTTTCATTTTACCACTAGAGTCCTTTCTAAGCATGTAATGAGCATTGAAAGCAAAAGGTCTAGCATGCTTGGGCAAGGGTTATGGTGGTGGAGTTTGACACTCATGCGTAAAGTGACCTTCTTGTCCACACTCAAAACACCTCTTTGGCTTTGGCTTTGACTTGTGTTATTGTTGGTGTTGAGCTTGAGCCTTCTTCTCTTGATGTGCCAAATACCCAATTCCACTTCTATCCATCTTCATGAAGGTGTTCATGAGTAGCTCACTTTGAAGATGTTGACCTCTTGTAAACTTGCTCAAGCTAGTCTTGAGATGTTCTTTTTCTAACTTGAGCTTCTTGTTCTCTTCTTTGAGTTCATCATGATTTTTCTCCTTCTTTAGTCTCTTGTTCTCTTCTTTGAGCATCTCATTCTCAAGAGCTAGATCACTATCATGGTCAAGGTTCTCTATCACAATAGTGTTGGTGGTTGATAGCTTTTCAAGATCTTTCTTGAGCTTCTCATTCTTGATCTTGACATACTCATCATAGTTGTCAGACTCAACCACTTGCTTACCTTTGCTACTAGAACCTTGCTCAATGCTCTCAATAATCAAATCATCACATGATGTAACTATATCAATCTTAACAACATGGTTAGTAGCATCATGTGGCTCATTGGATAATAGCTCATGAGAGACAACAAGATTATCATGATTGATCTTGAGATTTGTATATTCTTCTTTTAGCATATTGTAGCTAGTGATGAGCTCATTATGTATCCTCTCAAGTTTATCATGTTTTTCTTTAAGCTCTTTCTTAGAAGATTTGAGCTCCTTGAGTTTGGATGACATAGCTTTATTTGCTTCTCTAAGCTCAACACTAGCCTTTTCTGCTATGTCACATTTAGCTAAAAGTGAGTAGCCTTTTCTGCTATGTCACATTTAGCTAAAAGTGAGTCATTCTTAAGTTCTAGCTTTTCATTTTTAGCTCTTGTCTTTTTAATGATCTTAGTATATTGGTTAAGCAACTTGACAAGATCATCATAAGAAGGTGATTCAAATTCATAATCACTATCACTATCATCATTGCTAGCATGATCATCACCACTACTTTCATCATCACTTTGTACCTTCCATTCACCCTTGGCCATAAGGCATAGGTGTGTAGAGGATGATGGTGGTGGTGTCGGTGAAGATAGTGAAGAGTCAATCACAATAGTGGCCACCTTCTCTTTCTCACTATCATCATCGGATGAGCAACTTGATGAATCAATATCCATGAGCCAATCATCGACGATGTATGCCTTGCCATTTTTCTTCTTCTTGTGGAAATCCTTCTTCTTGCCATCCTTCTTCTTGTATGGCGTGTTTTTCTACTTCTCATCATCATCTTCATTGCTTGAGTCATCTTTCTTGCCCTTGCACTTCTTCTTATATTTGTCTTTCTTTGGCTTGGGGCATTGATGTGCGAGATGACCAAGTTCTCCACAATTATAGCAATCCATCTCCGAGATTGGCTTCCTTCTATTGCTAGTGAAGAACTTCTTCTTTTTGCCATCAAACTTGACACTGTTCTTGTTGAGCTTCTTAAGCATCTTAGCGGTTCTTCTCACCATGAGAGCAAGGCTTGCATCATCAATTTCATCATCACTTGAGCTCTCATATTCAATTCTTGCATTGCCCTTCTCTTGGCTAGCCTTGAATGCCAAGTCTTTCTTCTTGGTGGAAGAAGAGCCATCTTGTGGTGTGATGTGCATATACATCTCATGTGTGTTGATCTTTCCCAATATTTGAGTTGGGTAGCAGTGGAAAGATCACCTTGATGAAGCATGGTCACAATGTGCCCATATTTGTCAATGGGGTGGACACTCAAGATCTTTCTTACAACATCAGATGGTTGCATTTGTGTGAGTCCAAGCTCATTGACTTCCTCTACAAGAACATTCAAGCATGAGTACATTTCATTAACACTTTCTTTCAGAAGCATCTCAAAGGAATTTAGCTTTTTCATGACAAGATGATAGCATTCCTCATGCTTACTCTTTGTTCCCTCATGGAGCGCACAAATGCCCAACCATAGTGCATGGGCGTCCTTGTGGTTCCGCACACGGTTAAACACATCTTTGCAAAGGCCTCTAAATATGGTGTTTCTAGCATTTGCATTCCATTTTTCATAATTTACTTCATCACCATGAAGGTTGGTGGGATCCTTTGGTTTTAGGAAACCTTGGGAGGCAGCTCTAAGAGTTCCAACATCTAGAGCTTCTAAATAAGCCTCCATGTGGATTTTTCAATAAGGAAAATCAACTCCCTCAAAGATAGGAGGAGGTCCATCCCCATGGGACATCTTTCTCTAGGCGGTTAAGCCTAATTTCGTGAGCACGAGGCTCCGATACCAATTGAAAGGATCAAGATGCCCAAGAGGGGGGTGATTGGGCTAATTCTAAAATTCTTTGCAATAATTGAACCCTACACTTAGCCCACTTCACCCCTTGTGCCTAGAATGTGTTCCTATTGTTCTACCGCACAAAAGTTTTGCACCCTATGTTCCAATCCTACTCTAGCATGGCAATTCTAAGAATGTAAAGACAAGAAATGAATTGCTCAAATATAAATGCTTAAAGTAAAGAGAGGAGAAGGAACGCGGCGATGTTTTACCGAGGTATTAGAGAGTCACCACTCCCCACTAGTCCTCGTTGGAGCACCCACGCAAGGGTGTAGCTCCCCCTTGATCCGCGCAAGGATCAAGTGCTCTCTACGGGCTGATTCTTCGACACTCCATCGCGGTGAATCACCCACAACCGCTCATAACTTGAGTTGGGTCATCCACTAGCTCCGTCAGATGATCACCAAACTCCCAATCACCACCAAGCCGTCTAGGTGATGGTGATCACCAAGAGTAACAAGCACGAACTCTCACTTGACCACAACAAGCCTAATGAGAAAGGTGGATACACACTTGCTACTCTTCTTGCACTAATGAGGCCTTAATCTTGGATTCTCACATCTCAATCACCTCACTAGGTTCTTGCTCTCCTTTGCACTCTCAAGGGTGTTTCATAGCTGAACAAATGGGCAAGAGACCTCCCTTGGATGAATAGAGGAAGTATTTATACCCCCTCATTCAAAATGAACCATTAGGAGGTTGAGTCAGCACTCTGCGGGGTAACCAGACACTTCGGTCAAGGTGACTAGATGCTCCGGTCAGTTATCCCTGCCACAGAGATATTAAGTTGTGACCGGACTCTGACCTATGCCCAGTCAGCACTAACCGGACGCGTCCGGTCATGAAAATTGCTCTCTAGAACCTTACTAATGTTGACCGGATGCTAGCACCCAGAGTCTGGTCACTTCGCTATTCAGCATCCGGTCAGTAACCAGATCCTAACCAGCATCCGGTCAGCACTGACCAGACGCATCCGATTAGGAAACTCCCTCTCTAGAACCTCTCTGGAGTTGACCGGATGCAGGAACCCAACGTCCAGTCACTTTTCACTAAGCATCCGGTCGCAACTAAATGGCTTTAGTTGATCAAATGAACTGATCAAACTCACCCTTCAGCGTTCGGTCACAACCAGACCAGCGTTCGGTCAATCATTTGACCCTCCATTCACTTCCAACTTGAAATCATATGTGAATAAAGTTTGCTCCAATTGATCTTAGCGCTACTCCTGACCTACCTAGTGCTAGATTTGATAAGTGTGCACCACACCTAACCAACTAGACTCACCTAGGTAAGGCTACTAGTCCATACCCCCCTTAATAGTACGACCAAAGGAAAAACAAAGTCCTAAACTACTCTAAGTGTCTCTTCAACACCAAGCGACACTTAGAACTAGTCCATCCTTAACCTTGTCGTCCATCCTTTGAAACTGAAATGATTTCCATTGTAGGGGCATGACAACCATGATTGCCCAATCAATTGCCATTACCATGACCTAACTTAATTGCCTCTGCAAAACACATGTTAGTCATAGTAATCTCGTATTGTCATTAATCACTGAAACCCAACTAGGGGCCTCGATGCTTTCAACAACATCTATTTTCCAAAAGTTAAAGTTGCATTTCCATCTACTAAACTTGTACTTCAATTTTTATTTAGGTACTAAATACAAGTTATATTTTATCCTTGTTCCTAGAAATTGTTTTTCTCCTCATGTGCGTTATAAATTTTTAAAACCCAGAAACTTGTTAGGCTAATCCTTCTCGGACCTAAATCTCGGTGCTAAGCAAGCTCATAACACTAGGGGTGTTACAATGTTCCCCCTTAAAAGAATCTCATCCTGAGATTCAAAACAAGAATCAGAAAGGGGAAAATGCGATTACACTTCACAGATCTAAAATTACACGGAAGATTACACAACGCCGAACACTAAACCACACTGGGATTTAGAGATACATGGTTAAGAGCAACCTAGTAAAACCAAGACTTAATCTAGAAGTCGAGATAGATAAGGACAATGGAGAAACAACAAGAAAATGATTATCCAAAACATGGCGTATGTCCAATAGATCCAGAAACAGGAGACTGAGAACTCAAACATCATGAACCGTAAGACCAAACTAACCAAAGGTGGACTTGAACTTCTTCGACATAAACCAGATCCTTTCTTCTTCTCAGATTACACAATCACCTTTGACTGGCGACCCTAGTTCCTCGAATGTCGACTGGATCTCATAGCTCTACTTCAGATTCAAGGGGATGGGGATGAAGAAGGAGAGCAAAGGCCAAGGGCATCTTATAGTGGCAAATGGAGGTGGGGCGCAGCGCATCGGAAGTGGAGGCGGCATGGAAGGGAACATTGATGGTCACGAGGTGGGAAGAGTGTTAGTCATGGTGCACCCCCTACGCGGTCTTGAGTGGAGGGAGGAAAAAGGAGAGGAGAGGGGTTCGCTCAGTGAGGGAGGCGTGCAGGCAGCTGTGTGCCCAAAAGAGGAAAATAGGAGGGGGGTCCGGTACGGGGATGAGGGGAAGGATCGAGAGCCGATAGGATGTCGGGAAAAGGGGAAGCACATAGTGCACAAGTGCGGTGGATGCAGCATAATGCGGTGGTTACACGAGGATAGGGTGCTAGTGGACCCTGACACTGACAGCATCCACAAGGCACGCGACAATAGTGACTTGGCATGCATAGTGCGGGAGAGCTGGGCATTGTGCTTGAGACATGACATCCACTCAGGCTTTTCCAATCACTCCCGACTACCCGAAGGCTAACTTTTCCTTGTTGCTCTTCTTTTCCTCAACCACAATAGGTGCCAACCTTTTGCATGAACTGAGATCGCGACATACATGCTTCCTCCAAAACCACATTCTCTTGTTTACTTTGAGGGAACACTATTTCATCAACCCATTGTGGATTTCCCATTCGAACACCTGAATATTTCTAAGAATAATATTTTGTATCAAGGGCGGTACGGCGGTGTAACTTGGTAAAGGTACTCGGTCAACAACCTCGATACCAGCGCTTATCGAGCAGCGTCACCATGTGGTAGCTATTCCATAGGGGCCCTTGGTTTTGTCATGGCACCACAAGCTATTAACCAGGCAACTATTACCAACTTACACTCAATGAAGGTGGTGGGGTCATAGACCATAGAATCAGTGGAGTATTGCAAGGAAAGATTCAGATAATAAGGGTTCCTTTTGCAACAAGGGATAAGGAATTCAAATCCCACAACGGATTTGATTTAAAGAGATTCAAGTGTTCTGCTAGGACATCCACAATTAGTTGATACAGTGTCCTACGTTATCCCATCATGGCGGATCTGCTTGCACCTAAATGGTTGCTCTCTTGTAACCCACTTAACATTGTCCTTGAAAACCCTAGGCACGTCTAATGAAACCTAAGGGTAGATGGATGCAATAAACATAGTGAAATAAATAAAATGCACATTCCAAATGTCCTTATGCTAGTACAACATACAAGCACTCACTCTCCCATTGTCGACACATCGTTCACCTTCCTTACGACCAGACGATCGCAACAACTATGGACAAAATACAATGAAAAAATTACAATACTGGAGGACAGCGATGAAAGGCACCACTAACTATGGGTACATCTCCCCAAGGCAACTAATCTACTTTGTCGGACCACACATCTTCATTCCTGGCTCGGTGGATTCCTCTACCGCCCCATTTATGAATCTGCCTCCTCCCTTGGCAGTGGTTGAGTAAGGGGAAGCAAGGGCTCTACTTCTGATACCTCCAAAGGTGGAGGTGCTGGTGGTACTACAGCACTAGTTCTCCTTCTTTCTAGCAGGTGGACAGGGATTCCCTCCAAGATCAAGGGATCCTGTCTTTTAGCGGCCAGCGTCCTACGCTTGGCCCTGGTGACAAGGTAGGCCTCTCCCAACTAATGGGCATGTCAATCTTTAGCCTCCTTTAGGGCTTTTGACATGGCAGTCTCCCAACTCTCTGTGGCTGCCGCACTAGCATGTGCTTCAGCAAGCTACACCTAGAGCATCCTAGAGAAGATCTTGGCTTCCTTAGCTCGCTGAAGGCACTTCCTCAACTCCATGGCTTGCCGGTCATACTGCTCATCTAGAGCAAGCAGGTACATAGTCAAGTGCACCATAGTTGGGATGTCTTCTTGCGTATCCCGCCCTTATAAAGCCTCCATGCGAGCCCTCCATACCTGTTGATTCTTTTCCAAAGGTGGAAAGAACATCATGGGGGTACGAGCAATGGGCTCTTCATAGATCTGGCAAAGATGCCGCAAGGCTTTGTGGGCCACAACTTGGTAGGTGTGGACGAAGCAAAACCCAGTTGCGGTCACATTCCAGGCTTCAGTGATGTCGGGAAACTCCTCACTCTTTCCAATATAGACGGTAACTTCACACCGCTTAGTGCCATGCTTTTCATACTCACGACCCTCATACTCAGGATGATCCTTGACCCCGCGTTTTTGTAGGGTGGCATATAGGATTTTGGGAAAACCCTCAGTGTTCAGGCAGTAACTGCTAACCTAGGCTCCTGCCATCCCTGACGGTGGTTGTAAGGAAAGATTGAGCGAAAAACTTCATCAAAAGGAAGGGATAGGTGAGCTAAAGTGCACCGAGTGGAGGTACTGATGGCTAGGCCAGACCCTGCTTATAATGGCAGAGCGGTTAGTGGTCCTAGCGCTGTCCACCTTCAGTTCCCACGCGAGGCCACTACAAATGAATCGACCAAATTTCTTGCGCGTTTGATGCGAGCGATGTCCAAGGCCATTAATGACTAGTACGGCTATAGGGCAAGGGTCCGACAAGAGCTTAGAAAGGAGTACAGAGAGACGTGGGTCACGGGAGGCGTGAACCATAGGCAAATGCGAAGCACGAAGCCATAGTACAGCAGTAACTCTTGAACAAGGATGGGTTAGTTGTGCACAATATGACTCGCATGACATCTAAGAAGGGCGCATCTACCAGCAATACGACATCTAAGGCATTACTAGCGTGCCTGACTTAAAGATCGTATAATACACGAGAGCCAATCCACCAGAGAAAGCCTAGTTAAACCAATTCCTCATGCTTAACCATCACAATAGGGCTACATACATATTTCATAATTAATGTCCTAACTTTTTGCAAAAATAGGTTATCAAATTTTAGTTTAGAAAAGGGTTTTTGAAGCTTTATTTCCTCATTTATGCTCAAATACCACATGTGGCAGAACCGCCTAATCTAATGCCTCCCAGGAGTACTTCTCTTCCATTAAACACTAAGTACTCAAGAGAGGACACTAAACTATGTACTTTTGTCGAGCACACCCCAAGGGAGAACTCAAAAATCCACATTTTTCTATCAGGATCATAAATGAGAGAATAAAGCTTACAACATTCTTAAGTCATTTCTTACATCACTTTATTATAGTAGTAGAATATTACCTCAATTAATTATAACAATGGAATCTAACAATGTTATCAGAGTTATAGAGCAAGCAGGATTAATTTAATGACATGGTGGAGCATTAACATAGTGGACATTTTTATACAAGAGATGCTAGCAGATTTTACATCTTTTCTTATAAAAACCTTTCGTGAGGGTTATAGATAAACACTATGGTCATAGCGTGAAAGGAATTCTCTCTGAGCCCACCAGGAGGTTTCCACATACAAGAGTCAGCTCTAGGTATCCTCCGATCACCTGCAATAGGGGAATAAAACCCTGAGTACTAGATTGTACTCAACAAGACTTACCCGATAGGAGAAAAATAAAAGACTCCAAGGATATGCAAGGCTATCTGGCTTGAGGGTTATTGCATCAGCGAAAGCATTACTAAACGTGCGTCCTTATATTCCATTTTATTAGCAGTCATCATTAGTTCATTAATTAACCATTCTATGTAAGCACCTATGCTACTTTCAAGCAGGTGGTGAGCAATCAGAATGATTTTATCACCTTTCAAGTTCCAGTTCTTACTATGGTGCTAGACCATAGCCAAGTCATACCGTCTCACGAAAATAGCAATTTTCAAACCAATGTATCCCAGTTGGGTACCTCAAAACACACGCCCTATTTGTACCCTCAGCACAAACAAGACCAACCCATTCCACTCCTGTCATGGTGTCCAGATCCCCGTCCAAACTTGGACTCCAAGCCCCCACACTTGAGACCCAGTCTCAATAGGGTGCTTAGACCTCCATCTTTCCCCACCTCTAATCAGTCGATCCGGAAAGAGCCGGAACCCACGACAAGAGCATAACGAGCCTTCCTACTCCCATAAGCAACTATGTGCTCAGGATAATAAGTCTGTGACCTGACTACCATCCACAACAATGGATGGTCCTCAATCAATACAGGTAGAACCAGTGCAATCCGAGCCTCGCTCGAATGCCTAACCAAGTCCAGATCCAAAGTACCATTCTGCCCGGTCTCCAATTATCCTCCATATATATTCTATGTGATAGTAATATAATAACAACAATAATAGGTTTCCTATATCTCATGAGTGACAGGTAATCACTCAACTTCTACCGGGTCCTATAGCAGAGCAAGCTACACGATCCCGATATACTAGTAGCACTCATAGGATATGCAAGTGGGTTTCATTCAACTCCTTAAAACTTAATGCACAAGCATAAGATAAAGTGTAGAATAATAGGGGTTGTGCACCGGGGCTTGCCTGGGTAAGATATAACCAAAAGTAAATATTACATCATAGTGACATGATCATCAAGGCATCATCTTTTCCGCTACTTCAGTCGACTCCATGATCTATCATTGTTCCTATTATGATATACGTGGATGCAACACAAAAAACATAATTAACCAACAACAACCGCAACTCCTAAATATACGATTACACCTCGTAAGCTAATGAGATAGCTCTAACATGCTTGGCTACGTGTGTTTTGGCATTTTATTGATTAAATATACATTTTTGAACTAGGGCTCATTTAGCTATCTTAGCAAACTAATTATTATGGAGCTACAAAAATGACAGTGAGCAACGAATAATGTTATGAATTTACTGTGAAAATTTTAGAGCCAACACTATCACCGATTTATCACAAAAATTCCTTCAAATTTATATCTTAACAATATTAAGCATCTTAAATTAATTAGATAACTCCTAAAAATATTATAAAACGATGCGAATAAAGTATACTAGCAGATAGATCATAATTTTAGGAACCTAACAAAATTGATTTCACAATTTTTGGCCAACTACACAAATTTATATTGAATTTACAAGTTTACTTTAGAAACTAAATTAGAAAATACTTAGAAAAGGAAAAGGGCCGGCAGCAACCCCATCTGGCCCGATAGCCCAGCATGGCGTGGCTACGCGCGCGTCACGATGACCCAGTACGGCCCAAGGTTGGGGGCACCCGCTCGGCGTGCTCATTTTGCAAAATAGGACTCGCATTTTTAGACAATGAAGCGGCGCTGTGAAACACTATTACAATAGATTCGAGTTATGCGCTTAGGACCTTGGAATGTGTCGCCTTCGCAACGGAGCGGTTCCTAGCGTCCCTGCGCGCGACAATGTGGCTCTGGTTGGCATAGCACTGCCACGTCGGCCTACCGAGGGCCAAATCGATGCGTCCATTGGACCTACTAGGACCCACAGATCAACGCGCAATGGTTAGAGGTAGCGGAAAGTCCAACGGTGTGCTACTCAACCCTAGCCTTGATGATGGTGGATCCATACGACAGCACAAGCGTTCTAGTGAGCCTACGCCCTCATGGAAAGGTAGCGATGGCGGAGAAGCATCAGTAGCTCACCGAGATTCGTTCTGCGATGACGGTTGAGGCAAGGAAAAGCTAAGGTGGTCTAGCCACATGCGCCAGAGCATGGCAACGATGCCCTAAGCCAGACACCGACACGTCACCACATCACCGACGAGTTCCCTGGCCAAAACAGTGCGAGCATCGGATAGAGGGAGTCAAGGTGAGTTCAGGGTTACGAGCAATCGAACTGCTACCACTCCTACATGCCTTACCACCCAACCTACTGATCCGGCGCCGCCCATGACCGGTGACGAGCAAAAGGCCAAATTGCCGGTAGGTAGTGATGGGCTAGGCTTGAGAAGCATAGGGCGTGTTGCTGACTACCTACACCACCCACTCATGCAGGGAATTATGCTACGAAGCCCGAGCTGGTGATTTTGAAAGGAAGGAATGGTGTGCTGCTGCTGCTATGTTGTGGACAGTGGCCTTGACTTAACGCGGATCGGCCAAGACACGACAAGAGCACAGCCGCGTGGGGACATGATCGTGGAGGCAGTAACAGAGGCACGTCGGTGAGTGAGGGGATAACAATGGAAATAGAACAAGCAAGAGCGCCAGGCATAGCGCACCAAGGCGACAATGGCGCATAAGCGACAGGGCAGTAGGGGCAAGATCATAGCGCTACAATACAGCCAAGGTAGGTAATGACTCGGTGGGTAGGTGAATTAAGCGGTGAGGTGAGCGCCATGACATCCAGACCATGACTGCCATGGCGTCGGCTTGGCTCCACGCGCGGCTAGGCCGTCAGCGCGCACACAGTAGAGGTAGTGCCATCGAATAGGCCAAGCATCGGCATAGGTTTGTAGAGAGTGTAGACTCAATGGCGACGGCAGCAGGGACACGCCCATGTGCCTAATAGCGAAAGGTCTACAGTAGGACCATAGTGCGATACGGGAAAGGCGGCAGCGGGGCAGTAATGCGGCGGCCAGCCGCTGTAGGGTGATGATAGCGGCCCGCTAGGGTTGGTCACGGCCACCCACGGCCAGACAAGCCGGCTAGGCTCGACACCGCGGCACGCAGAATGCGGCCAGCCACATGACACCGAGCGGCTACGTGAGGTGACCTCGCACATGGGTCAGACATATGACTTGCACGAATTTTAAAGCGAAGCAAAGGATGCCGATCATCTCAACCGAAGTTCAACCAATCCTACTAACCTAAAGTAGACACTACCAGCTAGCTAGCAAAGCAATCGCCATGACCCGAGAGCAACCAGAGTAGGAGATAAAAGGATGCCAACTTGGGTTCATCATTGGTGTGCCGGTTCACGAACAGAGCACCAATGAACATGGTTACAATGCGTTCCAACGAAGTTTCGGCAATTTTTACGAGAGCTACGTGACCTCCAACACAACTTCGACCTATGCCATGCTTAAGCACTCACTTTGGTGCAATCAACAATACCAAAACATGCAGCTAGTGTTTAAACATTTTTGTTAGAATTTAAACTCCAAAATAGCATTGTCCAACACTCTTTTCCAACTTAGAAAAGACAAGGGTTCAATTTGGACATAACATCCATGAACACTTGTTGCCACAATTTTTAAGATGTCCATACCTTAGTAACCTCAACCAAGAAATACTAAATGTGATAGCCCATACTTCATACTAGACCATAGGAACAAAATACTTAAGCACTATTTAACTATTTCGCTCAATATAATTCGCTAAAAATGGCATTTTAAACAATAGTTCAAGTGTTTGCCGACTTAACAAAAAGAGCTTATCTTAACTTCAAATTTGATTTTTGAGCTCCCAAAACACTAGTTAACAACATCTATTTTTCAATAGTTAAAGTTGCATTTCCATCTACTAAACTTGTACTTCAATTTTTATTTAAGTACTAAATACAAGTTATGTTTGATCCTTGTTCCTAGAAATTGTTTTTCGCCTCACGTGCGTTATAATTTTTTAAAACCTAGAAACTTGTTAGGCTAATCCTTCTCGGACTTAAATCTTGGTACTAAGCAAGCTCGTAACACCAGGGATGTTACACTACCCAAATCAAACTATCTACTTCTCTGCTTGGGTAGCCACCCATTTTGATACTACCTATATTTTGTTCTCATCTCTAGCAATACTACCTAAAACAGGCTACCCAAATGCATCATGATAGAAAATGTCATGTGGGTCCTATGTGCCATCCTCTTATATAGTTCATCCATGTGCCATATAGGAACACTCGGTGAAGCACCGTTGCACCGGGGAGGCGAGCTATGTTGGCCGGCTGTGCTGTGGCTGTCGGGGGATGGATGGAAGCTGTGCCAGCCAAGCAGAGGAGGGCCGTGCTAGGAAAAGGGCAGCACCACAGCGTCGGGGAGGGTCGGGCCAGCACCGGCATCGTGGGTGGCCACGCCGGAGGCAGCACCGCCGCTCAGGGGTAGCACCAGTGCGCGGAACCACCGGGCAGGCCTACCTAGCCGCGCCAAGTGCAGGCACTAGGGACCACTGCCCACGGGAGCCGTTGGGGCAGCACCACCGTGTCGGGGAGGGCCAGGGCAGCACCACCGGCATTGGGGTGGCCATGCTCAGCGGCGACCTTGCTCGACGGTGACAGGGAAGATCCACGCGTGCGGGTGAGCACGGAGGGGAAACGACCGAATCGATTTTTGGGTAGCCATCTGTTGGCCCAACAGGAATGGGTAGTGGAAGAGAGAATTTGGATAGCCAACAAATCTGAGGGGTCTAGTAGGTGTCTGTTGGAGTTGGTTTTTTCCCTCACTATCCAAATTGGAGATAGCTAATGTGTTTAGGTAGTCTGCTGGAGTTGTTCTAGCGAGTTGGACCGAGTCCAAAGAGAAGCCCATATAGAAATAATACAAGGATAAGGAAACTAGGCATCTTTAAATAATTCTGACTAAAATGGAACATCTAAACTTACCTTAGAATTACTCTTTCTGTGAGTGACCCTCGAGTATAAAAGTGCGGCAAAACCGATTGTTTTCTAGGATTCGAGGGGTCCTGAGATGTAACCATTTCATGTCATGAGTCATGACCTTGTTCTGATTGTTGCATTTATGACTTGCATCATCTGCCATGCGCTTAATCCCACATGTGTACTAGTTTAAGATAGTTGCATGTGTTCTATTAGATTGATGGTAATTGTGACTAAGCTGGTAAGTTTTGACGAAATCATCACATGCACTTCATTATTGGCGGGCACATCATAAAAAATAACACTGTTAAATCCTAAAATAAAGGGGAAAACCTCTATGTATCACTACTACAGCATTGGTATAGGAGGTGCCTCCATCCGAGATTGTTTGAAAAAATAATAAAAAAGAATCTCAAAATATGTGAATTTGAAACAAATATTTGAGACATTAAACAACTTCAAAATCAAAAACTTATCAACATAATGTAGATCAGATAGGCCACTACAAGTTTGGTATTAACTACGTGAATATTCAAGATCATTTAGAAATTTTAAATTTTGAATTTCAAAATCTATGAACTTAAAACACATATTTAAAACTCTAAACGACTTTGAATAAAAAACTTTTCAACTACAAAGTTATAGATTATATTGAGAACTACAACCTTGGTATAGGCCATATCAACATCCGAAGTTATTTGAAAATTTTAAATTTCAAATTACAAAAGTCGTGAACTTAAGATACAACTTTCACATAAAATTTGTCTTCACCTGATTTCTACGGAAAAGTTATAAATTATTTTTGGATGTAACCATTTACAAAGATGGGTATCCTAAAATCTCCGCCTCTGAAAATTAATTTTTAGAGACGGATGCTTAGAATGACCATCTCTGTTAATAACGATTTACAGAGGCAATCGTCTTAGGACGTCCGTCTCTACTAGTCTATGATTTTCAGAGGTGGGTATTTGTTGGAGGCCCCTAATCACTTACGGAGATGGGTATTTCTCATAAAATTATTTTTCTGATAGTGTGTTTTTACTTATATAGTACTATCACTGCATTTGTATATTTACTTATATAGTACGATCATAGCATGTGTATACACTGTCTTAATTTTGAATTTTATACTTTGATAGCTATGTTATCTGTTCTGTGGCTTGTGTGCATGGCCCAAGTCATTGTCCTGGCTTCATTTCTGACACTACTAGCCTATAACATGTAGCTAGCATACTTCTCCACTCTACATTGACCCCACCCATCAGTAACCTTAAATCAAAACTGAAGTTGATGGCGCCCTTGCCACCTTGCTACCCATCGACTAACCAATCGAGCATTAATGAGCCTTTTTTTTAGAATTACACAATACAACATAGACACTCATAACGCACGCACACTCATGTCTATGAACACTTACACGAACCCAACCCCTATGAGCACCTGAAAGGATCAAGATGCCCAAGAGGGGGGTGAATTTGGCTAATTCTAAATTTCTTTGTAATAATTAAACCCTACGGTTAGCCCACTTCACCCCTTGTGCCTAGAAAGTGTTTCTAATGTTCTACCGCACAAAAAGTCTTGCAACCTAAGTTCCAATCCTACTCCAGCATGGCAATTCTATGAATATAAAAACAAGAATTGAATTGCTCAAAGTAAAGAGAGGAGGAACGCGGCGATGTTTTGCCGAGGTATCGAAGAGTCGCCACTCCCCACTAGTCCTCATTGGAGCACCCGTGCAAGGGTGTAGCTCTCCCTTGATCCGCGCAAGGATCAAGTGCTCTCTACGGGTTGATTCTTTGACACTCCGTTGCAGTGAATCACCCACAACCGCTCACAACTTGAGTTAGGTCATCCACAAGCTCCGCCGGATAATCACCAAGCTCCCAATCACCACCAAGCCGTCTAGGTGATGGCGATCACCAAGAGTAACAATCACAAACTCTCACTTGAGCACGACAAGCCTAATGAGAAGGGTAGATGCACACTTTGCTACTCTTGCTTTCACTAATGAGGTCTCACTCTTGGATTCTCAAATCTCAATCACCTCACTAGGACCTTCCTCTTTTTGGCACTCTCAAGGGTGTTTCTCAGCTATTGGAATGAGCAAAAGTACCCCCTCACACAAATGGAGGAAGTATTTATACACTCATTAAAAACGAACCGTTATGTGCCTTGCGGGGTGACCAGACGCTCCGGTCAAGTTGAACAGACGCTCCGGTCAGTTCACCCTGAAACTCAGGGTTTAAGTTGTGACCGGACGCAGGACAGCGTCCGGTCAGCACAGACCGGATGCGTCCAGTCATGATTTTCCCTCTCTAAAACCTTACTAGAGTCGATCGGACGCTGGCACCCAGCGTCCGGTCGCATTAGACGAATTCACCTTGATCAAATGAACTGACCGGACTCTATGCCAGCATCCGGTCAGTATTTGACCCTCCATTCACTTCCAACTCGCAATCGTATGTGAATGAAGTTTGCTCCAATTGATCTAAGGACTTTTTAGGAGCTACCTAGTGCTAGATTTGACAAGTGTGCACCACACCTAACCCACTAGACTCACCTAGGTCAAGCTACCTGTCCATACCCCCCTTAATAGTACAACCAAAGGAAAAACAAAGTCCTAAACTACTCTAAGTGTCTCTTCAACTCCAAATGACACTTGGAACTAGTCCATCCTTAACCTTGTCGTCCATCCTTTGAAAACCGAAACGATTTCCATCGTAGGGGCATGACAACCATGATTGCCCAATCAATTGCCATTACCGTGACCTAACTTAATTGCATCAGCAAAACACACATTAGTCACAGTAATCATGTATTGTCATTAATCACCAAAACCCAACTAGGAGCCTAGATTCTTTCAATCTCCCCTTTTTTGGTGATTGATGACAATAACACCTCGAGTATGTGAAAGAGATGAGGTTTTTAACATGCTTGGTTCATATAAGCTTTTGACAAGAAAAACAAAAGAGTAAGGCAAGCTTATGTGACCCAAGCCAACATGATATACTCAATAGATATGAAATAAGTATGAGTACAAGTAATAAAGCTCATTTGCATCGGAGTAAAACGTGAAAGCAAAGCAAATGAACATAACACAAGTGATATGACATATAAATAATTCAAAGTAGAGAGCACACATGTCACATATCACATAACTATCACGATCACGTAGATATCACTATCACAAAAATATAGTTCGATGCCTGAATGTAAATACAAGAATGCATAATAGTGTATCACACATAAAAAACCAAATATAATAGATAAACTCCCCCTAAATGAAATGCTCCCCCTAAGTCTAACATACTCGATCCCTCTCCCCCTTTGGCGTCAAACCCCAAAACCTAAGGGTCGGTCGGTGGGGCTACAGCAGATGAGTCAGGCGCTGAGGTGCGAGGAGCAAGCTGGAACTGTGTGCCATCATCATCTAATCCTAAGCTCTGAGCTGTCTGACCCTCTATAGCCGGAAGCGATGCTGAAGCGGTCTGGGTTGGATCAGGAACTGGTGCGGCCTAAGACTTTGTAGGTATGACTGTAGCAGGCGGCTCTGATGAAGCAACTAAAGAAGGGAGCATCTCTATTGTTCCAGTAATAGGTGCAACTATGGAAAGACCAAGGACATGAAAATATGGCAGAGTAGGCTACCCTGTCAACTCACAGAAGGTAGCACCAAGGCTCCTAAAGACTATAGTATCTACCACAAGTAGTGAGGAAGTCTGAGCCGATGTGAAGCCTATCTAAAAAGGTGTGAACTGCGGGGCTGGCACTGGCGAGGCAAACCACTAGGACACCTGCTCTGTAGGTGAAGCGAACTGAGTGGCAGTCTATCCCTGACTCTGAAGCCCACTAGGCTATAAAGCTAGAGTTGTAGAAGTGGTGGCAGGCTGGCCAATCTAGGGTGAAGGCTATGGTGGTGGAGCCCCAATAGCTATCACAACATGCTACATAAATCTGAGTAACTGTTGCTACATGAGGAGCTGTTGCTGATGCATGGCCTGCTACTGCTGCTGTATAGCCTGCTGCTGCTGTTGTATAGCCTACTGCTGTCACTAATCCTGCCTAGTCTAAAACTATGCAAATATAGCAGCGGTCTCCTGAGCCTGGCGAGCCTGATCCTGCCTCATCCGCTTAAGTATAGCAAGGAGAGCGAGGTCTATCTATGGTGTAGGTAGAGCTAAACTAGAGCTACCGACCTCATGGTCATGTCGTCGTGGAGGCATCTGAGGGATAGCCTGGTAGTCATCATTTGAGCTGTCACTGGGGTCGCTCTCAACCATCCCCTCCTACTGAGCATCAAGTTGTTCCTCCTCTGTAGCTGTTATACCCCTGATGGTCTCATCCTGTTGGGTTGTAGTCTCTAGCACCTCTAGATGATGGAACAGCTAGCTGGGTGTCCTCCCTACACTATGACGGAGCATCTGAGTCATGTTGTATGCAGGGAACTCTGTAGTAGCACCACTATACTCTGCTAGCATCTTAGGTGGCCTCACTGTAACTGCTCTATGAATCAAGAATGTAATCTAGTGAGCATAGGGCAACTATTGGTAACCTTTGAACCCCTCTACAATAGTATCCTCCATCTCTAATAGTAGGAGATCCCAAATATCAAATACAGTCTGCTACATCAGGGCGTTTAGTAGCCACAACTGGATGCGAGTCAATCCCTCATGATATCCCATCCTAGGAAGTAGGGTCCTCCTCATAATAGCATCAAGCACTCTAGCTGTAGGAGTGAGGTCACTAGGTGTCCTGCTCGACCCCTCGCCGAATGGCCCAGTGAAGCAATGCCGGACCAAATCTGTAGGAGGCACCATACCACCATGAGCGCGTCTAAGAGGCATTGTCTATCCATAGCAAATCTCATGTAGTTAGACAAGCTGCTCCTGAAGCCTAAGAATCTCCCTGGCCCTAAAGCTCATCAGCCTATAATCTCTGCCTCTGAATGCAAAGTGTATATATCTGTGCTGTGGGTCAATCCAAAGTGTAGCATAGAACTCACGGACCCAAGATGGAACATATAAGCCTATCCATCTGAGTAAGTCTATCAGCCCTGGCAAGTAAGATAAGTAAGGGCGAATATGCTCTCCAGCTGCTGCTACAATGGACTCAATGTTGCACACCTTCTGAGACCTAAATGCTGCCCCACTATTAAGATATACATTATAAAAATCTTCCTACAGTGGTGTGTAGAAGCCCTCTGATGCACGCTCATCCCACCTTGGCAGAAACCACTCCTCAAACTGAACGAACCTGAGCTACTGCACCTGCTTGGCCGTGGTGGCCCTCAAATCCAGATGAGTCACTGGAGGCAGACCCTGTGGTCTAGGAGGCAGACGAGAACCTCTCCGCTGTGTCTTTGCCCTCGGTGTCACCTAGGTATGAGTATGACCAGAGTAGCATAACTATGGCTGAGGTGCCTGCTCTGTCTCCTCTGACTGTTGTCCCTCCTAAGTCTGCTCTGCTGGCTGTGCCTGCTGCTGTGGCTCCCCCTGAGATTGACTCTCATCTATAGCGACACGTTGTCCTCCAACCATGGCCGTCATAGCTAGACCACCATGACAACGCTCAACCTCCTGGACAGTGGCCCTCTAAGCTGGTGAAAGCTGATCTGCAATGACTACACCACTCCATGCACCTCCTCTCTCAGCAATCTCTATGGTGGCTACAACTGCAGCTGCTCTCGCTATATCAGCATCTGGATACTTGTGCTTCTTCGTTGCAAGCTTCTTTGTTGCCTTGCCTTTTGCCTCAGAAAGCAGGCGAGGCGAGGGCCTCGAATCCTCATCACCAGGACCTCCTCCGACATTCTTGACATGAGCCATCTGATGGAGCTAAAAAGAACAATTGCACTGACAAGAATCAACTGCCAACTATCACTTCCGAGGCTTGGCCTCGATCCATACTTGCAAGCTTGGCCCTGAGTTAACTGACAACTGCCAATGAGACCTCAGAAACATTAACTTGTTGCACGTTAGAATAGATCGGATATGAATAATTATAATATATCTAGAGATACAAAACTCTAAGAAGTAAGCAATAGATATGAAATTGGAAATGAGGGCTTGCTAACTGATGAACCGGTGAATCGATGAGAAGAGGAACGAATCAGGAAACCACTGGATCGACAATGCGAGGCTAGGGTTGCAATGCATTGTGGATCGGTAGTGCAATGCGGTGAATCGGCCGTGGAGAGGCGATGTGGGCACTGGCGTGTGCTGGTGAGGTGAGGCTCAGTGGTGCTTGGTCACAGTGGCGCTAGAGCAGGGCACGGTGGTGGCACTGGTGCAGGGCATGGCAATGCTGGAGCAGGACATGGTGGTGGTGCTGGCGCAGGACACGATGACGTGGGGAAGGCACGGGGGCAGATGGCGTGGGCACGAGTACGGGGCGAGGTCACAGCGGCGCGGGCATGGGAGCAAGGTGGTGCGGCGAGCTGTGGAGGCGCGGCTGGGGTTTTGCTCGACAATGTCAGCATGGGCAAGCGGTGGATAAGGCCTTAGGTCAACCAGTGATTTGATTATATGGTGGCCCCCAACAGAATAGAAAAGGAAACAGATGAGAGTTTGAATCCTGCACGATTTCTACTAACCAGACGCTCTAGTGGCAATGACCAGACATTGTCACCCAGAGTCTGGTTAACTTCAAAGAGGTCCAAAACCCCTGGAATCATGACTGGATGCGTCCGATCACCACTGACCGGACGTAGCCAGAGTCCAGTCCAACTTGTCTCCTTATCTTCGCTCGACCGGACTAGGAATGCCTTCTAACTAGACGCTGGACATCAGAGTCCGGTCACTCTTTCATAGCAAGGTTCACCTCCTGTGAACTGATCGGACACTGGACTTCATAGTCCAGGTGCAGTGTCCGGTCACTCTTTTCCAGCAAATCTTCAAAGTCCTTCGTGCTGCCTATTCCCAATCAAGTCCCAACTTCAATAAGATCCAAATAAACACCAATTGGGACTGATGTGAGTGACCTCTCTCAAACCCTCAAATTTTTCAAATTATTTTGCCTTAGGCTATAATTCTTTTTAAGAAAATAGGCAATAAGAGGGCAATTGAAGAGAAACAACATTCATGCATATGCAATGCAATACTTGAAAGTAAATCTAGTTGCTTGTCAAGTTAGATCTAAAGTTAAGCTTCTTCACTCGCTTTTCAGTGGTTATCTTAACCATGTTAGACAAGCCCTATATGCATTACCAAAAATTAAACATGTTGTATATTACAATACAATGCAAGGGACAACACAAGCTCATTTTCTAGTGAAGTTGCTAAAATCAAGAACATTGAGCTTATTCCGCAATCAACAAAAAGTCACCTCATCTAGCGGTTTAGTGAAGAAATCCACCAATTGATACTCAGTCCTTACACCTTCTAATGAAATATCATTCTTTGCAACATGATCTCTAAGAAAGTGATGGCGGATATCTATGTGCTTGGTGCAAGAGTGTTGAACCGGATTATTTGCAAGTTTTACCGTACTTTCATTGTCGCACAAAAGAGGTACTTTTTCTAGAACTACACCATAGTCTAGCAAAGTTTGTTTCATATAAAGAATTTGTGCACAACAAGCACCCGTGGCAATGTATTCCACTTCGGCGGTGGACAAAGCCACACTATTTTGTTTCTTAGAGGACCAAGACACAAGTGATCTACCAAGCAAATGGCACCCTCTGGATATGCTTTTTCTATCAACTTTGCAACCGGCATAATCCAAATCAGAATAGCCAACTAATTCAAATATAGCTCCTTTAGGATACCAAAGGCCAATGCTTGGTGTGTGCTTAAGATACCTAAGGATTCCTTTAATAGAACTCAAATGAGTTCCTTAGGATTAGCTTGAAATCTAGCACACATACACACACTAAACTATGATATCGGGCCTAGATGCGGTTAAATATAATAAGCTACTAATCATAGAGCGGTAGAGAGTTTGATCAACCGTGTTACCTCCCTCATCTAGGTCGAGATATCCATTAGTTGGCATTGGTGTCTTGATTGGCTTACATTCATCCATTTTGAATCTCTTGAGTAGATCATGTGTATATTTCTCTTGAGAGATGAAAAATCCCTTCTCTCATTTGCTTGACTTGAAAACCAAGAAAGAATGTAAGCTCTCCAATCATTGACATCTCAAACTCCTTCGACATCAATTCACCAAACTCTTTGCAATAATCTTCATTTGATAATCCAAAGATGATATCATCAACATACACTTGACAAATGAAGATATGTCCATCAAGCTTCTTGGTGAATAGTATGGTGTCGACCTTCCCAATGGTGAAGCCCTTCTCAATGAGGAAGTCATGAAGGCGCTCATATCCAAGCTCTTGGGGCTTGCTTAAGCCCATATAACTGCCTTGGACAACCTTATAAACATGATTAGGATATCTAGGGTCTTCAAACCTAGAAGGCTGATCAACATAGACTAGTTCATTAATAAAGCCATTTAAAAATGCACTTTTCACATCCATTTGATATAGTTTCATTTCATGATGTGATGCATATGCAAGTAGGATACAAATGGCTTCTAGTCTTGCAACCGGTGCAAAGGTCTCTCCAAAATCCAACCCTTCAACTTGAGAGAACCCCTTTGCAACTAGTCTTGCCTTGTTCCTCACAACAACGTCTTGATCATCTTGCTTGTTGTGGAACACCCACTTTGTCCCAATGACTCTTGCACCTTGTGGATCAGCTCTTCAAGAGTCCAAACTTCATTGCGTGTGAAGTTGTTCAACTCTTCATGCATGGCGTTTATCCAATCCGGATCTTGAAGAGCTTCTTCTACCTTAGTAGGCTCAAAGCAAGAGACAAAAGAGTGATGTTTAATAAACTGAAGAAAGTTTTTGAGATCGAGTCATTACTCCCTTTGATGGACTCTCTATGATGAGATCTTGTGGATGAGCTTGTAGTAGAGGTAAATTTCTTCTATCAACCACTTGAGGGGGAGGTTGTGGAGCATCAACATCATGTGCTTGTGTCACCATTTGCTCATGGGTGACATGAGTGTCTTTATTTTCTACTCTCCCATCTTTATCACCATCTTGTGGCACATTTGATGAAGAAGGTGGATTGATCACTTGTACATTCATCTTTATCATCATAGGCTTGATGTCTCCAACCAGAATATTCTTCATGGCCTCCCTCAATGGTTCATCACCTACATCATCAAGATTCTCATGTGCTCCTTAGGGAGCCGTTAGATTCACCAAATTCCACATCATATGTTTCTTCAACCAAGCCGGTGGCATGATTAAATACTCTATATGCTTTGGACTTTGATGAGTAACCAACAAGAAAACCAATATCACGTCCTTTGAAACTTCTCTAGGTGTTGCCGCTTCTTGTAGATGTAGCATTTGCAACCAAACACCCTAAAAAGGAGACGTCCGACTTCTTCCCATTGAGCACCTCATAAGGTATCTTGCTAAGAAACTTTTAAAGAAATAAGCGGTTGGATGCATAGCAAGTGGTGTTGATAGCTTCCGCCCATAGAGCTTCGAGAGTGTTGTACTCATCAAGCATTATTCTTACAAGAGTGATCAATGTTCGGTTCTTTCTCTCAACTACACCATTTTGTTGAGGAGTATATGTTGTAGAGACCTCATGCTTGATCCCAACTTCATCACAATAGGCTTCAATATTTGTGTTGTCAAATTCTTTCCCATTGTCCGCTTCTAATCTTCTTGAGCTTCACTTCAAACTCATTTTGTGCTCTCTTGGCAAACTTCTTGAAGCATGATGCAACTTCGGATTTATCATGAAGGAAGAATACCCATGTGTATCTTGAATAGTCATCAAGCAATCACAAGACAATAAAGATTTCCTCCAAAACTCTTGTATGTTGTTGGTCCAAATAAGTCCATATGAAGGAGTTCTAGCACTCTTGTGGTTGACATAAAAGCTTTTGTTGGATGAGTATTTGCAACTTGCTTGCCTGGCTTGACATGCTCTACAAAGCTTGTCCTTCTCAAACTTCACATCCTTCAACCCCCTCACCAAGTCATTCTGAATTAGCTTCTTGAGTGAGCTCATCCCAACATGAGCAAGTCTTCTATGCCATAGCCACCCAAGTGTTGTTTTGGTGAATAGGCAAATCTTCAAATTAGCATCTTCGAAGGTGAAGTCCACTAGATATAGGTTGTTGTATCTAAATCCCTTGAATATCACTTGATCATCATCTTTCTTGGATACAACCACTTTCTTCTCGGTAAATAGGCATTGAAAGCCAAGATCACACAATTGTCCAACGGATAGCAAGTTGAAGCTCAACGAAGCAACATATAGCACATTTGAGATTGAATGATCATTTGATATTGCTACTTTGTCCAATCCTTTAACTTTGCCCTTTGAATTATCTCCAAATGTGATTCTTTCTTGTCCATCTACTTCTTCATCTAGTGAGGTGAACATACGAGGATCACCGATCATATACTCATATGTTGTGTGCAACCACTATCAATTACCCAATGACTTCCACCAGTCTTGTAGTTCACCTACACACAAGAGATCAAGCTTTAGGAACCCAAACTTGTTGAGGGCCCTTCACCTTCTCAACAAGTGACTTTGCTACCCATATTTTCTTAGGCCTATTCTTGTTGGGAGGTCCTAAGAACATAACTTTTATCTTTCCACTAGAATCCTTTCTAAGCATGTAATGAGCATTGAAAGCGAAAGGTCTAGCATGCTTGGGCAAGGGTTGTGGTGGTGGAGTTTGGCACTCAAGGGCAAAGTGGCCTTCTTGTCCACACTCAAAACATGTCTTTGGCTTTGGCTTTGACTTGTGTTGTTGTTGTTAAGCTTGAGCCTTCTTATCTTGGTTTGCCAAGTACCCAATGCCACTTCTATCCATCTTCATGATGGTGTTCATTAGTAGCTCACTTTGAAGATGCTTGCCTCTTGTGAACTTGCTCAATCCAATCTTGACATGCTCTTTCTCCAACTTGAGCTTCTTGTTCTCTTCCTTGAGTGCATCATTATTTTTCTCTTCCTTGAGTTTCTTGTTATCTTATTTGAGCTTCTCATTCTCAAGAATCAAGTCACCATCATGATCAAGAGTTTCTAGCACAATAGTGTTGTGGGTTTTGATCTCTTCAAGATCTTTCTTGACCTTTTCATTATCATTCTTGAGCTTAACATACTCATCATAATTATCGGTCTCAACCACTTGCTTGCCCTTGCTACTAGAACTTTGCTCAATGCTCTCAATGATCAAATCATCACATGATGTAGCTATATTAATCTTAACAACATTGTTAGTAGCATCATGTGGCTCATTGGATAAAAATTCTTGAGCAATGACAAGATTATCATGATTAATCTTAAGATTGGTATATTCATCTTTTAGAATATTATGGCTAGTGATGAGCTCATTGTGTATCCTCTCAAGTTTATCATGTTTATCTTTAAGCTCTTTCTTAGAAGATTTGAGCTCCTTGAGTTTGGATGACATAGCATCATTTGCTTCTCTAAGCTCAACACTAGCCTTTTCGGCTATATCACATTTAGTTAAAAGAGAATCATTCTTAGCTTCTAGCTTGTCATTCTTAGCTCTAGTCTTTCTAATAATCTTAGTATATTGATTTAGCAATTTAACAAGATCATCATATAAAGGTGTTTCATATTCATCATCATCACTATCACTATCACTATCATCATTATTAGCATGATCATCACCACTACTATCATCATCATTTGATACCTTGCGTTCACCTTTGGCCATAAGGCATAGGTGTGTAGAGGAATGATGGAGGTGGTGTCGGTGAAGATGATGAAGAGTCAATCACAATGGCGGCTACCTTCTCATTATCACTATCATCATCAGATGAGCAACTTGATGAATCAATGTTCATGAGCCAATCACCGACGATGTATGCCTTCCCATTCTTCTTTGTCTTGTGGAAGTCCTTCTTCTTGCCATCTTTCTTCTTGTATGGTTTATTCTTCTTCTTCTCATCTTTATTTTCATTGCTTGAGTCATCTTTGTTGCCCTTGTACTTGTTCTTATACTTGTCTTTCTTGGGCCTAGTGCATTGATGTGCTAGATGACCAAGCTCTCCACAATTGTAGCAATCCATCTCCAAGAGTGGCTTCCTTCTTGTGCTAGTGAAGAACTTCTTTTTCTTGCCATCAAACTTGATGCCACTCTTGTTAAGCTTCTTTAGCATCTTGGCTATTCTTTCTCACCATGAGAGCAAGACTTGCATCATCAATTTCATCATCACTTGAGCTCTCATACTCAAGCCTTGCTTTGCCCTTCTCTTGGCTAGCTTTGAATGCTAAGTCCTTGTCTTTCTTCTTAGTAGAGGATGAGTCATCTTGTGGTGTGATGTGCATGTATATCTCATGAGCATTGATCTTTCTCAAGATTTATGTTGGTGTAGCTATGGAAAGATCACCTTGATGAAGCACGGTCACAATATGCCCATATTTGTCAATGGGGAGGACACTTAAGATTTTTCTTACAACGTCGGATGGTTGCATTTGAGTAAATCCAAGCCCATTGACTTTCTCTACAAGAACATTCAAGCGTGAGTACATTTTATTAGCACTCTCTTTAGGAAGCATCTCAAATGAATTTAGCTTTTTCATGACAAGATGATAGCGTCCTCACGCTCGCTCTTTGTTCCCTCATGGAGTGCACAAATATCCGACCATAGTGCATGGGCGTCTTTGTGGTTCCTCGTCTGATTAAATACATCTTTGCAAAGGCCTCTAAAAATGGTGTTTCTAGCCTTTGTATTCCATTTTTTGTAATTGACCTCATCGCCTTGTAGGTGTGTGGCATCCTGAGGTTTTGGGAAACCTTGTGAGGCGGCTCTAAGTATCCCAACATCTAGAGCTTCTAAATACGCCTCCATGCGGATTTTCCAATAAGGAAAATCACCCCCCTCAAAGATAAGAGGAGGTCCATCCCCATGTGACATCTTTCTCTAGGCGGTTAAGCCTAAATACGTGAGCATCAGTCTCTAATACCAATTGAAAGGATCAAGATGCCCAAGAGGAGGGGTGAATTGGGCTAATTCTAAATTTCTTTGCAATAATTAAACCCTACGGTTAGCCCACTTCACCCCTTGTGCCTAGAAAGTGTTTCTAATGTTCTACCACACAAAAAGTCTTGCTACCTAAGTTCTAATCCTACTATAGCATGGCAATTCTATGAATGTAAAGACAAGAATTGAATTGCTCAAAGTAAAGAGAGAAGGAGGAACGCGGCGATGTTTTACCGAGGTATCGGAGAGTCGCCACTCCCCACTAGTCCTCGTTGGAGCACCCGTGCAAAGGTGTAGCTCCTCCTTGATCCGCGCAAGGATCAAGTGTTATCTATGGGTTGATTCTTTGACACTCTATCGCAGTGAATCACCCACAACCGCTCACAATTTGAGTTGGATTATCCACAAGCTCCGTCGGATGATCACCAAGCTTCCAATCACCACCAAGCCATCTAGGTGATGTCGATCACCAAGAGTAACAAGCATGAACTCTCACTTGACCATGACAAGCCTAATGAGAATGGTGGATGCACACTTTGCTACTCTTGCTTTTACTAATGAGTTCTCACTCTTGGATTCTCAAATCTCAATCACCTCACTAGGACCTTGCTCTTCTTGGCTCTCTCAAGGGTGTTTCTCAGCTGTTGGAATGAGCAAAAGTACCATCTCACATGAATAGAGGAAGTATTTATACACCCCGTTAAAAATGAACTGTTATGTGCCTTGCGGGGTGACCGGACGCTCTGGTCAAGTTGATCGGACGCTCCGGTCAGTTCACCCCGAAACCCAGTGTTTAAGTTGTCACCAGACGCTGGATAGCGTCTGGTCAGCACTGATTGGAGGCGTCCGGTCACGATTTTCCCTCTCTGAAACCTTACTGGAGTCGACCGGACGCTGGCACCCAGCGTCCGGTCGCACCAGACGAATTCACCTTGATCAAATGAACTGACCGGACTCTACGCCAGCATCCGGTCACACCGAAACTAGCATCCAGTCAGTATTTGACCCTCCATTCACTTCCAACTCGCAATCATATGTGAATGAAGTTTGCTCCAATTGATCTAAGGGCTTTTTAGGAGCTACCTAGTGCTAGATTTGATAAGTGTGCACTACACCTAACCCACTAGACTCATCTAGATCAAGCTACCCGTCCATACCCCCTTAATAGTACGGTCAAAGGAAAAATAAAGTCCTAAACTACTCTAAGTGTCACTTCAACTCCAAACGACACTTAGAACTAGTCCATCCTTAACCTTGTCGTCCATCCTTTGAAAACCGAAACGATTTCCATCGTAGGGGCATGACAACTATGATTGCCCAATCAATTGTCATTACTGTGATCTAATTTAATTGCATCTGCAAAACACATGCTAGTCACAGTAATCACGTATTGGTATTAATCACCGAAACCCAACTAGGGGCCTAAATGCTTTCAGAACCTCCGAAGGACTGAACCGGCAGATCATGAGATTCACGAAGTCACCACAGGCGTCTCGCTCTTGACAGGGACGTCGCATACCACTGAACCTTAACCATCATTGTTGCTATATATAGAAGAATCTACGGATGACGACTAATATTGCATCATACCGGCATGAGCCTATTCATTGGTGTTTAGTGGTTTTTATGGAGCTGCACAGCTTGAGTTTAAAGAAAAAATTCTGACCAGGAGTTAGTTCTGGCGTGCAGGAAAGTCGGTGGAGACTTTAATATTATCAGAAATCCATATGAGAAAAATATGATAAGTTTGACGCCCTTTTTATTTAATGCCATTATAGATGGCTTGGATCTAAGAGAGATCAAACTGTTAGGAAGAAAATTTACTTGGGCCAACTCTAAAAGTGTACCAACTTATGAAAAGTTAGATAGGGTGCTTGCCAGCATGGAGCTGGAGCAAAAATTTTCCCTTGTCACTGTTGATGCATTGAATAGGGAAATTTCGGATCACACCCCCTACTTCTGAGCACTTGTGAGATGGTACACATGCGCAACAAACTCTCAGGATGAAGGGTTTCTCACTAATCTGGTGTAAATGGATTGAGGAGGTGGTTGACAGAGGAAGCGTGGGGATTAAGGTGAACGAGGAAATTTGTCGTATTTTTCAGCCTAATAATTTTGTAAAAAGCAATAGCAGAGATAACGAAAGTGTAGTTGAAACTATGCATAAACCTTCCACACAAAAAGTAACTCCTGCTAAATTGGTGAAGAAGTTTGCATTGAAGATATTCACAATAGAGTTAGCTCATGAGTTTGGCACTTCCCTGCAAACCTTCTTATATTTCTCCCCATTTCCCACAAAAGAATAAAGTCCATCCCACCTCCAGGAAATGTTCGCGCAGAGAATCTAGCACCATTTCACTGAAAACGACTCCGCACATACCGTTTAGCTCAGGAGACTAGCAAACTGACAACTGCAAGAGCTGCCGATTTCATTAGCACCCACTCGCACAGTCGCACACACACATCGCGGTGTTAACCTCTTTGCGCGGACAGAAAGGCGAGGGAAAGTGCTAGAGTCCATGGGCTACCAATCTCACGGACGACAGCAGATCCGCGTCACGCATTCAGCCGAACAGGGCACATGCTCTTCTGGCCAGTTTTCCAATGCTGTTCTTTCAGGGCCCAGCGGTTCCATGTACACACAACTCATGCGGTCTTTTCATGCGAGCGACGTGGGGTGGACGCTCTCGGCGCTGCATGATATGTTCTGTTGGCTCATGGTCATGGACATCGTGCTGGTAAAAATGAAGAGGAGATGACTCGTAGTATTGTGCGATGCACAGGAAGTCAGGAAGGTTCAGAAAGAAGTTCAGGCAGTGTGATTCACAGGCATCGCTCTCTTTTTATGTACGGCACAGAAGCACACTGCTGTATCTTCAGCTACCCGGCTACCTTGTTGACTAGGGCAGTTGCTCCTCTAAAGTTTATTTTCTGTCCCATCGAATGTTTGATATATGCATAGAGTATTAAATATAGACTAAAAAATAACTAATTACATAATTTATGACTAATTTACGAGATGAATCTTTTAAGCCTAATTAATTCATGATTTGGCAATGTGTCGCTACAGTAACATATGTGCTAATGACTGATTAATTAGGCTTAATAGATTTGTCTCGCTGATTACTGACGGATTCTGTAATTTATTTTTTATTAGTATCCGAACACCTCATACGACACCTCATATGACACCCGATGTGACACCCGATGTGACACCCCGAAACTTTACGCACTAAATTTAAATAAGGCCTAGATTGTGTCCTCGGAATGCTTGGACGACTACCTGGCATCCATGCCCCCAATTTATGGTGTGTGGAGCTCGCCACATATACTTCTCTGTTGTAATATATGGGTCTATTTGGCACGAGCTGTTGTGAGATGTTTTATTTGCCAAACACTTATTTCCAAAACAGTTTCATGAATGAAGCTGTTTTTCTTCTTCTCTCACAAAGAGATGAGTTGAGATAAAGCTGAAAAAAATAGCTTATCCTAGCTCTCTCCTCTATTTCTCTCTTTCATCTACGAATGAAACTGTTGGTGAAGCTGTTTTGCCAAATAATTTTTTCAAAATAGCTTAGTTTTACCTAGAAAGTTATTCATGAAGCTATTTTCTAATAAAACAACTTTACCAATAAAGCTCGGGACCTATATATCCATCAGCTCCCTCTCTGCGTCTGCTGCTTGCTTCAGACACTTGACACTCACTAGCAACTAGCAAGTGCCTCCTCACCATGACCATGAGGCTGCTGCTGCCGGGGGACCATCGCTCCTCCTCGCTGGCGGCGTGGTGGTCTCTGTCGCTCCTGGCTGTCATCGGAAGCAGCGGCTCGCCGGTGCTCGGCTGCTACACGCGCATCTTCAGCTTCGGCGACTCGCTGACAGACACGGGCAACTACGTCCACCTGACGGCCAGCAGCCACAGCCCCTACGGCGCGCCGCCGTACGGGAGGACGTTCTTCGGCAAACCTACTGGCCGTGCCAGCGACGGACGCCTCGTCATCGACTTCATCGGTGAGCAATCTGCCTTCGTTTGACTCTTGATTGACTGTTTTCTTGTCATAGGGTATGTTCGCTCGTGGATTATAATTTAGAACAGTATTTTTCTCTCACACCAAATCCGCCAGCAGTAAATAATCAACAATCGTTTACGACGAAACGAACAGGCTGATAATTATTAGTATACGGGGTTTCTCTGCCTTGTTCAAAAGATACGTCAGTATCAACCCCAAAATTGACATCCTGTTATTTTTCAGTAAAGCAAAATGATGGGTGACCTTTACGGATTGCCTCAATGTGCACGGGTTTCTACTTTCTAATCATGAAAGAAATAGAATGGATGCCTGAACTCATTGATGGTGCGCTCAAATGAACATAACTGGTGGCATTGAGCATAACCCCATACAAGTAAACTCCATTGCAGTGTTCTTTCGCCCTTTATTGGTAATCATGTGATTGACTGGCTTCTGAATTTGGTCCATAACTCCACACTCACGCGGGTTAAAAGTAGCGTTCTTCCGTGGCAAAGACTGTTACAACTGACAAAGCTAGGCACCTAGCAACATAACAGGCAGTACATAGTACAGACTGGTTGTGCCCTGTGTGGCTGTTTATTGGTAACGGGAAAAGTAGATAGAAAGCTTAATGATTAGCTTGATCTTGATTTGATTATCCATCTAATATTTATGAACTAGAACCCCAGAACGACGTGGTTTTGTCTGAGTGCCAGTTCAGTTTGCTTTTGGTGAAGAGAGTGTGTGGGCGCTGGTTGCACCTTAATTAAGCTTGCGCGAGCGAGTCCTGTCCTGTCCTGCCCAGGTACAAGAGTCGTAAAATGTGTGCGCTTGCGTCGGTACTCAGTAGTAGTACAGCTGCGCGCTTTAAATTAGGATTAGCGGCATCCATGGTCCCTTAAACTGTGCGTGTTTATGAGCGTCGATCTATGCACATTGATAGTCCCCTGAAAGGTGTTGCGTTGCAGGGTTTGCAACATGCAAATCATTGGCCCATGCTTTCCTAGACATTCCCAAAATTGGCAGCAGCAACAGCACCAGGTGAAGGCTACAGTTTACCTGCCTTTACTTTCTTAGCCCTTGTTTAGTTCCAGGAATTTGGATTTTGGGGCTACTGTAGCACGTTCGTTTTTATTTGGCAAATAGTGTTCAAACATGGACTAATTAGGCTCAAAACGTTCGTCTCGCAATTTCCCACCAAACTGTGCAATTAGTTTTTCTTTTCGTCTACATTTAATGCTCCATGCACGGGCTGCAAACATTCGATGTGACAGGTACTATAGCAACTTTTTGGAAGTCGGGGTGGAACTAAACAAGGGCTTAGACTATCTCCAACGGGCACCGAAATCTAAAATAGGTAGCAAGAGACTTAAAATTAGCCTCCAACAGAGTATCTATACGGGAGATCTATTTTGGGTTGCCTGAGAGGCACAACCCAAATATGGACATCTTTTCTTCTGAAAACACATTTGCAAAAATGATTCTCTTTTGGGTCTTGTTGTTGGAGAAGATACCGAATAGCTATTGAACCTTTTGCCTGTAGCGCTACCTAAAGAACAAACGAGTCTTATATTTTGGGTGTTAAGGGTGTTGTCGTTGGAGATAGTCTAATAGTTCGTGCGACGCGCATTTTGAAGCGCCTGGTAGTCACGGAAAGCAAAATTTGTATCTTGTAAAGCAAGCCATGCACGCATGATCGTCTCCACGCCATGCATGTACATACAGACAGTAATAACTAACTGGTGGTGCGAACGCACGCATTTGCTTGGGCTCCAATGCAATGCAGCGGAAGAGTTCGGGCTGGCGAAGGTGACGGCGATCCAGGCGGGCACGGCGCCCGGTGACTTCCAGAGCGGCGCCAACTTCGCCATCATCTCGGCCACCGCCAACAACGGCTCCTTCTTCGCGGGCAACGGCATGGACATCAGGCCCTTCTCGCTGGACACGCAGATGCTCTGGTTCAGGACCCACATCCCCGAGCTCGTGCAGGCGGCGCAGCAGAACGGCAGCAGTGCCGGCGGCGGCGGCGTGGGCGCGCTGCTGAGCGGCGCGCTGGTGGCGCTGGGCGAGATCGGAGGGAACGACTACAACTTCGCCTTCTCGCGGGGGGTGCCGCGGGACGAGGTGCGCCGGTTCGTGCCGGCCGTGGTGGACAAGCTGGCGGGCGCCATGGAGGAGCTCATCGCCATGGGGGCGCGCGCGTTCGTGGTGCCCGGGAACCTGCCCTTCGGCTGCACGCCGCTGTACCTGCAGCGGTTCGGCGCCAACGGGGGGTGGTGGGACTACGACCCCGGGACGGGCTGCCTCGCCTGGTTCAACCGCTTCGCACAGTACCACAACCGGGTGCTTGCCGCCCGCCTCGACAAGCTCCGCCGCCTGCACCCGGACGTCACCATCGTCTACGCCGACTGGTACGAGGCCACGATGAGCATCTTCCAGGCGCCCGGGAAGCTAGGTACGTGACGCCGGCCGTACACAACACCTACTACTCATGTGTAAAACTCCGCACGCTGCCGTGCTGCCCACCATATGCATAGGCCATGCTGCGTCGAGCGACGTCCATGGCGACGCCGCACCAAACAGCGTGGCACCTCTTGTCGGATGGCTTAGCAAGTATTGCCCCTTTGCATTGGAAGCATGGTCGGACGACAAAAGCGCAGCGAGTCTTTCTTCCACAGGGTGATAGAGGCAGTTATGGCTAAAAGGCTATGCGCGTACATGGCCCGGGCCCGGCACCAGTTGTGGTTGTGTGGCCACCAGCCGCATGAGCCAGCAAACGCCAAGGCCATCATGGGTTCACGTGCAGCAAATGGCCCGTCGCGACCAGCTGGGCACTGCCTATGGTTTTTGGGCCTGGTACAGATCTTAACTTGGCTAGTATTATCCAAAGTGTCAGCCCAGGATAACTAACTGGTGGCTTAGCTTTCTTCTAAGGCCCGTAACTCCACACTGACCAATAGCTGACCAAGTGGTTGCCTACTTGCAGGGTTCACAAACGCTCTGCGGACTTGCTGCGGGAACCACACCGTGCCGTGTGGCATGCCCGGGTGCTCCGTCTGCAAGGACCCGTCCACGTACGGGTCTTGGGACGGGACGCACCCGACGGAGGCGGTGTACAAGGTGATCGCCGACGGGGTGCTGCACGGGCCGTACGCGTCCCCTGTTTCTCTCGCCGAGACTTGCCCTCCCACCACATGAGAACATCAATCAGACAATCAGCCTGATCTGCTTGGATGGTCGTCCTCTGATGATCCTTAGAAGATTCATAATTATCAGCTTTAGAGTGGTAACATCTGAATCACACTTGTGAATGCTTAAGGACGGTACAATAGCTCAGTTGGTGGCGTGAATCCTCACAATTCCCTCCAACCTGATACGTTCCCTGCCATGTCAATAGTATACACATGCATGAAGCACTGAAGTGACAATGCAACTGGGTTTGTATAAACAACAACAACCATACAGGAGCCATGTCAATAGTATACACATGAAGCACTGAATTGACAATGCAATTGGCTTTGTACAAAACAACAACAACCATTCAGGAGCATGCCAATTATATACACATGAAGCATTGAAGTGACAGTGCAATTGTGTCGTTGTTTCGAACCGCCGACTAGTAAATTTGTGTTTACGCGTCTGGCCCGGATGGTGTGCTCGGAGGATTCAAGGGTTTATACTGGTTCGGACGAAATGTCCCTACGTCCAGTTTGAGGCTGCTCGTGTTACCGGCACTTATTTATAGTAGGGGTTACAAATAGGCGAGAGAGGGAGAAGGTCCCAAGTCTCTGATGGAAGGATCGAATGGAGCTAAGTCTAGTTGAACTCTTCCCCCCCCCCCCCCGTGGGGCGTCCTGCTCCCCCTTTTATAGGTGAAGGGGAAGGCACAGGTTACACAAGAGAGAGAGATAGAGAGAGAGAGAGAGAGAGAGAGAGAGAGAGAGAGAGAGAGAGAGAGAAAGCGAGGAGGAAGAAGGCCTCTGGGGTTGTGGCGCCCTTCATCTCCTTTATGTGGGTCATGCCGGTCCTGCAGATGATGACAGGGATGGCTTCACGTTGCGACCCTGTTCATCACTGGCGCCATACGCGAAAGTCGTCAACCGGTCGTGGCACTCCATTCCGTCCCGGCTGGCGGCATGGTTAGCAGATACCCCCGTCGGAAGTCGTATGGGGATTAGGTAGCATAGCGCCGGCACGTCCGACACTGTTGGCGATGTGAGTCCTCAGGTATGGCCCGTCGTGGCCGCGGGTCACGTCAAGACGCGCCTACTCCCGTTCTAGTGTCAGAAGTTTGACCTTGGGTTCGTACTCTTAGACCTGTAGTGGTTGGGAGTGGTACGGACCCCCATCGGGTGAGGTGGAATCCCCTTTCAAGGGGTCTGGCGAGGCGAAGTCCGCGCTTGAGGGGTCGGACGAGACAGAGTCCGCACCCTCGGGGTCAGGTGTGACGGAGCCCGCGCCCTCAGGGTCGGGCGAGATGGAGCCCGTGCCCTTGGGGTCAGACCTGATGGAGCCCGTGCCCAAGGGGTCTGGCGAGACGGAGCACGCGCCCTCGGGTTCGAGCGAGACGGGACCCATGCCCTCAGGGTCAGGCGTGACAGAGCCCGTGTCCTCGGGGTTGGGCGACACGGAGCCCATACCTTCGGGGTCGGACGAGACCAAAATACGCTCTTGACCATTCGAGCGAGTTAGCGTTCATGACCATCAGCTTCCTTCTTCTAGGTATCCCTAATACTGATACCCGACAGTAACCCCCAAGCCTGCGGAGGAGTAGGATACTCTTTCAAAGGCTTTTTCAGACAGAATGATTCTAAGGGTCTTGATCTCCCTTTGCGGGCCACGTTTGGACTCTTCGAGGGCATGCCGTTGCGGGATTCGGGGGGTCGGAAAAGATCTCTCTTGATTCCAATCCCTCCTTAGGATCCGATCGATCCGCCGTTGTCATACGACCGCGTATTCGATCTCCTTACGAGTCCAACTTCCCCCGAACCCCCCGCGCATAGCAAGGGTCCGGTTGAGGGGTTAGCTCGTCTTGTGGTCATCCTCCCTCAAATGTTTTTTTTCAATAAAACGGAGCGGCTGAGCCATGCCATGTTTTCCTCGATGGACGAATCATGGTGCTCGGTGAGCTGTTAACGAGCTATTTTGAGTGGGGCCCCGGCTTCCTGTTTGTGGGGGTTCGGCATGGGTCAGCTGGTGACCGACTCCTAATTCTCACTATAGGAAGACCGAGCATCAGTGATAAAATGTGGTGGTGAAATCTTTATTTGTCACTGATTCCCATGTTATTATTGACCAAACTAATTTTCATCACTATTGCATCGATTATTTGTGGCAAACTACTATATCGCCATAGGATGCACCTTCGGTGGCAAATTTAGTGATGAAACATTAATTTGTCACTAATAAATAGGTTAATTGTGACTAAATATTTATTTCCTCACAGTTTTGCCATTTATCAGTGACAAAATATTATATCACCACACGGTTCAAGGTCAGTGAGAAAATGTTGTGCCAAAATTGTATTTTGCCACTATTTTCCATCTTAATTGTGACTAAACCATTTTCCCCACTATTAGTACGTTTATCTGTGACAAAATTTTGCATCGCCACATGGTACCTGATTTACTGAGAATTTTTTGTGGCAAAATATTCTTTTGTCACTTGTTACCAAGTTAATTGTGAGCAAATAAATTTTCTTGTTATATAATATTTATATTAGTGATAAAAACTTGTGTTCCATATGATAAATAATTAGTGGTAAATATTGTATTATCATGGGTCCCACTTATCAGTCAAACTCCACCTTATCTTCTTCGTTTTTTTTGAAACAATATCTTCTTCCGTTTTCTGCAGCTGCAATTACTGGACGGAGCATCTCCGGCCGCCCCCAAGCTCAAAGCTCCGCCAAGCGCCGACGAGCTCGCCCATAGTCGTCGGCCATCGATGCCCTTGCCCATGGCTCCACCAAAGCTCACACGTGCAACGCTTAGCAAGCTCGCCCACGGCCGCAGCCTCCTATCTCGACGAGTGTCTCCGGCCGCCCCTAGCTCGATGCTCTTGCTCCGCGCCGACGAGCTCGCCCATGGTCTCCGGCCATCCCTGCTCCCACCCGGATCCACCGAATCTCGCCTCGCACTCGACGAGCTCACCCACGGTCGCCGCCGCCAATCTCGACAAGCTCGCAAAAGGTTGGATTCGTTGCGTCCCTGGTCGCGGCCATCTGCGCACGAGGAGGAAGACGCCGAGCCGCTTGCTCGTGCCATACTGTGAGTCGGGTACGGTCATCTTGTAGGCGTCAACACGGGCAGGCATGCGGCCAGCCCACTTAGGCGTTAATGATACATTTATGCAATTTGTAAACAAGAAAAAGAGCAATCAAAACTCTATCAATAGAGGAAAGCAAGAGATGGGGTTCAAAGTAGGAACTAGATCAATTGCTCAAATCGCTTATGATCTGGTGAGGAAAAAAGTTACTAGGTAGATTTTTTTTCTACTACACATCGTTCTGAATTAGTGGATATATGCTTTTGTTATTCCAATGCAGCGAGACCCAAAAACTGGTGAATGGCCTACTGCTATGCAAATTTGGAGGGCTACATATCAAAAAGCTGATGGGATATGGTCCATTCCAACGGGTGAAGAAATAATGGTATGACCATATTACTTCCCTTTCTGATGGCATCTTTCGGTTTCACATTTGTCAATCTGTATCCTACCTTTTGAACTAGGATTAGGTGGAAGTGGTGTGTTTTTTGTACGAAAAAGTATGGTAGTAGAATTATGTATGACTCTTTCATGGTTATTATCTCTGCAATGTAGTCTATGTATTGTTCATTTAATGAGTTGAGAAGTCTAGGCACTACGACATGTTTGCAATATCTCTAATCATGAACAATATCGTTTTATTAAGCTATTTGTAAATTTCATATATTATTTAATTTGTCTGCAATTTTCAATTATAAGATGACATGTTTGTAGATTTTTTTGAACAGTAGCAACTCTGAGAACATTTGGATGTTACACTATCCTATAGCTAATGTGTGCTCATACCTATGATTCGTTACATGAATGCTTTTGCCTGCTGTGTAGTATATGGGTTCTTAATTAGTTTGTTTTGCATGCTTTGTAGACCAAACTACATGAAGCTGCTGGGATACATCAAGAAAAGATTTCTTCTGCGCCCGTGCCAATAGTGGAGCACTTCGCACTAGTTCTTGGTCGAAAGCCAAACCATTCACGTGGTGTTGCATTCGTGTTGTAAACCGAGTGGCTGAGGAAAGAATCAGATTGCAGGCGTAAATTGAGGCTTCTGAACAGCGTGAAGCTGCAACTCGAGCACCTGCAGATGCTACTGAGCAACGTGCTGAGGCTACTGAGCAATGAGCACAAGCTTTGGAAGGCCAAGTTTCCACGGTGGTCGAAACAAATGCACAACTACAAGAAGAGCAGTAATCCCAATGTGATGAGCTGAGTTCTTTGCGTCAAGCACAGAGTGGAAAAGTTGCTCGCCTAGTGAGAGAACAACTTGATCATCAAATGGCTGAATTAATTGCACACATTGGTGCCTCGCAGCCTCCAGCATCTTAGAGTTTAAACACTTTAGTTGAATAATTATTGTGAGACTTTAAAGTAGTGTCAAGAGAGTTATTTTGAGGTTTGAGTGTTCTTAGTTTTATGTAATGCTTGAATGTCAAATTTGAATTATTGAAATAAATATTATTGGTGCAGATTTGAAATAATCATATTGCTATAATGTACATTTGTTGAGCTATTTTTGTCACTACAACAAGGATAATAATGATAACTTGGTTGCCACAACATCTAATGTGTTTCACACAATTGAAACTTATCTTGTGACAAAACTTGTCCTGACTAATATTTTCTAACAAATGCTATGCTTTTTTGTGATGAAACTATTGATACATTTTGTCTTGTCAGTTCTCACAAAAAAGATAATTTTTTTGTGACAAAGGTTTTGCCACTGTTGTTTACATGTGAGGATGAGTTTGCATCACAAATGAAAAGTATTTGTGTTAACAAGTTACCACTTTTTCCCATACATATTGTGGTAAATAATTAGAAACAATTATAATTTAATAGTGAGAACAAGCATCGACATGACAAACTCAAGTAATGGCGAAACTTCTGTCACTAATATGTAGTCTTTAGTGACCACAAAATTTATCACTTTTACAATGGTAATTGTGACAATTATATTGCCATAGATTTTGTATAGTTGTGGCAACTATTATCACCACTAAAAACATTATGAGTGGCATCATTTTTTGCCACTAATGCATATGTTTTCGTGACAACGAATGAGCCACAAATGGTCCCGTTACTAGTGGTCGTACAATTTGTCACTAATGAGTATGGTCATTTGTGGGGAACAAAAATTCATCACTAGAGTATCTGTGAGGCGAGTATTTGTGGTGACTAGTGGCGATTTAAAAATTCGCCACAAAGGCTGGTTTGTGGCGAAAAAATAAACTTTTGTGATGAAAATTTTCGCCACAAAACCCTTTGCCCTTGTGGTGTCTTGGCAGCCAATCCACATAGTTCTTGAGTCCATCCAACCAGTCCCAAGGGCTCGTTGCCTTTCTTCGAAGAAAAACCATGGTCCGTGCTCCGGCCAAGACCCGAACATGGGTCGGGATGCCCGTGGCCCCTGTGCGCCCGGGTACTAGCCGCTAGCGGGCTCATCCCTTACCACCCCTCACTCTAAAGGTGCCTTAGAGCAGTTGTGAACCCATCGGTGGCCAACCTTTGAACCCTTGGGCCTTAATGGGCCGTCAGAGCGTTTTCAACTCTGTATCCCTTCTTACATGTGGCAGCTTTTGGCCCATCGAGGGAGCGAACCGCTGTCCGGTGCGCCCTTCGAGGAGCGGCTGGGGGTGATCAAGGAGTTAGTTAGTTAGTTAGTTAGATAGGCCAGACGGCGAACTTGCAATAAGTAGACAAGTTTTAAATTTTGTTATGGCCGAATAGACTTTTGGTTCTTCTCCCTCTCTTTTTTATAAAAAGGTTAATGTGTTCTGACCCTTTTCGTAGTTAAGGTTGTAAAGCTTGGGGAACGGGCAAAAAAACTTTGATCACGTTAGTGAGCAAAAATGTCATAGCCACTGGGGCATAGGTTTCTTGTGGTCCGACCAATTTTACTCAGCGTTTGTTTCCATAGCCCTTGCTTCTAGATCTTAACGTAAGAAAGGATCGGGCGCAGAGAATGTTTTTGGGTAGATATACTCCTATCAGCCCCTAAGTGTGGCCTAACCCCTTGCCATTGCTGGGGTCGGGTGTCACTGAAGATCGAGGAGACAAATAGCAAAACCGATAAGAAAAAATATTTTCACATTTCAGAAACATCATTCTTAATTTCCACAAGTATATGCATAAGTTAGGGGTAAAAGCGACATAACTGTTTGATGTTCCAGGCGTTGATGAAGACTTTGCCATCGATGGTCTTGAGCTTGTAGGTGCCCGGTCAGAGCACCTTCACAACGATGTATGGTTCCTCCCACGGTGGAGACAGCTTGTGGCAGTTCTTGTTGCTCTATATGAGGTGGAGCACCAAGTCCCCAATGTTGAAGGCTTGACCCCTCACTCGACGGTCGTGGTACCAGCGCAATGCTTGCTGGTACTTGGCCAAGCGAAGGAGGGCAATGTCGCACGCTTCATCGAGCTAATCCATGGCGTCCTCGAGGGATGCCTCGGCTCCCTACTCATCGTACGCCCTAACCCTCGGCGCTCCATAGTCGAGGTCGGTTGGGAGGACCGCCTCGAAATCATAGACTATGAAGAAAGGTGTGTAGTCGGTCGCTCAGCTAGGGGTCATCCTCAAGCTCTAGAGTGCCGCGGGAAGCTCCGTAACCCATCATCTACCGAATTTGTTCAGTCAGTTGAAGATCCTAGGCTTAAGTCCTAGCAAGACCATGTTGTTAGAATGCTCAACCTTCCCATTCATGCAGGGGTGTGCCATGGCAACCCAATCGACACGGATGTGGTAGTCATCACTGAATCAGAGGAATTTTTTATCGGTGAACTATGTGCCGTTGTCTGTGATGATGGAGTTCGGGAATTAAAAGCGGTGGATGATGTCAAGGAAAAATTGCATGGCTTGCTCGGATTTGATCATGGAGATCGGCCAAGCCTCTATCCATTTTGTGAACTTGTCCATAGCGACAAGCAAGTGCGTGTAGCCCCCTGGCGCTCTTTTGAGGGGTCCGACTAGATCAAGCTCCTAGACCACAAACGGCCACATGATGGGGATCGTCTAGAGCGCCTAGGCTGGTAGGCGGGTTTGACGAGCGTAGTACTGACATCCTTCGCAGGGGCGCATGGTCTGCTCGGCATTAGCCGCCACGGTTGGCTAGTAGAAGCTCTGTCAGAACGCGTTCTCGACCAAGGTCCTAGGTGCGGCATGATGTCCATAGACCCCGCTATGGATATCTCTCAGCAGTAGCTTCCCTTGTTCGATGGGGATGCAGCGCTGTAGGATCTTGGTATGGCTTCGCTTGTAGAGTTCCCCCTCAATAATGACGAAGGACTTGGCACAGCGTGTGAGCTGTCGAGCCTCTATTTTGTTAGTCGGGAGCACCTCATGGTGGAGGTAATCGAGATAAGGTGTCCTCTAGTCAATTAGAGGGTCAGGCTCTGCCACTTGGTCTTTGTCAAGCTCCATGACTTCAAGGTTGGAAGGAGCCGACGGTCGGTCAACCCTCGAGCCTAGGGCAGGTGGCCCATCACTGGTCTATTCCAGCTCCTCATAGCGGATTGAGGGTTTGTACTGATCGTAGGTGAAGATGCCAGTCAGGACCGGCTCTTGGCCGGACACCATTTTTGCTAGCATGTCGGCCACCTCGTTGAGTCATCTCGGGATGTGGTTGAGTTCAAGGCCATCGAACTTGTCAACCATCTGGCAGACTTCTTGGCAATAGGTAGCCATCTTCGCACTATGGTAGCTTGACTCTTTCATGACTTGATTGATGACTAGTGGTGAGTCACCCCAGACATCAAGCCATCGGATTCCCAACTCGATGGCGATGCGTAGGCCATTGATGAGTGCCTCATATTCGACCACATTGTTAGAGGCAGGGAAGTGAATGTGAACCATGTACCTCATGCGCACTCCGAGGGGCAAAACAAAGACCAGCCCCACACTGGTGCCTTTCCTCATCAGCGATCCATCGAAGTACATCATCTAGTACTCTTGATCAACAGCTGCTGGCGGCAATTGGATCTCGGTCCATTCTCCAACAAAATCGGACAGCACCTGGGACTTGACGGCCATCCGAGGGGCATATGAAATGCCCTGACCCATCAACTCAAGTGCCCACTTCACGATTCTCCCTGTGGCATCTTGATTTTGGATGACCTCGCCGAGAGGGAAGGACATCACGACCGTCACCGGGTGTGACTCGAAGTAGTGACGCAGCTTCCTCTTGGCGATCAGGATGGTGTACAAGAGCTTTTGGATTTGAGGGTAGCGAAGTATACGGGACGCTACACCTTGAGGGTATGTCCCTCTTCTTCCTGTTCTACCACCAGGGCAGCACGGACCACTTGCATGGTGGACGCAATGTAAAGTAGGAGTGGTTCCCCATCGGTCGGCCAGACCAGAATCGGGGCTCTCATCAGGATTTCCTTGACCTTGTCAAGTGCCTCCTAAGCCTTGGGCGTCCACGCAAATTAGTTGGTTTTCTTCAGAAGCCAATATAGGGGGAGGCCTCATTCGCTGAGGCATGAGGTAAAATGGCTAAGCATGGTGAGGCACCCCCATAACTCGTTGTACTCCCTTTAGATTCTGAATCAGGCCTGTCCTCATGATGGCTGAGATCTTCTCTGGATTGGCTTTGATGCAGTGCTCAGAGATGATGAACCCAAGCAGCATACCCCTCGGGACCCCAAAAACGCATTTCTCAGGGTTGAGTTTAATGCTGTTTGCCTAGAGTTTCATAAAGGTTTGCTCTAGGTCTGCTATGAGCTAGTTAGCCTATTTGGACTTGACCACGATGTCATCTACGTAAGCCTCAATGGTTCACCCAATGAGGTCCCCAAAACCCTTGAGCATACAACGCTGGTATGTAGCCCCTGTGTTTTTTAGACCGAACAGCATCGTGACATAGCAGAACGATCCGAATGGGGTGATGAAAGAAGTTGTGAGTTGGTTAGATTGTTTCATCATGATCTGATGGTACCTAGAGTACACATCAAGGAAGCAGAGGGTTTTGCACCCCGAGGTCGAGTCGACTACTTGATCTAAAAGTGGTAAAGAAAACGGATCCTTTGGACACGCCTTGTTGAGACTCATGTAGTCAACCCACATTCTCCATTTCCCATTCTTTTTTCATACAAGGATGGGATTGGCTAACCACTCAGGATGATACGCTTCCTTGATGAATCCAGTCGCTAAAAGATTCACGATCTTCTCACCGATGGCCCTGCGCTTCTCCTCATCGAAGCGACATAGGTGCTGCTTTACCGGCTTGGAGCCTGGCTTGATCTTCAAAGCGTGCTCGACGACTTCCCTTGCAATGCCTAGCATGTCTGAGGTTTTCCACGTGAAGATATCTCTGTTGGCGCATAGAAAGTCAACGAGTGCACTTTCCTATTTGGAGGAAAGCATGGTGCTGATACGCACCACTTTGTCCTCAGAGCTGTTGGGTCTATGAGGACCTCCTTGATGCCCCCCGTGGGCTCAAAAGATCTAGCCGACCACTTGGAGTCAGGTGCTTCCTCGGTGGTCCCCTCCTTGATGACTGTGAGCTCCTCAGAGGCAATAATCGCCGAGGCATGCTCACATCACTCAACTTCGCACTCGTAAGCGCGCTGGTGTAACACCCTCAGTGTTACGCCCTAAACAAATTACTAAACTATGTCATGAGCATTATGTTTACATGATAATGCATGTGATGGAATGAATAGATGAAGTATTGCACCTAAAATGACTAAAAAATGCTAAATGAAAGTTGATTCAATAGCTCATGTATATCAAGTAGGGTTGAAAATTAATTTTTACTGAGCAAAAATACTATAGTACATATATGTGGCACCTAAATAAAGCTTGAAGTATAAACTTTGTAGATGGCACTGCAACCTTTGCTGTAGAAAAATATCATTGCTAGTTAATGTTTCCAATAGCTTAGAAATGGAACTTGAAATCAAAACTAGCTTAAAGACTTAGAAAATTCTTAAGTTTAAAAATAGTTTGACAGCACCGGGTTTGCGAATTTATTTCAAGAAATCTAATTAAAGAGAAGTTCTATGTTTTAGTTCTTAGCGGTAGCCTAATATGCTCCCTTGAGCATGGTGAAGGTGGCATGGTTCCAAGATCAATCGTTTAGTCTTTACGGGTGCTATAAAATTCGTGCACGCACTAAGGCTCGGGCCGTCAGGCTTGGGCGTGTCGTCACCGTACGTGGCCGCACATCGGCCAGCCAAGACCGCGCTCGGTCTGGCCACGGCTTGGCCACCATTGTTCGTAGCGCTTGCTGCTGGCCGCTGACCTAGCCAGCTGCTGACCACCACACCCGGTGACCACCCTGCCCCACCCGCTACTGCACTACTGCCGCTAAGGCTGGATGAAAAACTCAAAGCTCGTTAGCTCGTTCGGCTCATGGCTGGCTCGACTCGGCTCAGCTCGGCTCGTTATGATAACGAGCCGAGCCGAGCCAAGATTTTAGCTCGTTAGCTATAATGAGCCAACTCGAGCCAGCTCGCGAGCCACTCGCGAGCTAAACGAGCCAAGCTTTTTGGAAAAAAAATATCAAAACTTATATTAGTTTTTGTATTACTTTATGTCTTGCACTTTACAACTGGTCTAGACCCTATAAATTGACTAGTAACTGGTCTAGATGCATTTTTTTGTATTATTATTATTCTGAAACTTTATATAAATGCAAATATTATATTTTGTGTATTTTTTATACCTGGCTCACGAGCTTAACGAGCCAGCTCGAGCTTTTAACGAGCTGAGCCAAGCTGGCTTTCTAGCTCGTTAGGATAACGAGCCGAGCCAAGCTAGCTCGTTATCTTAACGAGCCAGAATAAGCTGAGCCGAGCCAGCTCGTTATCCAGCCTTAACTGCCGCTACAGCCCCACGTCCTCGCTTGCTGCTGCCCTCCCTGCTTTGCACCATGGCGCAGCTATTGCTGGTGTCATTGCCTCACCATCATGTCCGCACCCCCTCCTCTGTACTTCTGCGTCGCTGCTGGCTGGTCCGATGCCGCCACTGCTACGTGCACTTGGCTATGCTCATCGTTGTCTTGCCATTTATGGCACTATGGCCGCACGAGCCGTGCCCGGTCATGGACGCAGGCGTGTCTCCCCGATCACGTCGACCGCATCCCACCAAGACAAGGCCGGGCTGAGCCCACCTACCTCTCTCTCTCCCTGTCTCTGCTACCAGGGCCGACTGAGCCGCAAAAGTAAATACGGCAGGGAGAGATCACCTCGAGTTAATTCATCGCATCACTGGCTCCGTCATCAAGCTGCCTAGCTACTCGTTCCCACCCCGTCTTGAATGGCGCCCAGCCAAGCTCAAATTTTGGAGTTTTCTCCACCATCGAGCCATTGAGTCCATGTTTGGCCGTTGTGGGTGGCAACCGCTCTGGTTGCCGTTCAGGCTCAACCAGCTACACCAATAGCCTCACCTTGACTCCCTCTCCACCATGCATGCGCTAGCAGAACCTCTACCACCACCCTGACACCGTTGACACGGCCGTGTCCACCGTGGTGCACCATCGCACTGCTCGGTCGTGCATGGCCAGCCTTGCTTGGGGCGTCTCTAGTCGAACCATTGCTGTGGCCAGGTCCTTGGTGAGTCGCTAATGCTGACCCACTACCTCTACTGCTCCTTTAGCATCGTGGCTCACCGAAACATTGTCATCGCCACTGTAGGTTGCCCGCCGACATGGAGAAGCCACCCTACTTCATCTTCGTCTTTGAATCGTTGTCCATTGTTGCGCGTTGGCCCATAGGTGAGCATCGGTCCTCTAGATGGCTTGAGAGGGTCCCCAGTTGGCTAGCGTAGCAGCCCAGTGCTGGCCAATGCCACACCGGCGAGCGCGGAGGTGTCGGGGACCTCTCCGATGCGAAGAAGGGTTAATACGAGGGTTTTCTTGCATAAACGTTGTCTGTAGAAATAGTGCACATAGTCGTCTTGTTAATAGAGGTTAGCACGGGGGCATTTCTACAAAAGCACCAACGCACGCGAGCTTCCCTGCCGTGGGCCACCTCACCCGCGTGGGCCGCGCATATGTGGGCCATGCAGTGAAATTGTCTTTTTCTCTAAATGAATTAGTTATTGCTCCTCTAATTAGTTTTTGAGCTAAACTTGTATATTTAATATAAATTCGTCCAAAAATTATGAAACTAATTTTGTTAGGTTCCTAAAATCATTGTCTACCTGATAGTGTAGTTAGTTCATACCTATCTATATTTATGCTAAGGCCTATCAAATCATTTGAAAGTACTTAATATTATTAGGTTAAATATTGTAGGAATTTTTGTGGTAAATTGGTGATAGCTTTAGTCCTAAATTTTTTATGATAGCTTCATTGTATTATTATGTGCTCACTGTAATTTTTGTAGCCTTAGAATAGACTAAGCATTAGGATAGTTAAATGCTCTTTTTTCAATATACATTAAATCACTAGTAGAAATAAAGATGTATCCTTAATTTGCAAAGTCAAGTGTTTTTTAGTTGAATCCAACACTTTGCTTGATAAAAATGATAGTTAGCTTAGTATCTTAGTCATTAGAGCTAACTTAGTAGTTTAGTATGTGTATTCTTATTTTAAGAGTTGTTGCCTAAATGCTAAGTGTTGTATCATCATCGCATGCATGTAGAGAACGAGTTAGTGGAGATAGAGACCACAGATGATCGTGAGTTCAAGAAGATCATCAGGGAGTACGAGGAGGATATTCTTGTGCAGGAGGAGGTCCCAGAGCCACCGACAACTGACTCAGCTGACACCGCGCCTACCCAAGGCAAGCCCCAGTGCATAATCCCTTATTTTTGATAATCAATGTATATATATATATATATGATGTGCATTTATGTTACAGGAATTTTATGAAAACCACATGCATATATATATATATATATACCAATGAGTCCTACTAGTACAGGTTCGAATAGTTGCTATGCTTAGGTTTTCGTTAGCGTAACCTACCATTACTCACAATAGGGGATTATTATATTTACTCTCATGATAAAATGATAAAAGAAAAATAGAGACCGAACAGGGATATGGTATGGGTTACGGTGGGTGTGACGAGTTGTGTCCCGTGGCCACGAGGCTTAGCTTGGTTACACTGTTTTTTCTGTCTGTGTTGATTGAGGACCGTCCATTGCTGTGGATGGTAGTCAGGTCATAGACTTATTATCCTTAGCACATACTTACTTATGAGAGTGGGAAGGCTCATTACAATCTTGTCGTGGGTTCTGACTCTTTCTAGACCGACTGATTGGAGGTGGAGAAATGTGGAGGTCTAAGCACCATATTGAGACCGGGTCTCAAGTGTGGGGACTTGGAGTCCAAGTTTGGACGGGGACCTAGACCCCGTGATAGGAGTGGAATGGGTTGGTCTTGTTTGTGCCTAGGGTACAAACAGGGCATGTGTTTCGAGGTACCCAGCTAGGATACATTGGTTCACGAATCACTGTTTTCATAAGACGGTATGACTTGGTTGTGGTCTAGCACCGTAGTAAGAACTGAAATATAAAAGATGATAAATTGTTTTGATTGCTCAATCCTTGCTTGAAAGTAGATCAGGTGCTTACCTATAATGGTTAGCTAATGAAGTAATCATGACTGCTAATTAAACTTGATCTTAAGGACATACTTCTAGTAATGCTTTTCACAAACAAAAAGAAAACAACAAGCCCATATTGTCTATCATATCCTTAAGAGTCAGGAAATTATTCCCACCAGTCGGGTAAGTCTTGCAAGTACATTGTGTACTCAGGGTTTATTTTACCCTGTTGCAGTTGCAGCCTGAGGAGTAGCTCTTGTGTGGAGGATTCTTTTGGTGGACCCAGACAGATCCTTGTATTGTTTCTGCTATATGTTTATTTTCATTCCGTTGTTTAATTATCGCACTCTGAACCCTAGTATTATAATAAATGATTTCCAAGAACTCTTGTTATATGAAATGGACTAAGTATTATAAGCTCATACATATTATTGGATTCTAGAGGCAAAATGTGGATTGATTTGAGTTCTCCCGTGGGGTGTGCTCGATGGAACAATTCGATGTAGCTAACTTTTGGGGTGCTTAGTGTCTATTGGAAGACGAGCGCCTCTAAAAGCGTGTTATTTCAGGTGGTTCTGCCACAGGTGGTATCAAAGCCAATAATGAGTCTACGAGTTTAAAAGCTCTTTTCAAAATCTAAAATTTGACCAACAAAAGCTTTGTGAAAAGTAGGATGCGATAAATTACGTAAATAAGTATAAGCCCTAGTAATATGGTCTATATAGGATAGTGGCACTAGTTTCATCTAATCAATCTTCTATAGGTACACTAACTTATGCTGCATAAGAATCGTTTAGCCTACGAAAAGTGAGTGTGCGTTGTGTCAAAAATTATATGCGAGTGCCGCTATATTCTGACTTGAGCGAACGAATAGGTCGATCCATGCATCATGAAAAGAGAATCTTGCTTAAACTAAACTCCCCCACACGTATAATTTGGGTAGTAAATTGATAGGATAACAAATAAAGAGAAATGCTTTAACTCTTAAGGAAAAGTTATCGCTTGTAACCATTTATTGGGCCTTATCATCTCTCTAGCCGTTGTTTCTAAGTATGGAGGCCCGGTCCCTAATGGTGGGCTCCTATCTATTTATAGATGAACCTAAGGTCTGGTCATAGGAGCACCGGTGCTGGGACAGGCCGTGGTCTTAGTGAAGACCAGAGTGAAAATGGTCGTGGCGATGATCATGGCAATGCCAACGGGGAGAGCCATGAGGCCCCACTCCTTGGTCCTCCTCCGCCACCACCACCGCCTCTGATGACCTATGTCGAGATGATGGCTAAGATGTTGGCTGCTCATTGCGAGTTAGCCTGTGCCCTGGAGATACTGGCATAGGCTATTGGTGGCTTCGCCCGTGGAGGCCCCGATGATAATGGCGGTAATGGGGGTGGTGCCTGTAGTCCCGAGAGGCCCTGTTCCTATTAGGACTTCTTGGGGACACACTCACCCACATTCATGTTGACTGCGGAGCCTCTAGACGTGGAGCATTAGCTTCGTATTTTAGAGCAGAAGTTCCAGCTGCTCAATGTGACTGATGAGCAGAAGGTGTGTTTTGCCGCACATCAACTTCTAGGATCTGTTAGTGCTTGGTGGGACACTTTCAACGCCATGTAGCCTATGGACCACCATGTAACTTGGTGGGAGTTTACCACTGCTTTCCGTCAGTACTATATTCCTGTTGGTTTGCTGAACAGGAAGCTATTCGAGTTTCTAGAGTTGAAGTAAGGAAACATGATTGTGATGGAATATGTGAATAGGTTCAATCATCTTGCATAGTATGCTGGGACTCATGTGGATATTGATGAGAAGAATACGGACCATTTTAATCGTAGTCTCTCTTGCATCTAGCAAGAGAAGCTATATATAGGGGGCTATCAGACCTTTGGTGCTTTGATGAATGTTGCCATTGCTATGGAGGGACTTCAGCGTGACTCTCAGGCTGAGTGAAAGTGCAAGAGGGTGATCACTGGGTCTTCTAGTCACCCACAGTCTTAGAGGGTACATGTTGTGAGGAGGGTGTGCTATCCCTCTTTAGGTGGACAGTCGTCTCGCTAGACTCAGCAAACTCACTAGGCACCTCCCACTCAGTACCGTGCACCTACTCAGTAGGTGCAATAGCCTTAGGGACAGCAGGTTCCACCTCATTAGGGATAGAGGAACAAGTCGGGTGCTTGTTTCAAGTGTGGCAAGGAAGGCCACTATGCTTGTGAGTGCCCCCAGAATCAGCTTACTCAGTCTTCTCGGCCTTCAACCAACTCTCGTTTGGTCAAGAGGACTATCATCAGGAAGAAGGTGCCCGTGAGCCGCTCGGGATAGGTTAACTTCACTGAGGCTGAGGAGATCTTGTAGGTAGAGCCTGTGATGGCTGGTACGTTCACCATTGATTCCCACCTAGCATATGTATTATTTGATTCTGGTGCATCACATTCATTCATGAGTATGGGGTTTGCACAAAGGCATAATATATCTACTATAGCTATTTCTATTGCCTACAAAATCAGAACCCCAGGTGTGTAGTTGTGCGTTAAAACTTAGACGGACACAGTGAGACTAGTGCTAGCCACTCACTCTTATCGTCTCTAGTTCATGGTGCTACCTGGGCAAGGCATAGATGCAATTCTAGGAATGAATTGGTTGAGAAACTATGGGGTAGTCCTAAACCTTAGGCAAAGAATTGTTGAGTTGAAGCTTCCTTCTTCTGAGGATAGAATGCCTCTCCTTCTGCCTTCAGTCCCCACCTTGCTAGTTGTTGCTCATGCTAAAGCTTCTCCTATCTTTGCTTCTATTCCTATGGTCTGTGAGTTTTTGGATGTCTTTCCCGAGGACCTACCGGGGTTACCACCGGACTAGGATATGGAGTTTGCCATTGAGTTAGAACCTGGTACTGCTCCTATTTCACGGCGTCCTTACCGCATAGTTCCAAAGGAATTGCCTAAGATGAAGAAATAGTTAGAAGAATTGTTTGAAAAGGGATTCATCCGTCCAAGTTCTTCACCATGGGGTTGTCCAACTATTTTTGTGAAGAAGAAGGATGACACTCTTCGGATGTGCGTGGATTATCGCCCTCTCAATGCGATAACCACTAAGAACAAGTATCATTTACCTCGTATTGATACTTTGTTCGATCAGTTGGCTGGTGCCAAGGTATTTTCAAAGATTGATCTTCATTCTAGATATCACCAAATTAAGATCCGGTCGCAAGATATCCCAAAGACAGTTTTCTCTACTAGGTATGGACTTTATGAATACCTAGTCATGTCTTTTGGTCTCACCAATGCTCATGCATTCTTCATGTATCTCATTAATTTAGTCTTTATTTCGGAGTTAGACAAGTTTGTAGTGGTGTTCATTGATGACATATTGATATATTCTAAGAACAATGAAGAGCATGCACAACATCTTCGCATAGTCCTGACTCGATTGAAGGAACACAAGTTGTATGCCAAATTCAGCAAGTGCGAGTATTGGTTGGATCGAGTATTGTTCTTGGGACATGTCCTGACACCTGAAGGCATCTCTGTGGATCCTAGCAAGGTGCAAGATATGTCAAATTAGAAATCTCCAAAGTCAGTGCATCAAATTCGTCAGTTCCTTGGTCTTGCTGGTTATTATCGGTGCTTCATCCCTGAGTTTTCGAAAGAAGCTCAACCAATGACCAAGTTGCTCCAGAAGGATGTCAAGTTTATATGGAGTCTAGCTTGTGAAGAAGCTTTCCAAGCTCTAAAGAAGTTTCTTACCTCTACCCCTGTTCTTACCCAACCAGATATTGATAGGCCGTTTGATGTGTATTGTGATGCCTCTAGGACTAGACTAGGATGTGTGCTTATGCAAGATGGGTGTGTGATAGCTTATGCTTCACGCTAGCTGAAAAAGCACGAGTTGAATTATCCCACCCATGATTTAGAGCTAGCTACAATTGTGCACGCTCTAAAAATTTGGAGACATTACTAGTTGGAAAATAAAGTATATATTTTTACGGATCATAAGAACCTCAAATATATTTTCACTCAGTCTGAGTTGAACATAAGACAATGGAGGTGGCTCGAGTTAATCAAAGATTATAATTTAGAAGTTCATTATCATCCTGGAAAAGCTAATGTGGTAGCTGATGCCTTAAGTCGAAAGTCGCATCAAGTTGAAGATGAATCTTTGTCTCTCAACCATTCTCAGGTGTTAGCCCATATTGCTCTAGTCTTGGATTTACTCAAGCAAATTATTATAGAGCAAAGGCAAGATGCTTCGGAAATTCCTCATATCAAGAAGTTAATTATCGAAGGACGTGGTCCTCATTTTAGTATAGATGATCAAGGTGTGGTGAAGTTTAAGAACCGGTTGGTGGTTCCCTCAAGTTATGAGCTTAGGAGAAAAAATTTGGATGAAGCTCACAACTCCAAGCTATCCATTCATCCGGGAAGTAACAAGATGTATCATGATTTGCGTCACTTGTATTGGTGGCCAAATATGAAACAGGATATTACCAAATACATCTCAGAATGTGACATTTGTGGAACGGTTAAGGCAGACCATATGCGTACGTCTGGATGTTTACAGCCATTGCCTATCCCTGTTTAGAAATGGGAGGATATTTCCATGGACTTTGTTGTGGGTTTGCCCCACACAACAAAGAGGTATGATTCTATTTGGGTCATTGTGGATCGCCTCACCAAGTCTGCTGATTTTCTTCCGGTGGATACAAGGTATTCAGCCAAGAAGTATGTCAAGTTGTATTTTGATCGGATTGTAACCTTGCATGGGGTTTCTCTTACCATTGTTTCGGATAGAGGGTCAGTTTTTGTCTCTTGCTTCTGGGAGCATCTCTAGAAGTGTCTCAGTACTTGTCTTCTCAGAAGTTCAGCTTATCATCCACAAACTGATGGTCAAATAGAAAGGGTCAACCAAGTACTTGAGGATATGTTCAGAGCTTGTGTCATTTCTTTTCCAGAAAAGTGGGATGAATGCTTGACTTTAGCTGAGTTCTCTTATAACAATAGTTATCAAGAAAGCATTTGAATGGCACCTTTCGAGGCTTTGTATGGCAAGAAATGCAGAACACCTCTTAATTGGGTTGAGGTGAGAGACCGTGGTTATTTCGGGCCTGATTTTATCAAAGAAGCAAGAGAGCAAGTCAGTGTTATTCAGAGTCATTTGAAAGCAGCTCAGAACCAACAGAAAACTTATGCAGACAAGAGGAGAAGGCCTTTGTAGTTTGAAGTTGGTGACCATGTGTATCTCAAGGTATCTCCGATGAGAGGTGTGCATCAGTTTGGAGTCCGTGGAAAATTCGCTCCTCGTTATGTTGGACCTTATAAAATTTTGGAGTGGTGTGGTTCTGTTGCTTATCATCTCCAACTCCCAGATATTTTATCAGCAGTCCATAATGTTTTCCATGTCTTCAAGCTAAAAAAGTGTTTACGAGTTCCCAATGAAGTGGTGGAAATTGAAGAACTTCCTCTCCAACCTGACCTTTCTTATATTGAGCACCCCGTTAAAATCTTAGATGAAAAAGAGAGTGACTAGAAACAAAGTGGTGAAATTTTATAAGATCCAATGGCAAAATCATTCGGAGGACGAAGTAACTTGGGAGCAGGAGAACTATATTCTGGAACATTATCCACATCTCCTTCCTAACTCATCAAGGTAATTATTTAGATTGAAATATATTTGTTATCCCTTCCCACACTAGGCACTCACATGAAATCTCGAGATAAGATTTTGTTTAAGGGGGTAGAGCTGTAACACCCTCGATGTTACGCCCTAAACAAATTACTAAACCATGTCATGAGCATCATGTTTTACGTGATAATTCATGTGATGGAATGAATAGATGAAGTATTGCAACCTAAAATGACTATTAAAAATGCTAAATGAAAGTTGATTCAATAGCTCATGTATATCAAGTAGAGTTGAAAACCAATTTTTACTGAGCAAAAATACTATAGAACATATATGTGGCACCTAAATAAAGCTTGAAGTACAAACTTTATAGATGGCAATACAACCTTTGCTGTAGAAAAATAACATTTCCTATTAGTGTTTCCAATAGCTTAGAAATGGAACTTGAAATCAAAACTAGCTTAAAGACTTAGAAATTCTTAAGTTTAAAAATAGTTTGACAGCACCGGGTTTACGAATTTATTCTGAGAAATCTAGTTAAAGAGTGGTACTATGTTTTAGTTCTTAGGGGTAGCCTAATATGCTCTCTTGAGCATGGTGAAGGTGGCTTGGTTCCAAGATCAATCATTTAGTCTTTATAGGTGCTTTAAAATTCATGCACGCACTCAGGCTCGGACAGTTAGAAAAGGCGCGTGGTCACCGCGCGTGGACGCACGCCGATCGGCCAAGACCGTGGTTAGCCTAGCTGTGGCTTGGCCACCCTTGGCCGAAGCGCCGGCTGCTAGCCGCTGGCCCAGCCAACTGCTGGCCACCGCGCCCGACGACCACCCTGCCCCACCCGCTGCTACACTGTTGCCGCTGTGGCCTCGCATCCTCGGCGAGCACCCAGCCGCCTTCCCGCTCGGCAGCGGCCACGAGCTAGCCCCCGTGTTGCTGCGTGTTCTTGTTCAGGCAGTTGGAGGTAACCTCACCGGCGTCCTCGTCCAGCTTTGCTTTGCCCTTGGGGCGATCGAAAATCGCTCCGACCGCCTCCTCACCTGAGGCATGGTTGGTCATGATGTCAAGGAGCTCCTTGCTGGCCTGAGGACCCTTGTGTCCCAGCTTGTGGACCAGGGACTCGCGGGTGGTCCCAAACAGGAAGGCTCTGATGACGTCGACATCGGTGACGTAGGGCAATTCGTTGCATTGCCTGGAGAAGCATCGGATGTACTCGCGGAGAGTGTCCCTAGACTTCTGTCGGCAATTCTTCAGATCCTAGGGGTTCCCAAGGCACGTGTAGGTGCCCTAGAAATTTCCCACAATGACCTCCTTTAGGTCTGCCCAGCTTTGAATCCAGTTGGGCGGAAGGTGCTCCAGCCATGTTCGTGTTGAATCGGCCAGGAACAAAGGGAGGTTACAGATAATGAAGTAATCATTATCTGCACCGCTGGCTTGTCAAGCAAGCCGGTAATCCTCAAGCCATAGGCCAGGGTTCATTTCCCTGGAGTATTTTGGGATGTTGGTCGGTGGTTGATACCTCGGCGGGAAAGCCGCGTTGAGGATGTTCCAGCTAACAGCCTAGGACCCTAGTAGATCGAGGCTTAGGCACCAGTCCTCCCCGCTGTCGTAGCGTCCACCACAACAAGGGTGGTAGCCATAGCCGGCCTCCTCTCTCTTGTCCCCCCGTCCACGCCTATGGGCGACCAGGGTGTTACGTGCGTCATGGTTGAGGCTGAGACGCTCATGCACCGGGACCATGGTAGGCCCCACACCATTGTGTGGCGCCTGGTGGACGGATATGTCCTAGCCAAGTTGCCCCAAAGACACGCGCTAACTGGCATCGAGTTCGCGTCGCCGAGACAGCAAGCTTTCCACCTGCTGCACCGCCGCGTGCTCTAGTACTGTGCGGATTTTGTGATGGGCCCGATGGTCTTCGGGTGTCACGGATTTGGGAGCCCATGGAGCAATGCCGCCACGACAGCTATGTTCTAGCTTGCTCGGGAGAAGTGCGAGAGGCCTCCGTCGTCCTTGATGATCCTCCGATTTACGTCGCGGGCAATGGCGTGTGCACGGTCACCATCTCCGCGGCATTCGATCTCATGCTCGAGCTCCACATGCTTCTGCTCCTACTAGAGTCGCACATCCTTGATCTCCTTATGCCGTGCTCTCAGCTGCTCCACCCGTAGGCGAGGCGGGGCCCCCGCATCTCCCTCGACCTCGTCGTTGGGGTCATCCGTAGGAGTATCCCTCCCTCGTGGACGCTTTCGACGCATCCCTCGGGGGTGCCTGCCATGAAGCATTCTCATAAGCAGTGATGGCTTCCCCTGCTGGAGTCAAAGTCAGAGATCGTCTCTGAATCTCCCATGAGAAGGTCATGGAAAGATTTCGCGACGTAGTCCATCATACCCACGAATTCATCATCCGTGGGGGATGGGTGCATGCGCTATGCCGCGAGGTGACCGATGGTCCTTGCGGCGTTGCACAAACTGAACGGGAACGTTGTCGGGGCGCTCTAGGTGAGGTATTCCGGGGAGAGCGGTTCCCCTCTGGCAAGATGCGTCATGACGTTGGCGAACGAGAAGGTAAGGCAGCGTAGGTCCTCCCGAGACAGTTGGGGTCCTAGGAAGGCGTCGAGCTAGCGCTCCAGCCTCCCGTAATCGAAGTCGAGGAGCTAGTCACTCCCGGGGGCACAGGCCTCCGAGGCGTGCAGCTGCAGCTCTTTGAGGGCGCGCCAACTATCGGTGTTTCGAACCGCCGACTAGTAAATTTGTGTTTGCACGTCTAACCTGGATTGTGTGCTCGGAGGACACAAGGGTTTATACTGGTTCAGGCAGAATGTCCGTACATCCAGTTTGAGGCTGCTCATGTTACCGACACTTATTTGTAGTAGGGGTTACAAACGGGCGAGAAAGGGAGAAGGTTCCAAGTCTCTGATGAAAGGATCAAATGGAGTTGAGTCTAGTTGAACTCTCCCCCTGTGGGGCGTCCTGCTCCCCCTTTTATAGGTGAAGGGGAAGACGCAGGTTACACGAGAGAGAGAGAGAGAGAAAAGCGAGGAGGAAGAAGGCCTCCGGGGTTGTGGCGCCCTTCATCTCCTTTACGCGGGTCCCTGTCGATCCTGCAGATGATGATGGGGATGGCTTCATGTCGCAACCCTGTTCATCACTGGCGCCATACGTGGGCGTCGTCAACCCGTCGTTGCGCTCCATTCCGTCCCGACAGGCGGCATGGTTAGCAGATACCCCCGTCGGAAGTCGTACGGGGATTAGGTAGCATAGCACCGGCACGTCCGACACTATTGATGACGTGAGTCCTCAGGTATGACCCGCCGTGGCCGTAGGTCACGTCAAGACGCATCTACTCCCTTTCTGGTGTCAGAAGTTTGACCCTGGGTTCGTACTCTTAGACCCGTAGTGGTTGGCGGCGGTACAGACCCTCGTCGGGCGAGGCGGAATCCCCGTTCGAGGGGTCTGGCGAGGCGAAGTCCGCGCCCGAGGGGTCGGGTGAGGCGGAGCCCGCACCCTCGGGGTCAAGCGTGACGGAGCCCGCGCCCTCAAGGTCGGGCGAGACGGAGCCCGCGCCCTCGGGGTCAGACGTGACGGAGCCCGCGCCCGAGGGGTCTGGCGAGACGGAGCACGCGCCCTCGGGATTGGGAGAGACGGGGCCCGCGCCCTCACGTCAGGCGTGACGGAGCTCGCGTCCTCTGTGTCGGGCGACACGGAGCCCGTACCTTCGGGGTCGGGCGAGACCAAAATACGCTCTTGACCATCCAGACGAATTAGCGTTCGTGGCCATCAGCTTTCTTCTTTCAGGTATCCCTAATACTGATATCCAACAAATTGTGTTTGTATATACATTATTGCTATGATCATGCCCACCCTTTCCCACCAAACATCATTTTTTTACGAAGCAAGACGGTGTGAATCCCTACCGGAAATTTATTAAAAAGGGAAAGTACGCAAATACAAGGTATAAGAAACAAAAAGGTTGTGACAGTGCAATTGAGTCTGTATATACATTATTGTTATGATCATGCCCACCCTTCCCTCGAAACGTCATTTTTTTTACGAAACAGGAGGGGTGTGAATCCCTACTGAAAATTTTTTAAAAAGGAAAAGTACTCAAATACAAGGCTCAAGAAACAAAAAGGTTACAAAAGAAAATAAAAAGAATTCCACAAAGACATCTAGCCATAAATCTATCCGGGGATGATAACTTGCTTTTGCTCATAGAATAACTAGAAGCAAACTTTTGCTCGAAGACACCCTTACAACGTTGCATGGAATGCTGAAGGCTGTTGAAAATATTATCATATTGTGCAAATAGCCTAGCACATTGTGATGATAATCTTTATGAAGAAAGGGAGCTGAAGCTGATCTTTGAAGCTCACTAGGACATCAAAGGGGTCACTGGTGTTAGGTACTAAAAAAATTTGCGTACGGACCGTCCTTATACGATCCTGTAGAGTAAACCAACAAGCTGCGGCAGAAGGGCAGTCCAACAACAATAATCGTTCACTCCTCCAAAAAAATAATCGTTCACTCCAAATACGTACTTTATGAGAAGGCCGTGCTTGCTGCCTATTAGGAGCTGGACACCACGGCTATGTTGTGTGTTTCTTGGTTGTGATCAACTGATCATGACATTTTCGTGAGCCATTATGCGCTCCTAAATTCAGGTGGTGGCGTACCCCCACGATTCACTCAAACCTGATATGTTCCCTGCCCCTGTCAAACTAAACACCGCTAGAGCCTGCATCATCCAGCCGCGACGATCCACGTGACCCCGCATCCCGCGCTGCAAAATTTGCTGCCTCTGCCATACGGAAAAAAAAAATGCCCGCACATATATATGTACGTGTGCTCGTCGCATTCAAGAACATGATCAGTGATCGCGTGCGCCAGCCATGCAGGCCGTCGCCCTGCCCACGATGGAGTCGGAGCTGAGGGCTCTCGCGTGGGCGACGCTGCTCACCCCGGCAGTGCGCGGTGTACGCGCGGTTCACCGCTCGCTGCCTTCGCCCGGGCATCCCGCGCCTGGCCGCGCTCCTCCCGACATTCCCAGTGTTCGTGTACATGCCCTGCATGTTCAGCTCCCTCCACCTGCGCCTCTTCTCCACCTTCTTCCACACCTGGCTGGCCACCAATAAGCTCGTCCTCCTCGCGCTCGACCTCGGCCCGCTCCACCCACGCCTCCCGCTCCTGCCGTTCGTCCTCTGCGCCGGCCTCCCCATCAAGGTCCGTCTCCGGCAGAGCCAGCAGCAGCCTACTAAGAATCAGCCGCCGTCGTCGTCGTCGCCGCCGCCGCCCGGCGCCGAGTTCTTGAGGCCCTGCGCCCGCAGCGTCTTGCTCCTCAGCTGCCTCACCGTGGCGTACCCCTACACGGGGTGGCTCCCGCTCTACGCGCTCCACTATCTCTACTGCATCCAGATCTTCCTCACGCTCGACCTCGTGTTCTCCTGTGTCATGCTAGTCTCCGCGGCACTCATGGGCGGCGAGAGCCTGGAGAGACAGTTCAACACGCCGCTCGCCGTCACCTCGTTGAACGGCTTCTGGGGCCGACAGTGGAACCTGATGGCCGTCGACCTCCTCCGCGAGTCGGCGTACGAGCCCGTGCGCGCTAGGTGGGGCCGGGACGTCGGCGTGCTGGCCGCGTTCCTAATGTCGGGCCTGCTCCACGAACTCCTGTACTGGTACCTGACAGCTGCAGCAGCCCAGAGGTGAGATGCTGCTCTTCTTCATGTTCCACGCCGCGTTCCAGATCGCTGAGCGATGGGCCAGGGCGGCTGGGCTGTGGCGGCCGCCCAAAGCGGTGGCGTACCTTCTTGTCACGGCCTTCATGGTGGTCACCATATCGGAGATGTTCTTCGGGCCATTTGTGAGAGCCGGCACTGACGTGCGCTTGAAGGAGGAAACCATGGCGATGGTGGAACTGATTTGGGGTGCCAGGAAGTATCTACTCCGTCCGTTTAGGGTGGCTTCAAGCTAGAGGCGGGTAGGCGGGGTATGTTTGATACATTGCAGAGCATCAATTCATGAATGAGCACTTGTATATATGAATAATATATTACTATGTGAGATCTTTTATCAAATAATACGAAACAAGATTAAAGAGAGACAAAAGTTGAGCTAGCTCAGTTGGCTGAGGGCATGCAAGTTCAAGTCCCTATTGAAGTGAATTTGGGTGTATTTTCGTCTTCCTATAAGTTGCTCTAGTTTTTATGATAAAATAAAAGACATGATTTTTAAGACTTCAACTTTAACATCAATTAAGAGTGAGCATAACTTAAACTCAGCCTAAGTTGGTCTAGTTTCTAAGATTGAACTAGAAGATACCCCGCGCATTGCTGCGGGATTGTAAAGAATTTGTAACCAAATTAATTGGAGATGATGACAATATAGCTTGCAATTAACAAGTTGGAAATTAGTGGGATCACATGGTTGTTAGTGGAACATGATGTGGATGGCTTACATGCTGAGATAGACTTGTAGTGGGGATTAGTTTTATAAGAGATATAGATAAAAGACATGATTTTAAGGCTTCAACTTTAACGCCAAGTAAGGTTTAGCATAACTCAAACTTAACTACAGGAACATTATTTGTTCTTTCATAGGTGTTTGTCTTGCATACTTTAGTATTACCTTAGCAATAACTCCTCTGAGTAAATGATATACTTCCCTCCGTACCTAGAAAACAAGACGTCCTGGGCTTTGATTCAGTTTTAGCAAAGCACGTCGTTGTGGCCGTAAGGCTACGTAATCGGACGCATTTGCCCCTGGTATTAATCGATTTAGCTGCCGATCCAACCGCCCACATTAATCGCGTGCAGCGCATGCGCATGCTGCTTGCTCGCAGCTCGCCCGCTTCGTTTCACCCATCGCCTTCACTCGCCTTCCTTAATCGCGCACACGCTCGCCGCTCGCTTCGTCTCCACTTGCACGCTCACACACGCTCGCCGCTCGCACACACACGCCTCTCTTCCTCGCCGTCCTGGCTGTAGTTAGGGTTCAGAGCTCGGTCGCGCCATGGAGTACGTCGAGTCGCTAGAGTCCTGTCGAGGTGCCAGACTCCGTCGACGCGCTGGACACCGTCAAGGGGCTAGAATCAGAGATGGCGCTGGACTCCGTCAAGGTGGTGTCGGAGGCCTGTCGAGGTGGTGTCGGACTCCATCGAGGTGGTGCAGTGTCCTCGCTAGCGGCACGTTCCAAGCTGGCGGCGTTTTCGGAGAAGTCTGCTTCCAAGCTCGCCGACGTGCTCGCAGGTGTGCCCGTTGTGGCCTTTTACATGAAGACTACGACCTCCCAGCAAGGTTTTTGCATAACATGAAAAAGTTTGATTGTGAGTTCTTCATTCCTGATGTAGAGAAACTTCAAATGGATGGTGACACAATACTTCTTCCTGAGCACATTATCAAGAAGTTGGAAGATGCAAAGATGAAGCAAGATGCACAGAAAGAACAGTAAGGTACATGTCTCACTCAGTCCTTGCTTCGGCTAGCATGCTGCAAAGACTAACATGCTTGCATCTTCTAATATTCTACTTCTAATTTGCTGCAGGTAGACTAGCAATGCATTCAGCAAGCAAGGAAGCTTCACATTAGATTTGCAATGGCAGCCGATCTTCTCTCTCTAGTTTTTCTTTTTGCATGTGAGGAATCTTGAACTTGTTGCATCCTTTAACCTTCATTGCTTCCTTCAAAACACTTTGAAGTGTTACAAAAATCATGTTTGCTTTCCATGGAGAGTACTCTAAGAATGCCTACAAAATATTAGTTCAAGAAATTAATCAATGAATGGACACTATTGTATGAATGCCTTTAAAACATGTGTGAACAATTTACCTGATTGGACGGCTGGAACTAGATCTTTTATTATTTTTGCATCCTTCTTGTATTGAATAGCTTGAATAGCTCGAAAAAAACCCAAGTCTAAAATAGTTGAAATCTAGAGAATTGGGTGGTTGACAAATGAGGCGAATGTCAAACCCTTCTTGCTTGGCGGCCTCACAAAAAATAGGATCATCCACTTTTAAATGGGAAGGTGCATTATCTTGTTGTATGAAAATTGGCTTGTTCACATCTTCCCTTGGCCATTTGGCTCGAATAGCAGGCAGCACATTGTTTACCATGAAATCCCTAATCACATCTCTTGTGATTGAAGTTATTGGCTTGATTACTTGTTCTCCACGTAGATGATTATGACTTCTTCTAACAGCATGTTCATAAGTGACAAGTGGAAAACAACCAATTTTCCCATAAAAACACACTCTCCGTTCCTAAACCTTGGTCGAGCACAAACACACAAGAACATGAGCCTAGGGATGTAATTCTTGTTCTTACAAGTACGATGCTGGTTCATCTTCCTCGGGTAGCAAGTAATATTTTTTAGATTTTTGAGAGAGGTAGAACCATTTTTCATCAATGAACACAAAGTCAAAAAAAATCCTTAAACCTTGGATCATCAACCAAACCCTACTCAATCATATCAACACACCACTTCAACCTAGTCTTCTTGTTAGCATCTATGAGATATTGGTTTGATGCTACTAGAGTGGCGCCTAAGTAAACCTTTTTTCAAATACCTTTGTATCTTAGATTTGCTCATACCAAGTTTACTAGACACATCTTCTATGGTCATTCTTTGCTTGAGAGGGATGTTGTGCATTAGTTCCAAATTAGGAGGTACTGCCTTGCGTCCACTCCTACCCTTCTTGGTACTAGCAACCACAACTGGAAATGTTATGATCAAGTTGGGTTTTACCTCGCTTCCATAAGCGTTGAACTAACTGGATGTGTATACCAAATTGGGCAGCAACGATTGTTGTATTCTTCTTGCCTAGTTTTCCATTCTTGCTTCTAGCCAACAATGTTTTGTACACTTGCCTTGTTTCTTCTTCTATCATGTCATTCCTTCTAGCCTGGACAGCATGTTCTATTAAAAGAAAAAAAAACAAGCACATTCAAAGGATCAGCCATGGCATGCAGATTTTGTACGGTAGATGTTGTATCAGAATAATAGGCACGGCATGCAGGTTTACCAGGTAGGTTTTCTACAAAATCGAAATCAACCGCACCATATTTATCTAATGGCAAGTTCAAATCAAATCATGTCCAAAAAGGAAACAAACCAAACTAAGGAAAGATGGAGCTTGAAGGAAACAAAAAACTCAAACAAGGAAGCACATTACCATTGTCGTTTTCTTCTAAACCAATGTTGAGATCAAAGCCGTTGTCATCATCTTCTAAGCGAATGTTCATATCAAATGCAGCAACTCTTGGATCCGCCGCCATTGTATGCGGAACAAGCAAAGAGAAGAGAGGGAAGTGAGGAGATGAGGCATGGTAATGGAAAGAGAAGAGTCCAGGGGAAAGCTTGCGTTTTAATAGGCACCGTGGAACTCAAACGACGGAGCTGGCTAGCGCTAAAATTAAAATCCCGTGGTGCCACCGCAAAAAATGTTTCCCTGTGAAAAAAAAACAACGAAAAATGGCGCCCAACACGCCGCCAAAAGCGCCCAAACGCGTGCGCCACGCCCAGCCGAATCAAATTCGTGCGCCATGCAACCACAACGCTCACGCCACGCAGGGCCACAATGCCATGCAAAATCAAGCCAGTAACAAAAAAAATGGTGCCCGCCAGGTATCGGGCCCAGGACCTCAGGACCAACGCCTCGATGCACTAGTCGTCTAAACCGGTAAACTTTCTCATATAAAATGCACCCGCAACCGTATTTAATAGGGGCAGACAGAGAAAAATACCCCCTAATTAATCACTATTGGTAAGCACAATCCTGTCCTAAACGACACGTTTTCTGGGTATGAAGGGAGTACCATATAAATGTGCTTTAAAATGAGATCCAACCTGTGAGAAACTAAGCAGGTTTTCATTAAGAAAAATATACATCCAAATTCAAGATGAGAGATGATTTGAGCCTGATTGGTTGGGTGCATGACCACACCTACCCAAGCGCGTGGACAAGCGCCTCGGACAATGGTGCAATAGGTGAAGGCGTTGATGACATTGGCGTCGGTGACGTTGGGCTGCTCATTGCACTTCCAGAAAAAACGCCGGATGTACTATCATAGAGCTTCGCCCCGACTTTTGCCTGCAGTTATGAAAATCCCAAGGGTTTCTTGGTCGGGTGTGTGTACCTTGAAAATACCCTACGAAGGTCGAGCGGAGGTTGCCCCAGTTGCTAATGCAACCGGCATCTAGCTGTTCAAGCCACGCTCTCGCTGAGCTTGACAGGAGCAACGGGATGTATATTGGATCGCGACGTCATCGTCCACCCCTCCAGCCCTCGTCGTAAGTCGATAGTCCTCGAGCCAATGGTTAAGGTCAGTCTCCCCATCATGATGGCCTCGAGGTGGCGTTATGGCGATGGGATGTCAAGCTATCCACCTGCTTCTCAGAGGATGATGTCGAGTCGAGCTATCCGCCTGCCTCTCGGATCTTCTGGTTTGTCTTCGATCGGGTCCGACGTGTTGAGAATATCACCTACTCCCTCCGTCTCAGAATATCTGTCGTTCTCGCTTTCCGAGAAACAACTTTAACAAAATATATATTGGTGGCACGCGGCGGCCGCCGGGTTATACGCCGCTCGAGGGAAACGCAATGGGCCAGGAGCCCCTCGGTTGTTGTCGACCTCTCGTAAGGCGGTGCGCATGGTGGTACGCACGCTGCTCGCCTGCTGGCACTCCATCTCTTCCTTTCTCAGCTCGAGCTCGAGCTCAATGCACTCGGCCTCGACGTCGGCCTGTCGGGCCTAGAGGCGCTCGGCCTTCTCCCAGAGATTGGCGGCCTGATGGGTCGGAGTCTTGTCCGGCGGCGTGACTTCGGGCCCGGCAGCGACTGGTTGTTCCGCGTGGAGGTAGAATCACTCACATTCACGTCCCGGGACATAGCCATCCGCCTCACTTTTTTTTTGAAACCATAAAATAATTATTGTACAATGGTTTAATTATTTCTCCACCTCTAGGTCTGGTTTAAATTCAGGACGTAAAGTTTTGGGATGTCATATCAGATGTTATATGAGGGTATCGGATGTTTGGATACTAATAAAAAAATAAATTGCAGAATCCGTCAGAAATCCGTGAGACAAAATTATTAAGCCTAATTAATCCTTTATTAACACATGTGTACTGTAGCACCATATTATCAAATTATGAACTAATTAGGCTTAAAAGATTCGTCTCGCAAATTAATCGTAAACTGTGTAATTAGTTATTTTTTTAATCTATATTTAATATCTTATATATGTGTTAAGATATTCGATGGATAGAAACAAGTAGCTTGTTCGCTGGTTGATTTCAGCTAACCTAAACCAGCTCAGAAATCAACCAGCGAACAGGCCAAACACTTAATTTGCCCACAAAATCCATTCACGATTTCAAACCCTGAAGAGCCTGCGAGCTGCAGCTGTGTGGCATCACCAGGCTCTCACTTTGAGGCTTATTACAGCAGCCCTCTTTATGCTCAAAATTTATTGCAGTGCTTGGTACCATATCCTCCTGCACTGCATCTGCAATTCTGCATGCACACCGTGACTCCGTAAGAGCTGCTAGTCGTCACTACTCGCTTGGATTCGAGAGAATTAATTTCTTGATTTTAGTTGAGTAAAAAAAAGAATGGGTAGCTTTGTCTCACGTTACATATTCCTTCCTTGATTCTCACCTTTCCCCTATACACCTGTTGCTTTCCTTCCACCTGCAGTTCTGCAGCCCCGCTGCATGCAGTACACCCTGCACGCGATGCCGTTCACATGTCCATGCTCCACAGGTCCATAAATCTACGACAGCCAGTTTGTTCAGTCGCAAGCAGAAGTCTCCAAAATGCACCGCTTCTTCCTCCTCCTCGTTTCTGTACTCGTAGCCACCACGCTTTCCGCCGACACCGCCATCACCATTGCCCTTGCCCAGAGGTCATGGGCTGAACTCAGCGGGCGGGACAATTGGGACGGCCTCCTGGACCCGCTCGACGCCGACCTCCGCCGCGCCGTCATCCGGTACGGAGAGCTGGCGCAGGCGACGTCGGACGCGTTCATCGGCGACCCGGCGTCGCCGTACGCAGGCGCGTCGCGGTACGCGCCCGGCGCGTTCCTCCACAGGACGCAGGCGCCCGGGGCCGACCCGGACGCGTACACCGTCACGAGGTTCCTCTACGCGACGTCGAGCGCGCGCGTCCCCGTCCCCGACACGTTCATCACGCGGCCGGCGCCGCCGGGGGCGTGGAGCGCCGAGTCGAACTGGATGGGGTACGTCGCCGTGGCCACGGACGCCGGCGCCGCGAGGCTGGGGAGGCGGGACATCGTGGTGGCGTGGCGCGGGACGAAGCGCGCCGTGGAGTGGGCCGACGACCTGGACATCACGCTGGTGCCGGCGACGGGCGTCGTCGGGCCGGGTCACGGGTGGTCGCAGCCGGCGGTGCACCGGGGTTTCTTAGCCGTGTACGCGTCGAGGAATTCCACGTCGCGGTTCAACAAACAAAGCGCGAGAGAGCAGGTAATCTAGCTTTGACTCCCTCATGTCCTTTGCTGACACAGTCTGTTGTGTTTCCTTGTCCTTCCATGGCACATTAGCTTAGGCCGCATGGTCTTCAAAAAACTTGAAGTCATGCGATGACCAGTAATTTGCAGTGGTTTTCGTAATGTTTTCAAGCGCACAAGATAGGACACTGATTATATGTTGCCGATCACTGCCGTTCTTGTCAGCCGGACTGTACCATACTGGAATTGTGCCAGTGTGGCGCAATTTGTTCACACATTTGCACCAAGATCAGTCAAATGTTGGACCTTTAGCGTCGTCACAATAATAAATGGTAGAGATTACGGCAGTACAGACAGCTAGCTGTACTCTCCTAGTATGTTTTTTAGGATACCGACAGAGACATTTAAAGAGAGCATGGAAACTGCAGTGTACACGGGGACAGGCTTCTGTGTTTCACACGCTGTAGTGAACTGGCAAATGATTTGGCAGGCGCATTGTAGGAGTAGTAGGCATTTGTGTTGATAGGGAAGTTTGCATTTTGTATAGAATCTTGCTGGGACTGGAACATCTTGATGTTGGTGTCCACAAGAATTTTCGGAGAAGCAACAAGATAACATGCTGCAAACTGTTTGGAATTATAATGATAGGGATAGGATGGACGAAACGACAAACCGGCCTTCTTGATTGGATTGGAAAGGAGACACGAATCGCTGTCCCAGTGTCCCTCCGCAATTGAGCTCAGTTTCTTATTCTTTGTTCGCCTTCTGGCCACATAATCGCTGAACGAGTGCCAAATTAATCTATGCATGCAGGTGTTGACTGAGGTTAGAAGGCTGCTGGACGCGTACAAGGGCGAGAACTGCAGTATCACGCTAACCGGCCACAGCCTCGGCGCGGCGCTCTCCACGCTCACCGCCATCGACATCGTCGCCAACGGCCTCAACGTCCGGGGGGGCTCCAACCCCAACGACACGGTCCCCGTCACCGCCATCGTCTTCGGCAGCCCGCGCGTGGGCGACGACGAGTTCAAGAAGGCGTTCGAGTCGATGCCCGGCGCCGCCCGGATGCTCCGGGTCCGGAACGCGCCGGACATCGTGCCGACCATCCTGCCGGCCGCGTTCTACAGGGACGTGGGCGTGGAGCTGCTGCTGGACACGCGCAAGTCGCCGCACCTCAAGAAGCCCGGGCCGGGCCCCGCGGCCTGGCACAACCTCGAGTGCTACCTGCACGGCGTCGCGGGCACGCAGGGCGCCGGCGACGGCGCCGGGTTCGGCCTAGTGGTCGACCGCGACGTAGCGCTGGTGAACAAGGAGGTGGACGCGCTCAGCGACGAGTACCCCGTGCCGGCGGCGTGGTGGGTGGAGGGGAACAAGGGCATGACCAGGGACGCGAGCGGGCGCTGGGTTTTGCGGGATCATGAGGAGGGTAACCTGGCGATGTAAGACGATTTTTAGTAACTTTATTTAGGTGGTTAATAATTATGAAAGAGTTTTTCTTCGACAATATCGCATGGATATGGAAGGTTCAATGATAATATCGCGAATATTTCAGCAAAGTCCAGAATCAATTCGAGTCAGATTGTTTCAAATTCGAAACAGTTTCTATCAAAAATTATTTCACTGAAACACTAGAAAAGTTGGGAACACTAGAAAACTTGGGGCGCTGCGTTAGCTAGCCAGCTGGTGATTCTACGTGGGATTTAAGGAAACTTAGCAATGTAGTTTGAAAATTGTTCTATCAACATCATAGTAGCCATATGCAGTTCTATAAAAAATAGATTTAATAACATTTACTTAGATAAATAGTTTTCTTATGGCAGAAAAATCATGGAGGCATTTTTCTTAGCATACAGTAATGGAAGCACATGAATAAAGGAGCAGATCATTCCAAAAGTCTAAATCATTCTAAGAAAAAATAATGAAATACAGAGACCAAGAACTGAATAACTGTATATCAAAGACAGAGCCAGACTATAAATCTTATTTTTATTGACAGCTTCTACCTTGCACTTGCTACATACATCAGAGAAAGAACTATTGTACGTAAGAAGCAATGAAGAGGTTGCTCCTGAATTTTTTTGAAAGCCTGTAACTGCAAGCACCAAAACACTAACATAGAACTTAAATGTCCATTTGTCGACAACACAGCATTCTCAACCACTTTCTCAAAGGACTGCTAGAGTAGAATTCTGACAGCTTCTGGAATCAGAGGATAGAGAAGCAGTTTAACACTTGAGTAGTGTTGAACTGTGGAAACAATATTTAAGAATCCGCTATCAAGGCCATGATAATATGAAATAATAATTAATGGTACATTAACTGTATGATGCTGATATATATTGAAAGAGGCAATAATGTAGTTAGGTACTGACATTGGAATGTTTTAACAAAAGCTCCAATAAGGAGTCTCACAGCAAGTTTTCTGCCTCTGGCTCATTAGAGGCATCACTTTGGTTCAGACATTTTATCGAGCAAGTCGCTAGTGGCAAGCAGACTTACACGATGAGCAGGGAAAATTGTTGCGTGCGAAGAGGCCAACGCAGCACTGCACCACGGCATCGATGGTCAGCAGTGAGAGCACGACTGGCGGCCTTAGACCAGATGAAGACTACTACCGTGCAAGGGGCGGTGTAGCGGTAGACGACATCAACCTGCATATGGAAGCTACAGCGACCCCTCGTCACTCGTTGTCGCACCGCTGCCTCCTGGAGCTATATGACGTGATCCGAGACTGCGTGGGCGCCGCCGCCACCACGGTCTGCTCGCGCTGCTGCTGCCACCACCGACTGTGCTGCTCCTCGCGTTGCCGCCCACCGTTGTGCCTCGCGTTGCCTCTTTGTGCTCGCGCCGCCGCCTCGCGAGACCCAGCATGAGCGCTGTCGCCACCGTGGCCTGCGCGCGCTGTTCGCGCCACCGCCCACGCTGCTCTTTGCGCCGCCGCCTCGCGCTGCCGACGTGGCTCGCGCCGCCGCTAGGGTTAGGTTTTAGGGCACGGGTGTCAGCGAAATGGCGAGGAGGAAGGGTGGGCTGCGCACTCGCGCTAGCTGCCGTCTCTACTTCCGGCGTTGCCCATGCCTGTGAGGGCGGTGGGGTAGCAGTAGCTAGCGCTATCCTTCCTCAAGATTCATTGCCGTTAGCCGAGGCAGGTGGAAGCGGCGGCGGCGCGGCGTCAGGAGGGCATAGCGGCGGTGGCTTTGTCTCACGCCGGATACGAAGGCTCTGGAATCGCTAGCGGCTGCACCGTGGATGGTCCGATCAAGATCCAATGGAGGATAAAAAATGGGTGACGTGGCCCAATGAGGGGCCAGAGCTTGGCCCTAGCTTTCGTCATTTAGAGATGCCCTGAAGCCCCACGTTATTACGACATTTTGGGCTAACGGTTTGGACGATAGTAAAGGGCCAACATTATTTGGGCTCCTGAGCCCAGCATACCCTCCCTTTTTTTTAAAAAAAAGTCCACATTGTCTCCCTTAATTTTTACGAAAGTCCGTTTTTTCCTCTCCAAACTTCAAAACTGGACAAAACACCTCCATCAACTTTTAAAACCGTTCATCTTACCTCCCTGACCCTGTTATAAGCGGTTTTGAAGGTGGTTTTATCTTCTTTTTTATTTATTTCGGTCGAATCTCTGAAAAATCATAGTAAATCACAGAAAAAATCATAAAATGGAAAATCCAATTTTGTTTCGAGTTACCACCGACTGAGTAAATTTCTAACACTGCGCGTCTGGCTCGAATTTGTGTGCTTAAAGGACACAAGGTTTATACTGTTCGGGCAGAAAGTCTCTACGTCCAGTTCAGTCGCTGCTGCTCGTGTTACTAGCACTGAAAGTTTATAGTAGGGGGTACAAACAGGCCAGAGAGGGAAAAGATCCCAAGTCTCTGGTAAAAGGAGTGAACGGGTGTTGAGAGCTCGATTGCTGCTCAGCCGAGTGCTCATGTCGTGCTTCTTGTGACGATCTTGATTGATCGGTTTTAATCAGATCGGCCCCCATTCATGGAACGTCCTGCTTTCCCTTTTATAGGCCAAGGGAAAGCACGGCTTATAGCGGAGAAAAGAGAAGAACGAGAGAAAAGAACTCCTTCAAGATCGTTGGATCCTTCTCATCCTTTATGCGGGTCCCACGTGACCCTGTAGATGTCAACAAGGACAACTCCACATCGCGGCCCTGTCCGTTACTAGCGCTATGCGTAGGCGTCGCCTGCCGGTCATGGTGTTCCATTCCATCACAGTGGATGTCGTGGTGAGCCGACGTGCCTATCAACGTTTGTATGGGGGTTAGGCAGAACAACACTGGTACGCCCGATGCCGTTCTTGATGTGAATCCTTAAGTATAGCCCGTCATGGCCATGGGTTACATCGGGGCGTGCCGGTCTCTCCCTTGGTGTTAGAGTTTTGACCCAGGCCCATACACTTGGACCTGGAGTGGTTGGCGGTTGTATAGGTCCCCATCGGGCGAGACGGAGCCCGTGGCCTCGAGATCGGGCGAGGCGAAAACCCGCCGCCAGAGGTCGGGCGAGGCGGAGCACAAACCTAAGGGTCAAGCGAGGCGGAGCCTACAGCCTTAGGGTCAGGCTAGGCGAAGCCCGCGGCCTTAGGGTCGGGCGAGGCGGAGCCCGCCCCCAGAGGTCGGGCGAGTCGGAGCCTTCGTGCCTAGGGTCGGTTGGAGCTATAGTCGCGCTCTTAACTGCTTGGATGAATCAATGTTGATGGTCCATTAGCTCCTCCTCTTTGGATACCCTTGTATTGGTCCTCGACAATATCCCCTGAGCCTACGAATGAGTAGAATACTCCTTCGGATGCTTTTCTAAACAGGGAGGACTCTAAGGGCCTTGGCCTTTTCCTAATCGCCCACGGTGTGTCCTGGGGACAGAGATTCCCTTTCGTCATGATCGGGCCTCTTAGGGGTATAGCCATGAGATTTGGTGGGTCGAAAAATGTAACACCTCTGGTGTTTTGACCTAACACTAAAACTTGCCATATCATCATATGCATTGCAAAGCATTCATAAAGTAGAAAATTTTGAATGCATTCACTAAATAAGCTTTATTTAGTAAGTTGTTATTTTATGTGTGATGTGATTCAAAACCCTAAATAAAGATCATGACCACAAGGGTCAAATTTCATGTGATCATGTGAGGCCATGTGTCATTTGACTCAAATAACCCTAATGGGCCATGTTACTGGTCAAAAATCAAAGTTAAAGTAAAAGGAAAACAAATCAAATTTGAATACAAATTCAAATCATAAAAGTCATTTTTGCCCCTTTTGTCTAATTCAAAATCCATTTGGAATTTGGGGTTATGACAAAAAGCAAAGTTGAAGATTATTTTATAAGGATAAACTTTGGAATTCAAAGTTTTTCAAGTTTACATATAAAATTTGGAGTAACTTTTAAATGATTCAAATGCTCAAAAGCACCCCAAATTCAAATTTCAAAATGGAGGCAGAATTTGAAAATGTTCCTTGAAGCAAAGTGGTAGAGTTTGAAAAGTTGAGCAACTTTCATTTTTGGAGATTTTCAACTTCTTTAGAAAATTTGTGAGTAATTTGCAAAATTAACGCAGTGGCAATTCTGTAAATACTTCAAAATTGAAAATCAGCTGAGCGCCACCTCTCTGCTTGCCGCCGGCACCATGCTGTTGTCACCGCCGATCAAATTGCGCCGCTTCCTCGCGCATTGACACGCAGTTGGTGCCGTGGCGAGTTTGTTCGTGCGCTGTCGACGTCGAACATCCCCTTCCCGGCTATAAATAGCAGCAACCGCCGCCATCGTCCCCGTTTTTTCCCCTCTGCTCTACTCCACCGCCAATCAGCTCCGCCGCTTGCCGTAGCCACCGTCGAGTCATGTCCGTCGTACCCAGCTATGCCAATGCGATCGCCTCGGTCTTGCGCTCCTCTTCGGCTTGCTCGCGTTGATTGGGTTGGCCGAAATCGCCCGGCGCAACGTCTTCTTCCCCGAGACCGGTCAGAGCTCCGCCACCATCGACTCGACGTGGCCAGGCTGTTCCAGACCGTCTCCGTCTTCACCAAACGCACCATCGTGATCGTGGTAAGCTACTGAACGTGATACTCGCTTCGTTTTAGACTCTACTGCACCATTGCCGGGGTTATGCCATGAGCCGTCGTGCTCGAGCTACCATGGCCAGCGTGGAGCTCTCTTCGGTGCACTTGCTGCCGTTCTGAGGGCTGGGATGGATTCGTAGGATGGTGTAGATCATTTAGGTGCGGTCTGCCTCGCCGGAGCGTCGCCGTCGACGCATTTTGTGTCGATCAGTGATGGCAGTGCCGCTGTGTCTTGTTATGTGACACTGACGAGTGGGGTCGGTTTGTCAGTGAGAGAGAAAGAGAAGAACAGTAAGGTTTTGGTATTTTCTAATTTTGAATAGTGCTGAATCTTTGGAAATTTGTAGGAAAGTAATCATAGCTCCAAAAATTCTGAAATTTTGTGTGTAGCCTCTGTACATGCTCTAGTATGGTTTAAAAATTTGAAACTTGAAATTTGAATAAATTTTTAATGTTCAAATATTCAGTCCATTAATTAATAAATGCAATTTCCATGATTTTTGTAGGCCACTATATAATTCCAAAAATTATGAAAATTGTTTTGGTACACTAATTTATCATGAGGAAGCGTACATAAAATTTTGAGGTTATTTGGAACAAGTTCATTTTTGGGCTTAATTCCAAATTAATTCAAAAATAAATAAAAGCAAACCCTAAGTGTTTGATTAGTGTTGGATCTGGTTACATCATGTTTTGTGACTAGTAGGGTTTCAAGATCCATTTGGTCAAGTTACATGTGTGGTTCTTGACGGTAGCATTACAAGTTGGTTTTGTTGGCTTGCAACTGTACCGTGAAAACAGTCGTATTCGAAGTGTTGTTATATTTCATGTAGCATGATAGCATCATGTTTACATTATCATCATGTTAAAGCATATGTTATCATTTCATGTAGAATCCGAGAGTGAAACGATTCTAGTTGAGCAAGTTCTGGAAAAATCCCTAGTTGTCACGGGATTCGATAATTGTGGTACTGATCCAGAACCTGAGATCGTCAACGAAGGCAAGCCCCGGTTTATGCATTAAACCCTTACCTTGTTACTTTGAAAAGTTTATCACCTATGTTACTTATTGCATTAAGTTGATTAATTCAAATGTTACCTACTTGATGCATTGCCTACCTTGTTAATTGTTTACCATCCTTGAAGATGTTTTCATTTATAAAGGCGTAGAATGCTTAGTATGCTTTATGATAGGCTTTCAAAATAAAAGTTTTGATACAATCAAAGATGGCATACTGGCCAAAAAAAAGAAAGAAGGTTGAATGAACTAGAGACTAGTCGGGTGACTTATCTTGAATATTGGGTATTGTTGCCGACTATGTCGCTTAAAGGCCACTCATTGTGGATCTTCTGAACGAGACACTTTATAGTACTGGTCACATACTCCAGTAAGCTTACTTCGGCTAATCCAATACTAAGACGAATGCTCACGCACTAGGAGTAGAGAGATGGCGGGAGTAGCGTGTACCCTCGTGGCTGGAATGTGGCCAGATATGAGGTGTGCTGTGCTCTCGGGTGGCGTGGAGAGGGCTTAGTATAGGAGGATCCGGTAGCGAGGTTGATATATGCAAGATTAAGTTCTACATATGTCGTGTGATAAGGAATCCCTAGCTGGGACTTGAATCAATTCGAATTGCCGGTGCTCCATGGATATGGAGACTCGATTCATTACAGAAGCAATGCAGGACTGGTGAATTACTAAAATATGAGAAAAAGAATAAAATGAGAAGGAATGGAATATGGGAAATGTATATTTAGTTGAGATAATGAACTAAAATGACCTAAGGGGTAAAACTTGAAAATAGGATAAGAATAGTAAGCTTTTGGCAAAGAACTTTGAATTTTGTTACATCCTTACCTTGCCCCAACCCCTGCATCTCTAAAAGTCTTACACCCCTTTACGTCGGGTTAGTCTTGTTGAGTACTTTTGTACTCAGGGTTTGTTAACCCTTGTTGCAGGTGAGTCGCATGCGCAGGCTTGTTTTGGTCCCTGCTGCATGTCTGTGTTTGAAGTCAATGACGATGAGTAGTGATGAATGGCCTTTGGACAAGGCATTAGTTTGTATGATAAATAAAGTTAATGTAATATTATCCCGCTACTATGGTTGTATGACACTTATGGTATTGTAAGTTTGAAAACAACTGGTTTGTAAACTATGTTATCTTAAGACTTTCGCTATCTTTTACTCTGATGTATATATTTGAATAAATTGTTGTAATCTGCAATGTCTATGATTGGGATCCTGTTTGAAAAGAGAATCGTGGATGATTCGGGTTTCCTGAGGACACTCGACAGACCTGTTGAGTTGTTGGGAACTCGTGAACACTATCTGAGGTCTGTTAAGACAACGATAGGTGCACGTGGGCCCGATTCCTTAGGAGGTTCTGCCACAGAAAAGGTCCTTCCTGATTTCGACCCCTATGGGGTTTTGTCGTTCTATGACCGTGCGTTCAGTCTCCTTATGAGTCCAACTTTCTTTGAGCCCCCGCACGTAGCAGGGGTCCGATCGAGGGTCGTCTCATCTTCGTGATCGTCTTCCCTCAAGCGTTTTTTCCGATAAAAATGGAGGGGTTGAGCCATGCCATGATTTTCCCCTATGGACGAGCCATGGTGCTTGGTCAGTTGTTAACAAGCTAGTCTGAGTGGGGCCCCAGCATTCCGTTCGTGGGGGTCTAGCTTGGGTCAGCTGGTGACTGACTCCAAATTCGCAGCGGTCAATCCATATAGTTCTCAGGTCCGTTCGATCAATCCCGAGGGCTCTATGCCATTCTTTTGAGGAAAAACCATGGATCGTATCTATCCGAGGCTCGAACGTGGACTGGGATGCCCACGGCGCTCATGCACCCGGGTATTGTACGCTAGCGGGCCTATCCCTTTCCACCCCTCACTCTAAAAGTACCCGGAGCGGGTGTCGAACCCATCGGTGGGCCAACCTTCGAACTCCTGGGCTTAGACAGGCCGTAGGACCATTTTTAGCTCTGTATCCCTCTTACCTATGATGGGTCGTGGCCCATTTGGGGAGGCAAAATGTCTGACAAGTTTTTCGAAGGGATGGCCATAGGTTGTGTGCGCACGCCCCACGGCGAGACATGGTGATAGGCCGTGGTAGCCACGGAGATCTAGGCAGGCTGTTAGTTTCCTCTCACCCATTGCCCCAATAAAACCAAAGGGTTAGCCCTTCGTGTTTCATATGCACGCCTGCATCCTTACCTCCGCAGCCACGCCACCACCACCAATCGCTTAGGTTTCCTGCCTCTGCATTCCCACCGTCATTGAGCTCGCATCCATTCGCCCCCACCTCCAATGGATCTGTGGTGCCATTCCAACATCACCTTCCAGCGCATGGAGGGCCTCATCTGTTGCGGTCTTCTCCAAGCGCGAACATCGGCCGAGGAGTGGTTGCTGCCTAGCGATGAGGATCTATCGTCGCCGCCCGATAGCTATGTGGTGTCGTTCGCCCACTTCCATGAGCGTGGGCTCACGACCCCCGTCCACAAATTCCTCCAAGGGTTGCTGCACTTCTACAAGATCGAGTTGCAACATCTTAATCCCAACGAGATCCAACACATGGTGGCGTTCGTCGCGCTGTGCGAAGGATTCCTAGGGATCAGCCCCCACTTTGACTTGTGGAGGTATTTCTTCATCGTCAACCTATAGAAGAAGAGGGAGAAGGGCGGCAGGTAGGAGTTGCACATGCCGATGGGGTGCATCGGCATCGAACTTCAGAACAATTGGGTCGGTGAGTACCCGTCCATGTGGCTCTCGACGTCGAACAAGGGATGGCACTTGTAGTGGTTCTACCTCAAGAATGATGCCATCTCCCCTCTGCCGGAGTTCACTAGGCGTCTGATTGAAGAGGCCTCAGAGCAGGGGAGAAAGTGGGGCATCCCAAAGAAGGATAAGAAGAAGATCTGAGACCACATCGCCACCATCCACATTCTAAAGCATAACAGTCTAAAGGGGTTGGGCATCATCCGGGCTTACCACACAAGGAGGGTGGCGCCATTGATGGCGCACGCTCTCACTATACGCGATGGCACCTGAGGCATCGTTCGACAGAATGGCACTCGCCGAGGAAGCGCTCCCCAACTTCAAGAGCACACAACACATCAAGGAGGTGAATGAGCCTTTGCGAGACGACACAGGTGCCACCATCAACTTTGTCTACCCTTTGCTAGGGCATCCTCCGATGCGGCCAGAGCTAGGCTACGTTGTTTTCGTAAGTTTCCCTTTCTTTTGCCTTCTCTTCAATTGATTTCTCGACCTTGTGAGACTAACTTTGAGAGGGGCAGGACCAGCCGAGGGGCCTCATCCTCATAGATCACCCAGCACCACTACCGAGGGATTCGGTCATGAGGATGGCGAATTGCACCGAGGGTGAGCGGCTGAGGAAGGCGAAGGAGGACAAGAAGAGGAAGAAGTAGTGGAAGCTATAGGCGCGGGAACTATGGGAGGACACCGATGATGATAATGACGATGATGATGGTGACGATGACAAGGTGATGGAGGAAGAAGAATCGGTAGCCGACGATATTGAGTGTGACAATCTAGAGAACAAAGATGTGCTGATAGGCATCGGTTCGTCCTTGCAGGCGTCAGGACTCTTCCCGTTCCATGGAGGGAGGGCATGTCAGGGGAGCTGGCAAAGGTGGGACATACCATCGACCTCCCCTAGGAGCCAACAGAGGTGGGTGGCTCTGCTGTCATGCCCTAAGAGCCAAGGGGAGTGGGGCATTCCTGAAAGCTCTAGTTTGGTTTTGGTGAATTGATGAAACCCTAAGTGCTAACCTAGTTTATCAAGTGATCATGAGATAGGTAGCACACTCCAAGTCATGAAGCAAATGAAGATCATAGCATGATGAAGATGATGCCATGGTAATGATCAAGTGCTTGGACTTGGAAAGAAGAAAGAGAAAAACAAAAAGCTCAAGGCAAAGGTATAATTTGTAGGAGCTATTTTGTTTTGGTGATCAAGACACTTAGAGAGTGTGATCACATTTAGGTTTGATAGCCATACTATTAAGAGGGGTGAAACTCGTATCAAGATGCGGTTATCAAAGTGCCACTAGATGCTCTTACTCATTGCATATGCATTTAGGATCTAGTGGAGTGCTAACACCCTTGAAAATATTTGTGAAAATATGCTAACACATGTGCACAAGGTGATACACTTGGTGGTTGGCACATTTGAGCAAGGGTAAGGAACTTCACCAGCAGAGTGTCTGCTCATAGAGTGCGGACAGTCCGACGGTGCCACCGGTGCCCTAGACAGAAAAGATGGAGGTCACTATAAGTGACCGAACGCTAGTCTCGGTTGGACCGGTGCGTCCGGTCAGTGGCAGTAGAGGGTGTGCATTTCGGTCTCATGACCGGATGCTGGGTCACTCAGCGACCAGACACTAGAGGTAGGGTCTGTTCCTATTGTCGGGCAGCGCACAGAGGCTAGGGTCTCTGACCAAACACTGGCAGGGTCCGATCGTGCATGACCGGACGCGTCCAGTGGACAAAATGTGTTTATGGAACCTTACTAGAAACGATCGGACACTGGTGGCTCAGCATCCGATCAGTTATAGCGCAGCGTCCGGTCAACTCAAGTGACCATTGAGATCAGGACACGTGGCTGTCATCGGGCGACTAGACGCTGAGGTCTAGCGTCCGGACAATATGACCGGAGCGTTCGGTCAGCCCGTGTTGTGCCCAGTGAAGGGGTACAATGGCTCTATTTTGTGGGGGCTTCTATTTAAGCCCCATAGCCGGTTCAAGCTCACCCTCTTGGCCATTTGCATTGACATAGCAACCTTGTGAGCTTAGCCAAAGCCCTCCCACTTATCTCCATCATAGATTCATCATCTTTGTGAGATTGGGAGAGAATCCAAGTGTATTGCTTGAGTGTTTGCATCTAGAGGCACTTGGTGTTCATGTTTTGCTGCGGGATTCACTTGTTACTCTTGGTGGTTGCCGCCACCTAGATGGCTTGGAGCAACGAGGATCGTCGAGCGGAGGTTGGTGATTGTCTCTGGCTCCGATCGTGGTGATTGTGAGGGGTTCTTGACCTTTTCCCGGTGGAGAGCCAAAAGGTACTCTAGTGTATTGCTCGTGGCTTATGTGATCCTCATCTTGTGTTGGTTGTGTGGTGCCCTATTGAGGGTTTGGCGTGTGAAGCCAATTAGCGCGTGAACCTCCAAGTGAGTGAATCGCCACAACGAGGACTAGCTTGTCGGCAAGCAAGTGAACCTCGGTAAAAAATCATTATGTTCATCATTGATTCCGAGGTGATTGGTCTTCATTGTTATTCATCCTTGTGATTGATTGGTTCCTTCATCTACACAGTGGTATAACCTTCTTGATCACTCTCTTTACATTACTGTAAACTAGTTGTCAAGCTCTTTAGTGTAGCTAGTTGTGAGAGCTTGCTTGGTTGGTTGGTGTGGCTCTTTAGTTAGCCTTTGAGAGCACACTAACATAGGGTAGTGTCATAGCTATTGTGTGAATAGATACTATCTAAACTAGAATTGTGGTAGGTGGCTTGCATTTTGAGTAGGCTAGCGCAACACTTGCTTCGCCTTATAATTGTCTAACCATTTTGTTAAGTGTTGTTGTAGAAATTTTATTAGGCTATTCACCCCCCCCCCTCTAGCCATTAGGACCTTTCAGTTCCGCTAGTGTGCCCTCAGAGCTGCTAGGGGCAAGCCCCTCTACCTAGGAGCAGGGGGTAGGCTAAAAACGGCCTCATTCCGATGAGGCAGAGCAAAGGTCAGGGGGTTCGTCCCCCAAATGCATCTGTCGCCCGATGTTGCTGAGGTGAGTTATCAATTCTTATGTTTTTCCTATTAGTCAGATTTCATCGTGACTTATGTTTTTCATCCCTTGCAACATCGGTAGGTAGCGGAATCCTTTGGTGTTGGGGCCGAAGAAGAGCATCGCCCTCCAATTGAGGTGGCAGTCATCGGCTGGTGTCGCGCCCATTTCGGGTGGGAGCGGCGCCAGTGTGACCACGTTGTCGGATGATTAGGCACCGCCCATGGTGGCGCCTATGCCATCGGTGGGATGGGTGGATGTGGGCATTCAAGGGGCGCCTTTGGAGGTTGCAGAGTAGCCGATGATAGCCGCGATACTGCTGCCAACAGCGGGACGAATGGGGCTGCCAACCGCGCTCGTGGTGCCGACCGTGGTGGGCGCGGCGTAACCGGTCATGACCCCGCCGACGTAGGTGGAGGTGGCGGCGGCCGTGATAGATGGGTCATAACCAGGCACAACCGCAGCATCGCCTGAGGCATCAGCGTGACCCATGCCATCGGTGGCCCAAGTGACAGCGCCTAGCGTGGTGCTAGGAGAGAGGTTCGCATCTGCGCTACTGACCCCTTCTGTCGTCGGAGGGGACGTCCTGGTGGGGATGTCATGGTGAGAAGGGTCGATGGCGCTTGGGGCCAGTGGGTAGTCATCCCTAACCTTGATGTCAGTGGGCAGCAGCTCACCCGCATGGGGTGAGCCCCTGCTTCAATGGATGGAATCACAGGATTCGGCATCGATGCTTTTTACTCTTAACGATGCTGTAGAGAGCATGGAGTGGGAGAGCCTCGACATAGGGATCGCGTCCATGCTCGAGGCCCTAGACCTCACCACGGGCACATTGCGCGATGTTGTCATTCACTTCGGTCGGGCATTGCTTGATCCTGCTTCTTGCTCTTTTCTTCATCTATATACTTTTTGTATCCTAGCCATTGTCTTTCTACAGTCCCTTATAGCTCGCTGCCAGGGAAAATCTTGGTTCCTTCGTCAATAGAAGGAAGCTTGGGACCGCCTCGTCATGGAGGCACGGCTACATAGGGAACTGATAGCTCAGCTCATTGCTGCCCAGCAGAGGGTGGTCGAGTTGACTCCCCTCATCGAGAAGGCTGCCAGTCTTCAGTCATGGGTGGTCGAGGCCCATCGAGATGCTGACGAGGCCAAGAAGGTGTTCGAGGCCCTATCGGCGAGGTCACTAAAGATAATGAAGAAGCTACTAGGGTCAGGAAGGAGCGGGATGAGTTGCTCTAGAAGGACGCTGAGACCCACCAGCGGATCCTTGACCTTCTTGGTGAGGTTGAGAAGGAAAGGGATCTGAAGCTAGGGGCCAAGGAGAAGCTCACGACCCTAGAGAATAGGGCGAGCCTAGATGCCGTGGTGGTCGATTGGCTACGCAAGATGCAGGATGAACTAATCCAAACCATAGAGAGGCTCCGCTTGGAACATGGCATGGCTCATGAGGATTGTGACCAGGCTTTCCAAGAGCATGACTAGGCCTGCTAATAGTGCGACGACGCATAGCAGAAGGTTGGCTCCCTCTAGACCGAGCTCAAAAACACGATGACCCGAAAGCTGGAGGCCGAGAGTGTTTCTGTAGGGCTAGCTGTGGATCTCGCCAAGGTGAGGAGGAATCTTCAGTAGGAGAGTGACAAGCTTGGTATCCTTAGTGTCGCCCTCAGAGTGGTCTGCGATGACCTTGAGGTGGTGCGGTCGGAGGGGACCAGCTCGCTCACAGCGCATGCCTTCGAGATCATGGCTCGGGTACGCTAGCTCAAGAGGAATGCTCATCGCACTAGGGTCAATCAGTCCTTCACAATTGCTCATTCTCATTATGGGGATAGCATCGATCAAGAGGCGATGAGCCATGGCTACACGTCTGGTTATGAAGGCCACGAGCTAGAGGATATGGAAACGGCGGTGGCTCCCCTTTCGCAGGACCTGGCGGACAGGATATAAGGCATAGTTCTCCCCCAGAGGGGCTAGTTAGTTAAATAGGTCGGGCGGTCATTCTTGTAATATGCGGACAAGTTCTGACCCTTGTGTTTTGTTTAAACAAACTTGTTATTTCATTTGAACAAATTTGTTGTTTCTTCCTTTTTGTGTGTAAAAAGGGGTTAATGTGTTCCGACCCTTCCTGTTGTTAAGACTGTAGAGCTTAAGGTGTGGGTGAGAAACTCTAATTATGCTAGTAAGCAAGAGTGTCATAGCCGCTAGGGCATAGGTTTCTTGCAATCCGACCATCCTTACTCAGTCGTTCATTTCCGCAAAACTTGCCTCTAGATTTTTAACGTGAGGAAGGGGTCGGGCATGACAACTATTTTGGAAAGGGTATATATATACCCTTATCAGCCCTCAAGTGAGGCCTGACCCCTTATCATTGTCGGCCTTGGGTTTCACTAAAGATCGAGAGAGACGATAGCAAAACTAGGAGAAAGTGTCACTTATTTTAGAAACGTTATTCTTAGTTTTTTGCTCGTATCCCCTCCCTAGGATTAGATCCATCGTTCTATGACTATGTATTCGGTCTTCTTGTGAGTCCAACTTTCCTCAATCCCCCACGCATAGCGGGGGTCCGGTCGAGGGTCGGCTCATCTTTGCGATCGTTACCCCGTTCGTGGTTTCTTCAATCGGGGGGGTTGAGCTAACGTCACTTGCCTCGATGGCTCGAGTGACGCGCTTGGTGAGCTCTCTAACAGGCATGTTCAAGTGGAATTTAGTTCCGTCATTCATGACGGGGTCAGCATAGCCCTCATGTGGCATTTCACTGCTCCTTAACCCGCCTCCCAGCAGATGCCCGAGTCGTTCTAGAGATCGACTTAGGTGGCCCGTTGGCCTCCCCTCGATGGAGATTCTTTGAGCATGGCTCGAGGTTAGGTTTGAACAAGAAGGTCAAGATGACCATGTCCGCTTCTGAGCAGGTAGGGCAAAGGCCACTGGGGCTCATCTATGTTTTCTCCCCTGGCTCTATTTGACACGAGGCCGCCTCGAGCCCTTCGTGGGCCAACCTTTGAACCTCGGTCGGTCAGATTCCTGAGTTGGGGTCAGGCGGCTCGAGCCCTCGAGCCCTATTGGGCTTGGTAGGGGTTGGCTGAGTTTTATGCGTCATCCCGTTCGTGGTTTCCACAATCAGAGGGGCTGAGCTAACGACACTTGCCTCGATGGCTCGAGTGTTACGCTCGGCGAATTCGCTAACGGGCATGTCTGAGTCAAATCTGGGTCCGTCATTCATGATGGGGTTGGCATAGCCCTCATGTGGCATTCCACTGCTCCTTAACCTGCCTTCCGGTAGATGCCCAAGTCATTCTAGAGACCGACTCAGGTGGCCCATTGGCCTCCCCTCGATGGAGATTCTATGGGCATGGCTCGAGGTTAGGATCGAACGAGAAGGTCAAGATGACCCTATCTGCTTCTGAGTGGGTCGGGCAAAGGCTGCTGGGGCTCATCTGTGTTTTCTCCCCTGGCTCTTTTTAACGCGAGGCGGCCTTGAGCCCTTCGTGGGCTGGCCTTCGAACCTCGATTGGTCGCCGCGCATATTGAATGAGACGACTACCGCTTCGTGACGCGACAAGAAGCGTTGTGATGCAATAATGGCATATGTGATGCTTGGATGTATGGGATGAATGTATGAAAGCATGCATGGGAATGGATGAATGAATGATCATGCACCGGAAAAGCGGAACAGGGGTTGGTAAAGTTACCTCGATGGCTCGAGTGATGGGTTCGGGGAGCTCTTATCGGATATGTCCAAGTGGAATCTGGGTCCGTCATTCATGATAGAGTCGGCATAACCCACATGGGGCCTCCCACTGCTCCTTACCCATCTCGGCAATGGCCCAAGCCGTCCGATCGACTTGGGTGACCTACTGGCCTCTCCTCGATGGAGGTTCCACAGGTGGGCCCCTCCAAACCCTTCCTAGGAAGGTGGAGGCTAAAGCTCAGAGTGCGGGTAATAAACTTTGATCATGCTGGTGAGCAAAAATGTCGTAGCCGTTGGCTCATAGGTTTCTTACGGTCTGACTAGTTTTACTCAGCATTTGTTTCCACAAACCTTGCCTCTAGGTTTTAGCATGAGAAAGGGGTCAGGCAAAGAGAATGCTACCGAATAGACACTCTTGCCAATCCCTGAGTGAGGCTTGACCCCTTGCCATTGCTTGGGTTAGGTGTCACTTAAAGATGACCCATCTCTCGACAGTGGCCTGAGCTGTTTGATCGACTTGGGCGACCTACTGGCCTCTCCTCAATGGAGATTCTAGTGGTGGGCCCTCCAAACCCTTCTTGGGAAGGCAAAGGCTAAAGCTCAGGGTGCGGGGATAAAAACTTTGATCATGCTAGTGAGCAAAAATGTCGTAGCCGCTAGGGCGTAGGTTTCTTGTGGTCTAACAAGTTTTACTTAGCATTTGTTCCCACAAACCTTGCCTCTAGGTTTTAGCATGAGAAATGGGTTGGGCATAGAGAATGTATACCAAATAAACACTCTTGTCAGTTTTCCGAGTGAGGCCTGACCCCTTGCCATTGCTAGGGCCGGGTGTCACTTAAAGATGACCTGTCTCTCGGCAGCTGCCCGAGCCGTCCAATCAACTTGGGTAACCCATTGGCACAAGACTTACCTTGATGGCTTGAGTGACGGGTTCGGAGAGCTCTTACCAGATATGTTCGAGTGAAATCCGGATCCGTCGTTCATGATGGAGTTAGCCTAACCCACATGGGGCATCCTGCTGCTCCCTGCCCGTCTCTCAACATTGGCCCAAGCCATCCGACCGACTTGGGTGACCCACTGGCATAGGACTTTCCTACGAAGATAGAGGATGAAATCATCCTTCCCAAGAATTTTATTTGGGCAGATAAGCCAAGCGGCGAACTCGTAACAAGTGGACAAGCTCTTAAATTTTGTTATGGCCAAACAGATTTTTAGCCCTTCTCCCCTTTTTGTATAAAAAGGCTAATGCGTTTCGACCCTTTCCGTTATTAAGGCTATAAAGCCTAGGGTGTGGGTGAACAAACTCTGATCACACTGGTGAACAAAAATGTCATAGCCGCTAGGGCATAGGTTTTTTGCAGTCCGACCAGTTTTACTCAGCGTTTATTTCCGCAACCCTTGCTTCTAGATCTTAACATGAGAGCGGGTCGGGCATAGAGAATGTTTGCTTGGTGGATATACTCTTACACGCATACCGACTCTTTCCGTAGTTAAGGCTAGAAAAGCTTGGGGTACAGAAAAAACTCTGATCATGCTGGTGAGCAAAAACAACATAGCCGCTGGGGCATAGGTTTCTTGCAGTCTAACCAGTTTTACTGAGCATCTATTTTCGTAATCCTCGCTTCTGGGTCTTAATGTGAGAAAGGGTCAGTCGTAGAGAATGTCTATCAGATAGATATGCTCTTATCAACCCCCGAGTGAGGCCTGACCCCCCGCTATTGCTGGGATCGGGTGTCACTAAAGATCAGGGAGTTGGTAGCGAAACAGATACGAGAAAGTGTGCGTATATTAAGGGTAAAAATGACATAGTTGTTCGATGTTCCAGGCGTTGATGAAGACTTCACCATCAATGGTCTTAAGCTTGTAGGTGCCTGGTTAGAGGACTTCCACGATGATGTATGGTCCCTCCCACTGTGGAGAGAGCTTCTAGTGGTTCTTGTTGCTCTGGATGAGGCAGAGCACCAGGTCCCCGACATCAAAGGCACGACTCTACACTCGATGGTTGTGGTACCAGCTCAATGTTTGTTGGTACTTGGTCGAGCAGAGGAGGGTGACATCACGTGCTTCATCTAGCTAGTCCATGGCATCCTCGAGGGATGCCTCGGCTCCCTGTTCGTCATACGCCCTAACCCTCGACGCTCCATAATCAAGGTCGATCGAAAGGATAGCCTCAGAAACATAGACCATAAAGAATGGTGTGCAGCCGGTGGCCCAGCTGGGGGTCGTCCTTAGGCTCTAGAGCTTCGCAGGAAGCTCCGCGACCCATCGTCCGCCAAACTTGTTCAACCAGTTGAAGATCCTAGGCTTGAGGCCATGTAGGACCATGCTATTTGCGCGTTCGACCTATCCATTCGTGCGGGGGTGCCTCACAGCGGCCCAATCAATGTAGATATGGTATTCATTATAGAATCGGAGGAACTTCTTTCCAACGAACAGCATTCCATTGTCCGTGATGATGGAGTTCGGGGCCCCAAAGCGATGGACGATGTCAAGGAAGAACAGCACGGCTTGCTCGGACTTGATCGCGGAGATCGGTCAAGCCTCTATCCACTTTGTAAACTTGTCTACGGTGATAAGCAAGTGCATATAGGCCCAGGCGCCCTCTTGAGAGGCCCGACCAGATCGAGCCCCTAAACCATGAATGGCCACATGATGGGGATCATTTGGAGTACTTGGGCCGGTAGGTGGGTCTACCGAGTGTAGTATTGACACCCTTCGTAGGTGCGCACAATCTATTCAGCATCGGCTACTATGGTCGTCCAATAGAAGCCCTATCGGAATGCGTTTCCGACCACGGTCCTAGGCACGACATGGTGCCTATAGACCCCACCGTGGATATCACTCAGCAACTGCTTTTCTCATTCGATGAGGATGCAGCGCTATAAGATCCTAGTGTGGCTTCGCCTATAGAGCTCGCCCTCAATAAGGACAAAGGACTTGTCACAATGCGCGAGCCACCGAGCCTCTGTTTTACTACAAAGTTTTTGTTGTGGCTTTAGATCTAAGATTTTCTATAATTAAATGGAATAATGCATAGTTGCAGTTTCTATGGTTCAATTGTGGTGAAAATTTTATGGTGGACTAATTATTGTATGCTTAAACTATTATAAAAATTTCATATTCATTGGATCATGTATAATTTAGTTATAGATTTTATTTAGGTTTATGCTTGTTAAATATAAATAAATCTATAACTAAGCTAATATAAATAAATCTATAACTAAGCTACGTGGGGATGGATTGGATTGTTCTTGCCTGGTGTCTCCCTTCGCCTTTCTAGGTCCGTTGGCAGCGTGCTGAGATCGAGCATCTTTGCCGCGGCCCGAGGACGGGCCGCGCCCACTGGCTGGACAGCGTACCATGCTGCCATATCTTGGGGCCATGCCATGCATGGCACCAGCGTGCGGCACACGGCTTTTATTATCTTGGGGCCTCTCTCATGGCGATGCCACGATCTGCCGCACCACACAGACACGTCTACAGGGCACCCAACCAAGGTCAATTCACATTCACTGGCGAAGTGTCGTCAAACCGTGAGAGCCGCCCACTCGTCGCGTGGGACCTCCTGTTCACCGCACGCACGCATGGGCGAGCTCCCTCTTTCTTTCGTTCTTTCCTGTTCCTTCGACGTGCACATGCACAAGCACAAGACGCAATGCCGATGGAGCTCGTGGACCTTGACAAAGTGACAGCCCGGCGATTGCTCGCGCACCGTGGCGTTGATCGATTATGCATTGATGATGATGAGACGGACTCCGGCCCGGGCGGCTGGCCGGGTATGTACAAGAGCTCTTAACTTCTTAAGCCAGCCGCGCGGCATGTCTCCTTAAGAAACGAGCGTCGTGCCGTCCTTGGCTGTTCGCCTGTTCTCGTCTCCTTCTCCTTCTTGCCTGACTCGTCAGAGCCACGCTCGTAAGCTGGTCCCCTTGCACAACCAAACCCAGTTCCTTCTGTCACGAACGTCGAACGCGGCTATGGCTAGGAACGAACAACCAAGTTCATTCCCCGGGACGCGTGGAAGCCAGAGCAAAAGCGGAGGGGGTCCAAATGTCAGCATGGGTTCACATAGTACTACGTGCTTCGCTGCTTGTTACTGATCGCCAGAACGGATTCATCAGGCTGTTCAGTGTCGCTATTCTCTTCTCTGAGGAAAAAAAACATGCATGATCGGCCTATGCGTGCCCATGCATCAAAAGAAGGGTCCGCTCGGCAACAAGGTGAATCGGTCCAAAAGATTCACCGTACCCCGAATAGTTACAACGATCGATCAGGCCGGCGCGGCCGTGGAGCATGCTGCTGTAGGCATCGCCGTTGTCACTTCGTCAGTACCGTGGGGCTGGCAATGGCACGCACGCGAGCAATGCGTCTGCCGAGATATGGGCGCCACCACGTTGACGGATCTGAGATGCATCCCGCATTGATTGGGAGCTGCGGTCGTCTCCCCTCCACCGCTACCACCGTCGATATGATCCGCGCAATGAATTCCACTGCGTGTCCTCTCGCGCGTACCGGCTCGTGAACTGCCAACGCAACAATTCTAGCAGCCGATGCGTAGGCGTAGCGTACCCCAGGTTGTACACTAGGTAGAAAACGATTTTTAGCAACGGATCGATTTTTTTTAAGGGGCGGCTGGTTATGGAGCCGCCCCTACAGTGTGCTTGGGTGCTCAGACACTAGCCGCCCCTACAAATGGGACAGCAGGGGCGGCTGGTGTTACGAGCCGCCCCTACAAATATAGTCTAATTTGTAGGGGCGGCTCAATCACCGGCCGCCCCTGGAAATTCTATTTGTAGGGGCGGCTGGTGATTGAGCCGCCCCTAAAAATGGCCCCATATTTATAGCTCCTATTTGTAGGGGCGGCTCAATCACCAGCCGCCCCTACAAATGGCCCACATATAAAACTGAGGCAACACCTTCTTCCTCATCGGGTCACTCACTCCAACCCGTGAAAGAAAGGTGGGGAGGCCTTGGGCACCTCCCAAAAATTGCTCTACTAATGGGGGAAGGTTTTGGTCTCAAATCCTTTGGTGGAGAGGTTGTAAAAGGTAAGAAAATGCTATTCCACATTTTTTTTTGAAGTTTTAATGGTTGATTAGTGAATAATTAGAATTTTGTTTTTCTCTCTCTTCTATGGTGCTTGAGCTATTTATGAGCAAATTAGACCCAACTTTTAAATGTACTAGGGTAAATTAGGGAGGGGAACAAGATCATACCCTTATTTGATCCATGTTTCTTGATTTTAGTGAACCATTAGTTAGTTTTATGGATGTTTCATGTGCATGTGATCTAGATCTAGGGTTTGGTTTTTTTTATTAATTTCATTTTTGTAAATTTATGTTTGATAAAATTAGACTAGGGTTTGTACGAAAGATATTGGGTAAAGTATAATTATTGCTAATTGTTGTCTTTGAAATTGTTTATTGTAATCAATAAATATGTATTTTAATTATTTATGGATAAATAGGCCATTAATTAATTTTCCTCTACCATGGTGTGTTTGTATGTTTCATGTAATTATATTATATTTATATTCATATATATCTGAGGTATATACAATTATTCTCAAATAATTATTACTTTGATTAATTTTTATATATATCTAAATAAGTAGTCCTTTAATGTTTGTTTTGTTGTTGTTGTAAAAGATGGAGTACAGGAACTCTTGGATGTATGGTTCGTTAAGGTTCAAGACAGGTTTCCGTGAAGAGGTGGATAAATTTATTGAAGCCGCAACGAAGCATGCAACGACATTGAAAGAGAATAAGGATACAATTATTTGCCCCTGTAAAGATTGCAAGAACCGTATGGCATGGACAGATGTGACTATCATCAGATCACATTTGATTATACGAGGATTTATTGAGGACTACACAGTGTGGATTCATCATGGTGAAACGGTTATTGTTAACGACGAGGATGAGGAGGAATACGACGATGAAACCATAGAATCCCTGTCCCAATATTCAGCCAAACTTGATGCACAAATGGATTTCGAGTTTGGCAATGAACAAGGTGGTAATGCTGGTGGTTGGGATGGTAACGACAAAGGTGGTGTCAATAATGATGGTGGAACACGTGTCGGAGTTGAAGATGATTTAGATGACATAATTCGAACCCTTGGACCAGAGATTTTACTAAATAGCCCGAAAGGTCTAGAAAATTTGGAAAGGGTGACAAAAGCATCGAAGGAGACTGTGTATGGTGTTGAAAAGGGTTGTCCGACACATTGGACATTATGGGGCAGTTCATCCTCTGGCACAAACGGGATATTATATTGACTGCTTCTTCACCGCCTCCCTCTCTCCCAAATTTAGAGCGAGTTGTTGAGGCCGGAGAGATATTTTCACCGTCTCGTGACCCCCACATTCCTGAGATGCCACATTCTTCCCCGCCTCCTATCGAGCATGTGCCTGATGAGATGCCACAACCTTCTCCAGCTCGTACCAGGCAAGTGCATCATGAGATGCCACAGTCTTCTTAATAAGCACAACCGATACATGAACAACGAGTGCCTCCTGAAGAAGGTGATGCACAAGAAGATGAGGACGTGCCTGAATGGGAACTCTGAAAGAAGATTCCAATCCACATAAGGCCAGTTTATGTTCCGATCAAAGACGTCTCGTCGGTGTCCAAGTGATATTCCCATGATCAGTTCAAGCCTAAAAACCAAGTTAAAAAAGTCCCATCACGGGGTTCTGAGGAGGCTGTCAGTAGCAAACTTCACCAAATTGCAAAGCAATATCCAAATATTGATGCCATCGAATGGTCAAAGGATTGCCCGAAAAATATGAAAGAGGCAAGCCCTTTCTACCAAACCAGGACATCCAGCGCCTACCACTTGGAATGAGAAGGTTCCATGATTGGTACTTGCGTGTTCTCCCAACGAGCATAGATATCATATAAGCATGCTTTCCCACCGGCATATTTGGAAGCCCAGCCGGGAAAATTGTCTTTGACTTCAATGACATGCACACATGCTTTCACCTGGGAGAAATGGAGATGAATCTAATTCGCACGTGGTGCCTGTAAGTCCTTGTCCTCCCGATATGATATGAATGTAATCTTTGAATTTTGTTGTAACTAACCCACATCGTGATTTGTAGAATGCAAGTGCATATTGTCAAATAAATGCCAAGTGTGAAAGCCGGGTATGTAGACCCTCAAGCTATAGCCCAAACAAATTTTAATTATCCTAAACGGTGGACACTGGATGCCAAAGAGCTAGCAGCTGCAAAGACTCTTTGGGAGAAAGAGCGCATCCGTAGTGCGAAGCTAAGGGAAGAGTCCCTTAAGGTTGCGGCATACATTGCCTTGGCTTTCAAAAATCTCCAACACCACTCTATTATATGGCTACCATATAACTTCGAGTAAGCTTAACTCTATACTTAAAACTTTGTTCGATATATTTCATTCGATGCAAAAGGGCTTATCTAATTCTATGATTAAATTCATGCAGCAACCACTGGATTTGTATAGCCGTTGACGTCGGGAGGAGCATGGCATGGGTCTTTGATTCATTAGATAAGGACACGGTGACATACAAAGGCTTCATATCGATTCTCAAGACGTATACATATCGACAATCTTCATTAGCTTATATGTTTGTATACATACTTGTAACGTTCACTTTTGGATACTAACAAGTTGTATTTGCTAAAATAATTCGAACAGGGCATTTAGGTTCTATGTCACTAATCATCATGGAAGGCATGATCCAGCAAGGAAGAAAAAGCTGGCTATAAAAACACTATGTGCGGTAAGTGTAACTTACTTCTTCAGTACTCCGTTACATGGCTGTCAAAAGCATTACTTAACATTTTCATATACAAAACACACAGTGCCCCAAATAGAAGCCTGAGAGTGTACATTGTGGATACTATATATGTTCTATGATGGGTAACACCGGTGCCTATAGGAGACACCCCTTAAGGGTAAGTTTGAACCTCTTCACCCGTAGTATAAAAACTTCGTAAATGGTATGAAATACTAAACTGAAACTTGTTTTCTTGTAGTGGAGAGAAGAGAAAGGAATAAAAAGAGACCCATACAAGGATGACCAACTCTTAGAGCTCATCGGCGACCTTTGCAACTTCACATTGGACCAGATTGTACACGTCAGAGGCGCCTACCATGACCGAGAGTCTGACTTAGGTACAAATCCTCAGTACCAACACCTTCGTGAGACTGAAAAGCTAGCTCTAGGACGTTGATAACAATGTGTATGGAATTTGTATATTTAATGATGGATTGTATATATTCATGTGAATTGGACTTGTAATTGTAGTTTATAGAATACTCTTATGCTTGTAGTCGCGGTCGTGGGGTGTTCGGCAACGCGAACGTTGGTCACGGGGCGTTCGGCAACGCGAACGCGGTTCGGAACGTTGGTCGCGGAACGTTCGGCAACGCGAATGCTGTTCGGAACGTTGTTGTGGGACGTTCGGCAAAGTGATTTTGAATTGAAAATTTGATTTTTTTTTTTGCGAGAAAATGTACGGTAGGGGCGGTTCTAGATTGAACCGTCCCTACAAATACCTATTTGTAGGGGCGGCTGGTACTACAGACGCCCCTACAAATCTATTTGTAGGGGCGGCTGGTAATAAGAGCCGCCCCTACAAATATATTTATAGGGGCGTCTGAAAACACTAGCCGCCCCTACAAATTAATTTGTAGGGACGACCTGAGAACCGTCCCTACAAATGCATAATTTGTAGAGACCTTTACGTAGGGGCGGCTGGACAAACCGCCCCTACAAATAATCTACAACCGCCCCTACAAATGCTTTTTGGCGTAGTGGTACGTGGTGGCTCCTCAAGGCTGAAGATAGATAGCTTGCCAGTGGCGGAAACAGGACGAGACCAATGTTACGGTCTCCAGGCTGCTGCACGCGAAGCATTCACGGCGGCATGTACGGCGTCACGCTCGGCCGTGGCGCCGAGCAAGGTGGCCAGGCCAGGCCAGGCGAGGGCCGCGGGCAGGTGGGTGGGTGGGCAGCCTCGCCAGGACGGCCTCCCCGGCGCCAGCCGCCAGGTAGTACGTACACGTACGTACTAGCTCCAGCCTCCAGCGGGCGAGCATTCCTTGCAAAAAGTCAAGCGTACCCAATAGGCCTGTCTACCCTCGACTCGCTGTCGGCTCGGGGCACCATGCTAGGGCCTGCCGCAAGAGGCCTGAAATGCAACGAGCAACCGATCGGGCATTAGTCTGAGCCAACGACGGAACGGTGCCCGTGCCCACGTCCCGGCCATTTAAATCCGGTGATCTCGTGTGCATGAACCATCAGTCCATCATGACACGAGTATGTTGCCGGCGTCTCTTTCCCTGCGCGTCGTCACCGGCCCGATTTGAACCGATTTTGATTCGAAGAGAATCGTACGTATCTCCGTGTGGTCACAATGATTTGGATGGGCGATCAACTGCCATCCAAACGGTTTGTATGTTGTCAGACGAAATGATGGCTTGATGTACAAGTAGGTCAACACTTGCGCTCTCAAAAGTCAAGCATGTTATTTTTAGAGCTATTTATTAGACATATTTTGGGAACAACCTTCAGTAATAGAACAACATGACATTTAGAAATTTTGAAATGGCCATATCGCATTATGAAAAGGTCATAATGGCTAGAGGAGGTGAATAGTCTATTGAAAATTTTTACAACAACACTTAACAAATATGTTAGATAATTAAACGGCGAAGCGAGTGTTGCGTTATCCTACTAAAAGAGCAAGCCACCTACCACAATTCTAATGTCTATGATCTCTAAACACACAATAGTTATGTCACTGCACTAAGTTAGTGTACTCTCAAAGACTAACTAAAGAGCCACACTAGCCACTAGATCCGACACAAGCTTGCTCTCCAAACTAATTACACTAAAGAGCGAAGCAACACTAGAAAATATAAAATGCAAGGTAGAGGATGTGATGATTATACCGCCGTGTAGAGGAATTGAGCCAATCACAATGATGGAGCCAATCAATCACAATCAATACCAAGAAATTCTTGGACAAGATCACACAAGATTTTTTACCGAGGATCACTTTCTTATCGGCAAGCTAGTCTTCGTCGTGGCGATTCACTCAATTGGAGGCTCAAGCGCTAATTGGCATCACACGCCAAACCCTCAATAGGGTGTCGCGCAACCAACACAAGATGAGGATCACACAAGCCACGAGCAATCCACTAGAGTACCTTTTGGCTCTCCGCCGGGGAAAGGTCAAGAACCCCTCACAATCACCACGATCGGAGCCGGAGACAAGTACATTCCTCCGCTCGACAATCCTCACTGCACCAAGCCATCTAGGTGGCGACAACCACCAAGAGTAACAAGCGAATCCCGCAGTGAAACACGAATACCAAGTGCCTCTAGATGCAATCACTCAAGCAATGCACTTGGATTCACTCCCAATCTCACAAAGATGATCAATCAATGATGGAGAAGAGTGGAAGAACTTTGGCTAAGCTCGCAAGGTTGCTATGTCGATGCAAATGGCTAAGAGAGTGAACTTGAGCTGGCCAATGGGCTTAAATAGGACCCCCACAAAATAGAGCCGTTGCCCCCCTGCAACTCACTATTTTCTGGATGACCGGACGCGCCGATCAGCTGTGATCGGACGCACGCCTCAGCATCCGGTCATCCGATGCCGTCCACGTGTCACTCCCGTTTAACCTCGCGCGTACGATTCCAACGATAAAAAACTCTCGCGCGGTTACTTAATTCGCGATCGGACGCACCAACAAGCGACCTGACGCTCCCGCGCTGCGTTAGGTCAACGAAACACCGCGCGCCTCCAACATTGATCGGACGCGCCGATCACCTCGGCAGCCCACGCATCATGTCAGTTTCAGTAAGGTTCCAGAGCCGCTTTTACGCGATCGGACACGCCAGGTCGACCACGACTGGATGCGCCACCGCGTCAGGTCCTAGCAGCGGTCGCTCAGTCGCCTACGTCACCTCGCGTCACCACTGACCGGACGCATGACCATTGCGTCAGGTCACAAGTTGACCAGCGTTCGGTCACTGCCTCGATCAGAGCCCGAGCGCGCCACCTTGCTCTATAAAATGATCGGACGCTGGAACACTGAGTCCGGTCACACCGAACCCAGCGTTCGGTCACTGTTTTTTAGTGAAAATCATCTCCTTCACTTCACCAACTTCTCCACCCTTGCTCAAATGTGCCAACCACTAAGTGTTTCACATTGCATGTGTGTTAGCATATTTTTATAAATATTTTGAAAGGTGTTAGCTCTCCACTAGATCTAAATGCATATGCATGAGTTAAAACATCTAGTGGCACTTTGAAAACCACATTTCGATATGAGTTTCACCCCTCTTAATAGTACGGCTATCAATCTTAAATGTGATAAGACTTGCTAAGTGTCTCGATCACCAAACCAAAAAGCTCCTATCAAATTTCACCTTTACCTTGAGCTTTTTGTTTTTCTCTTTCTTCTTTTCCAAGTCTAAGCACTTGATCATCATGTCCACACCATCATCATGATCTTCACCATTTTGCTTCACCGCTTGGAATGTGCTACCTATCTCATGATCACTTTGACAAACTAGATTAGCACTTAGGGTTTCATTAATTCACCAAAACCAAACTAGAATTTTCACACGATGATTGTGGCTACGGAAAATTTTGCTCGGTATTGATCGATGGTCATCGCTTAAGAGGCTTAAAGCATTTCCATCATATCTCTTATATTGTGTTTCATAAAATTATTTTAGAAGAGTAGCTTAAAACCAATTTACGATATAAAAGAGCGTTGCTATAGCAGCAATCTCTCAGAGCAAAATTTGAAGGGTGACAAGAAGAGTTGTTTTTGTAACAACAACGAAACCATCCAACATTTATTTTATTGTCATGTAGCATGTTTTGTTAGGAAGATTATTGTTCACATAATATTTGGCTATCACCTCCAATGACTATGACTAAATATTTTTTTCCACATGTGGTTACAACATATCGAACCAAAATTGCGGTCTCAGATTCGAGTAGGAGTGAGAGTGCAATATTTTGGTCTATATAATTGACAAAAATGATAATACTTTTTGATAGAAAAATGTAACACTCTTATTTACATGTTATTATCAGGTTGACCTTTGGATATGTCCTTGATCCATCCTTTATAGGAAGGCCGACAAATCCAATTTGAAGCTGGTATGTCAGACTGTTGGAGACTACGGCAATGAAGGGTGTCGGGGTTTAAGAAAAACAGGGTATCCACTTTTACAAACGGAATTTTCTCCGTTTCCGGAGCCTTTGAGCGGGTACAGCCGTACAGCACACATGTACGAGTGCGCATGACCCGTAGCAGACCTCGGCTCGCACTCAGGATGAAAACGGTACGGATATTTTCTGATCGTATTTGAAACCGAATCCGTTTAGAGGGGTTGAGATCTGTCCGTATCCGAGTCCGGATATCCAACATCTGATACCGTATCCATATCCGAATACTCAAATCGTATATTTATGATGTCAATATCCAATCGTATCCTATCCGACATAGCTAACACTATCCATATACAAATCTAAATTCGAACAAAAAAAAAATATAAAAACAAATATAATATCAATGCTATCCATGCTTATCGGATCCGTTTTCATCCCTACTCGCACTCGCAACCCCGCGGCTCCCCGCCACCTCCTTTTCAACCCAAAGACCCGTTTCTCGGACGCCGCGCCCCGCGCCTTCCGCTTAAAACCCCGCACCCGCAGCGCCGTGCATCACCGCCGCCGCCGCCGCTCAGCAGTCATGTACGAGTGCGCCGCGGCGCAATCCCAACCGCACCTCTCCACGGTGGTCTAAGTGAAGTTAGTACGCCGCCATGGTGGCAGGCCGCGTCAAGGCGGCCATGGGCTTCCAGCGCAGCACCAAGTCGCCGGCCCCGGAAGCGGCGCCGTCTCCTTCTCGGACGCCTAACCGAGCGCCGCCCTCGTCGGGCTCCGCGTCCAAGGCGTCGGCGCTCGCGCGGTCCTTCGGCGCCTACTTCCCGCGGTCTTCGGCGCAGGTGCGCCCCGCGGTCCGCGCGCCGCCGCAGGTCGCGGAGCTGCTGCGCGCCATCGAGCAGCTCCAGGAGCGGGAGTCGCGCCTCCGCGTGGAGCTGCTGGAGCAGAAGATACTCAAGGAGACCGTCGCCATCGTCCCGTTCCTGGAGGCCGAGCTCGCGGCCAAGAGGACCGAGCTGCAGCGGTGCAGGGACACCGCGGACCGCCTCGAGGCCGAGAACGCGCGGCTGTGTGCCGAGCTCGACGCCGCCGCGCTCGAGGTCACGAGCAGGAAGCGGAGGATCGTCGAGCTGGAGAAGGAAATGGCGGAGCTGCTGAGGAAGCAGCAGGAGGCGGCGGCGGCGGACGCCGACGACTGCTCCTCGTCCGCCTCGGCGCCGAACGAGCACCTCGAGAGCTCCAGCGCGGCGCCAAATCGTGCGAGTTTAGCTCAGCTCGGTGGTGAGCGGCCGTACATTCCGGCGCCACCAGCGCCTTTCAAGTCCAACAAGTCCTACGTCTCCGCCTCGTCGCACCCTTCGCCCGCAAGCTCGTCGCCACCCTCGCCGTCTTCCTCCACGTCCACCTCGTCGTCTTCGCCAGCGCACTCCCGCTCGTCGTCGGATACGGCAGCCGCTCCGAGACCCCGTGTGGTAGTAGAGCTCTCAAAGCTGCCGCCCATACCTCCGCCGCCGCCGCCTTGCCCTCCTCCTCCACCGCCACCGCCACCTCCCAGCAGGAGCAAGAGATTCTCTCCCTCGAGCTCAGCCAGAGCCGACGGAAGCGCAGCCGCCGCCGCCGCCGCTCCACCTCCCCCGCCGCCTCCCCCTCCGGCAAGGAGGCCGCCGTTCGGCGCCGCGCCACCACCAGGCGGGGCATCATCGTCGGGGCAATGCGACGTCAGGCGCGTGCCCGAGGTGGTGGAGTTCTACCACTCGTTAATGCGGCGGGAATCCAAGAGGGACGGCAGCGCCGCCGCAGGCGAGCCCGCGAACGGCGGCGGCGTGGCGACGACGCGCGACATGATCGGCGAGATCGAGAACCGGTCGGCTCACCTCCTCGCGGTGCGTACAACTGAAGCATCCATCCGTCACCTCGTTTTCGTTCTCGTTCTCGAATTCTGAACTGTGACCGCCACCGGTACGCAGCTACGGTGTACAGTACTACGCATTAGGTTAGGTTGGGTAGTCGTCCTCTTCAGCGGCCAACCACTATGGGAACGAACGACCCGAAGAATGCTTCTTGTAGGAAATTAAGTTTGGTAACGCACAATCATAGTCATAGAACAGTGGAGGCGTCGTTCTCCGTCGTTATTGCAAAGATTACAAGCGGTCTCCGTCGTTATTGCAAGATTACAAGCGGTTTGGTTGGGTAGATACTGTTAGTCATTGCTGCGACGGTGAATGCATCTGCATCCATGCAGCGCAGTACAGTGCAGCAAGTAAGCCCCGTGTTTAGTGGGTTGAAAAGTTGGAATTTGGCTACGGTAGCACTTTCGTTTTTATTTAGCAATTAGTATTTAATCGTGGACTAATTAAGCTTAAAACGTTCGTCTCGCTATTTTCAATCAAACTGTGCAATTAGTTTTTTTCGTCTACATTTAATACTCCATGCACGTATCGTAAGATTCGATGTGATGGATACTGTAGCACTTTTTTGAAACTTTTTTGAATTAAACACGGGCTAAAACGGAGACCACCCGTTTGCTTTGGCGGTGATCGGATCCGACTAAAATTTAGGAGGCGTGTCGCGAGGATGTTGTATGGGGTGTTTGGATACTAATAAAAAAATAAATTATATACTCCACATTGTCAAATCATGACGAAGAACGATGCGAGACTCCACATCCGTCAGTACTCCACGAGACGAGTTTTCTAAATCTAATTAATCCATCATTAGAACATGTACTGTAGCACCACATTGTCAAATCATGAACTAATTAGGTTTAAAAGATTCATCTCGCAAATTAGTCGTAAACTATGCAATTAGTTTCGTAATTAGTCTATATTTAATACTCTATGCATGTGTTCAAATATTCGATGGGACAACGACTAAAATTTAGAAGAGGCAACCAAACACCACCTTATCCTCCTGGATGTCCATGTCAGAATTCCAAAGGCGAGGAGCGAGCGAGGGCCCAAGATTTTGTTCTGATGGCTACGCTCTTCATTGGCGTAGCCTGCTGAATGCTGATAAGAGGCAGCGACGGCGAGCTCACCTCGGTGAATGGATGTGGTAATGAAGATACAGTGTGCTAATAGTACTGGCAGTTAAGCTGAAACGTACGTAATCTGAGGTGGACGTGTCATACTGCTAGGTGGGGCCGACGGAAGTGCGGGGAAGGGTTGGTCTGGTGGTTCGGTAGATGCGTGAGTTACGGTCTCAAATTTAATCCGAGCATTGGTGTCGTGTCTCGCTCTGGTCCTCTGGTTGACTTGGATCTCAAGGAAGATGTACCACACGTCACTTGTGATTCGACGCCCTAAACTGATTTGTGGTTGATCTTGGTTGGCAGATCAAGTCGGACGTGGAGAGGCAGGGCGACTTCATCCGGTTCCTGATCAAGGAGGTGGAGGGCGCGGCGTTCGTCGACATCGAGGACGTCGTCAGCTTCGTCAAGTGGCTGGACGACGAGCTCTCGCGCCTGGTACTGCGTTTAAGTTCTAGGCACAGCTAAACCCCATCCATCGATCGACCGGTCAGCTGCTAATCCGCTCGCGTGGTCCGTGCCGTGCGTGCAGGTGGACGAGCGCGCGGTGCTGAAGCACTTCGAGTGGCCGGAGCACAAGGCGGACGCGCTCCGCGAGGCGGCGTTCGGCTACTGCGACCTCAGGAAGCTGGAGGCGGAGGCGGCCTCCTTCCGCGACGACGCGCGCCAGCCCTGCGCCGCCGCGCTCAAGAAGATGCAGGCGCTCTTCGAGAAGTAAGCCATCTCTCTCGCGGCACGCACTGCGATCGTGAAGGGTCACGACGTCGCTTCTGTTCTAAACGTGTACGTGTGCTGCCGAATCGAAATTTCAGGTTGGAGCACGGCGTGTACAACCTCGCCCGCGTCCGGGACGCCGCCACCAGCCGGTACACCCGGTTCCAGATCCCGTGGGAGTGGATGAAGCAGGACACCGGCATCGTCAGCCAGGTAAAACTTGCATTCACTCGCCGTGGGTCCGTTCCGTCCGTCCGTGGCATTCACGCATATACTGTAGTAGACTGTACTTTCCGTACAGTGAGTGAATTCTACGCTTGGATGGAGAGGAGGACAAACAACCTTTTTCGATGCCGTCCGCACATGTATGTCGGGTGTCTACAAGTTGGAGGACGTACCGCCCGCCCGCGCGTGATCCGGCCGGCACGGCTCTGCTAGTTCACGTGCAGATCGAGCCCGTAGAACGGTGGTGCCGTGCGTACCCCCCCCTGCCGGGCTGCCGGTCTCGGTACACAACAAAAAGGGAATTCGAGGTGGAAATTCGGAACGCTACGGGCCGGGCGGCAGAAGCAGCAGGCGTGGTGGCCTCTCGTCTGTTTCGGCGTGGGCATCTGTTAGGATGTGGCGTGGGCGTGCACCGGTGCGCGTGAGCCGTCCCGCGGCGCATCTCGTGAGCGTGCCGCCGTGCGCCCGTGCTTGCTTTGCTTGCTCCGTTCCCCTTGCCACCGCTGCAGCAGCTAGAGAAATCCCGCGACACCTCGGGAGCCGCGTCCGTTCTGCGCCGCATCGGTTGGTCGAGCTGGGCTCGGGGCACGGGTTGCGGGATCGAATCGGTCGGTCCTCGTCAACGTGGCCCCGCCCGGTCACCATCGCTTGAGGGTGGTGTGTTTAGTTGGGGGCGAAAATTTTCAGGTGTCACATCGAATACGTCAGAAGGATGTTGAGAGGAGTTTTTGATACTAATAAAAAAACAAATTACAGAACCCATCAGAAAACTGCGAGACAAATCTAATGATACTAATTAATCGGTCATTAGCACATGCGGGTTACTGTAGCACTTAGGCTTTTCATGGACTACCATTCATCTCGCGATTTTGCCGAGAACTGTGTAATTATTTTTTTTTTCGTCTCTATTTAGTACTCCATGCATGTATCCAAACATGCTATTTTATTGTAGGAGGCAAAAAAAAAAAAAATTTGTAAACTAAACACGCCCGGGTGTCCTGCCCTGCTCCGTAGAACCGGTAGACTCAGAAAATCATTCTTCACTTCATCAACGAAGGCCATGTTTAGATGCTCCAAATTCTAGAATTTGGCACTATAAAAAAGAAGATTCTCTGTCACATTAAATTTACGGTACATGCATGGAGTACTAAATGTTGATGAAATCAAAAACTAATTGCACAGTTTGGTTATACTTTGCGAGACAAACGTTTTAAGCCTAATTAGTCAACGATTGGACAATTATTACCAAATAAAAACAAAACGCTACAGTGCACACTACCGTGTCCAGAAATCTATCGCGCCAAATCGGTGCCCAACTAAACATGGCCGAAAATATAAGAAACAAACCCATGGATATCAGGAGTGATGTAGCCGTACTGCCGTGGGTCCACTGTATTGATTGCTTGTGCCGTACTTACACCGGGTGGTTTGTGTTCTTGACCTGTTCGCTCGTTGGTTTCAGTCAGGCTTATTCAACCAGCTAACAGTATTTTTCTCTTAAAAAATCAGCACCAGTCAATCCAAACCAGCACCAGCACCAACCAGCGAACAGGATGCTTGTTCCCACTCTGGACCATTTTTCCAAACCCAATTGAATTTGTAGATGCACGTACTCTCCTTTCTTGCATCTCACTGCGAGTCCAGTACGCTGTTGTATTTGACTACAAGTTTTGTATGCTGGTAGATTGAAAGTAATATACGTGTTTCTCCGTTGCTGACAGATGATCTATCTTAGGCCCTGTTTGGTTGGGCTTTTGGCTTTGGCTTTTGGCCCTAAAAGCCAAAAGCCCAACCAAAGGGGCTGATTTTGGAGGGTGCTTTTTCAGAAGCAGCTGCTTTTCCGTAGTTCATTTTTGAAAGCTGGGTTGACCCTGCTTTTGGCTTTTGGCTTTCTGCTTTTCGAAATTGGTGGAATAAAAAGCTCTTCCATAGTTGTTTCAAGAGAGATAAAGATAAAAGGTATATTTTATACTTGTTTAACCAAACAGCTTTCAGCTTTTCTACAGCTCACAGCCCACAGCAGCTTTTCCACAGCTCACAGCCCACAGCAGCTTTTTCCCACAGCCACAGCTCAACCAAACAGGGCCTGTCTTAGGTCCTTTTGGAAGGGCTTCTTCATCGGTTTAATTAAAAGCACTACCAAACGAGTACATAAGAGAACGGCTTCTGAAGCCAAAAACAATGAAGCCGAAGCTATTTAGAGGCAAGAAGCCGAGGCCACCAAAACATGGCTTTATTATGGCTTCTCTGTTTTTTTAGAAGTCTAATCCCTACCAAAAGCGGTCTCAAAATAACTTGATTGCACTGAACAGAGGCTCGTGATGGGCAATAAAATGTCGAGGAGTAGTGTACCCCTTACGTTAACTACCTGTTATGAATGGTTTTTGCACCTCATGGACATACACTGGGCTTATTATTTGTAACCATTTGTCTGTATAAAGCACTGATGAGAGCGGTGATGTACAGATCAAACTCCAGTCGGTGAAGTTGGCAATGAAGTACCTGAAACGGGTTTCCTGTGAGCTTGAGGTAATCAAGGGAGGCCCTGAAGAGGAGGAACTGATGCTTCAAGGAGTACGGTTCGCCTTCAGAGTACACCAGGTACGTGCTTGGTTGTTACTCGTTCAACTATGAAAAACATCAGCGTGTACTATCAGAGAACAATTCATGCCCCATTTCATGTTGTCGTTAGGCCATGCCAAGGCACTTGACACTCCTCGCTTCACGCAGTTTGCAGGTGGGTTCGACGTGGACACCATGCGAGCCTTCCAGGAGCTCAAGGAGAAGGCGTCCATGTGCCGGATACAACGGCAGAAGCAGCACCGTCATCTGCGGCAGCACAGACTCGTTGCCAGGGCCTGAGGAGTGAGGACGAGAGCATGCAGTTCTTATATCGTCGATTTATCTATACGCCATCGTATCGTCGTCGGCTCGTCGCCACAGCGGCATAGTATGATTTGTTGATTGTTTTTTTTTTCTTTTGTTGCGAGAAATAGTTGAGTGTCCATTCTGCTGTAAACGCTCCAGTACTGTAACTAATGAACAACCTTTGTACCCTTTTAGGAGACATATGTGTTTATTACAGGCTCTTCATTTCGTTCTTCCACGCCCTGTTCGCTGGTTGGTTTCTGGCCTGGTTTGGGCTGGCTGGTGCTGGTTTATTGTGAGAGAAAAACACTATTGGCTGGCTGGTTTGGGCTGGCTGGAAACAACACTCGCCAATGCTGTCAAAAGTCTTGTCTTACTGATTAGTATATAAATCTACGGCTATTTGTGTGCCATGTAGCAAAATGTTACTACCTACTCCATACATCGTAGTCTCGTAGACTCCCCTCAAGAAAGGTAAGTGTCGGTGCTTTTTTTTTTCAACATCGCCTTCGGATTGCATCGAGCTTCGTACATAAACGAAGTTCAAAATAACGCATCACAGACGACGTATTGTCTGTATTCGGTATAGACAACGTTATATTCTTCGAATTTTTAATTTAATGTACTTTTAGCAAAACGTGGGATGACTAAATGGAGATGTGATTGTTGGTCATTTATTTTCAATGGCATTATTCTTTGCAGTCTCTCTACAAATTATCAACTTCAAAGATGTAACAACCTGTGCTTGTGTTTGCTGTTTGGGTGCTTAAAATTCCTCCGAGAGTTTGTTACTTTCTTTGGCTATTGACTAAAAACAAGATCCTTCATTACTAGAGATAACCTTAGCAAAGGAAGTACCTTCAGTATGTTCCTAGCACTTTCCTGCTGGCAATTGTGGAAACGCGGAATGGCGTCGTCTTCCGACATGAAGCTCTCCCTTTGCAGCAGCTCCCTAAATGAGTGCAAGAAAGATGCTAATCTTTGGTGCAAACCGACTGAAAACTGCGAGCAGGACAATAGCTGACAAATGGTGTGCTGTTTTTGAATCAGCAATGCAAACCCCATTTTAATCTGGACGATGACTCCGTCTTTTTTGCTATGAAAAAGAGTCAGTTACTAACCTTTTCTTTGAATGTGAAGTTGCTTCTCAACTCTGGTTTGTCATCTCTAAGGTAGTTGATTTGCGGTTAGGAGTTTCTCTAGACTCTATAGGAAAGTTCTGGCTAAGCAATAAAGAAATGGAGAGTTTCTTTAGACTCTATAGGAAAGTTTTGGCTAAGCAATAAAGATATTGGATGCTAAATAAGTAAATATGATCACTTTAGCTGCTTTTATGAACCTGTGCAAACTTATAAATGATCTATGTTTTTTATTTAGAGAATCAGGTGGAGTATGGATATACTCTTGCACATATTGCTGCTACGGCACATAATTGGTAATTCTGTGCCAGGAAGACAAACAAGCATCGTAAAAAAAAAACTCGACCGTGGGGTAAGACAGCCCCGGGCATTATGCTTACACAGCGGCACCGTAGCTCCTGTGAGATTGGGCTGGCCTTAGACCTGTGCTTTGGCGTGGGGCAGATGAGGAGATTTTTTTCAACGCGTAGATAAACTGCGCCTCATCCGATCATCAAATCCGCCCCTAAAAGGGTTTCGAACTCTGATCGGCAGAATGCAAACCGTACAGCTAGACCAAACTAGACAAGCATCGTTGAAAGAAAAATAGTAGAGATCGAGAAAATGGCTGTGAGGGTTCTCTGGCTACCAAATCGACGACCAAAGTGCATCAACCTTGGAGTCAAGTGGTGGAACAGATGATCGACACATACAAGTTGGGGATGAACTTCAATTTGGAGGCCCTGGAACATGCGAGCTGGACTGCTCGAGCGATACTCCTTTTGGTCTGGTGTGATCTTTTTCAGTGGTTTCTAATTTTGTTGAGAGTTATTTTTGGTGAGGTTAAGTCTTCTGTTTCGGTTGGTAGCTGCTCGTAGGTTGGCTTGAAAGCTTTTTGAGAAGGTTGGTCTAAACTTTTTTGGATGGTATGCCACTCGCTACGCCTTAAACTGTCATTTGCCAGTAGTTAAAAGAAGGCTTTGCCCTAAAACTCTAAAAAAACGGTAAAGGCTAGAGCCCGAACGTCTGGCCCCAGACCCGTGTTGGACGTAGACTCCCGCGCCGCTGTGCCGCAATCGCATCCCACACGCTCCGTCCCGTTCCCAACTAGCACTAGCGTTCGGAACTGCGACCGCCGCCCATCCCGCGCCCCGCACGGCACAAACCGCGCCCCTGCGCCATATCCCGTGTTCGCCCGCAGGACCGCGCTCTGTGCCTGCACACGGCGAAACCCGCAACCCGCGCCTACCTGCCCCGCTTGCGGATGCGCACCGTGGAGGCGTCTGCAGGCCTCAGGCGCCGGCAAGTGACCCACGACGGCGCACCAGTAGCAGCAGGCGGATAGCGGCCTACAACACAAGTTCTACTTTTTAAACATACAGATGAAACATTTGCAACATACGTCTGAACACAGATGAAACATGCGTGTATAGCCATTGCAACATGTACAACACTAGATCAACTTTTGAAATACCAGATAAAACATTTAAAACAAATGCCTGAAACCACATGAAACACTTGACACCATAGGCTTGCAACAGAGCGTATATTGCCGTATTACAACATAGTGCAACATACCATAATGCGACTTTTGCAAACATTCAGATGAAACACTTCAAATATAAGTTGGAAAACGGCCTTAAAACACTTCCAAACACTGGTGTCGCCGGCAAGCTATGGCCACCTGGTGGGGGGATTGCGGTAACCAACCAAGCCCAGGTTCAGAGGGAAACGTGAGCAAACGTCACTCAGCGTGCGCATGTCCATCCTTCCTGTAGTGGGAGACGAAGTTCAGACCGTCGGCGACCTCCTCTTGGTGGGCGCCGGTGGTGGTGGTGGCGTAGTGCCCACCATGGGCTGCGACGGGCAAGGTGGACGGGGGCGCGCCGAGGATAGGGGTGAGTCGTGGGACGGTTGGGAGCGGGAAAGGCAGGGGGGGGGGGAGGGGGGCGGGGGGGGGGGGGGGGGGGGGAGGCGCAGGCGTCGTGGGGGAAGGGCTAGTGGTGGGGAAGGGGGGGTTATAGGGGCAGAGTGCGGCGGTGGATGCGCGGTGATGTCCCAACAGCCATATGCGAGTGTGATAAGGAAAAGCACGCCTGTTGAGCTGTCCGCTGCCAAGGCCCAGAAGATACGTGGCCAAATATTAGCCAAAAAATAATATTCTTGAAGAGCAAAGAAAATACATCCCCTATAGTACACTACTTTGATATTGAACAATAACTGAATCACCCCCATGTAATACAACATTGTAAACTCGCTTGCTGCTGCTGCTGCTTCTTATACGATGATATGACATAACAGTGATCCTGCTGATTTTTTTTTAAAAAAAATAATCACCAATTTAAATACGAAATACATATAGCTTGCGCCAATTGGCATATATATGTGTTTCTTTCTTTTCCCCCGGTCCTATGCCAGAAGCGACGCGTAGAGGATCTGGTTCCATGTGTCGGGCACGCCGGCGAGGCACCAGTGGCTGCAGTCGTTGCCCGGGTGTCCGCCGCTGTATGCCGAGGGGTGGCCGTCCCGCCTGAGCTGCGACAGCAGCGTGACGTCGAGCAGGTACACCGGCTTGGACATGTCGCCCAGCGCGGCCCGCACCGCGCCCTGCGCCGGGACGGGGCCGGCGGGGTACGCCGACCCGGCCACCGGCTGCGTCTGCTGCGCGCAGCTCCGTGAGCCCTCGCCCCAGTCGGCTCCGCTGCAATGCAAACGAAACAAACGGGCTTTTTAGTTGTTGGGCCTTTTGAATCTTGTGGTTTTGGTGGGTGGGTTGCTTACTTGTAGTGGGTCGGCGAGATGCCCTGGAAGTAGACCTTGGTCCTGGAGGTGTCGACGTTGGAGTCGACCCACCTGGCCCATGTGGACATCCCCTTGGAGAAGGCCGTGAGCCGGTCCATGTCCTTCATCACCTGCTCTCCGTCTTGGACGTAGTCCCACCTGCATCACCACCACGATGCATGATGATTTGCAAATGGAAAGAAGAAGAAGAAGTGGGTGTTGTGGACGTACGGTTGGTCCCTGCCGGTGTGCGTCCACCAGTGCCACGTGTTGAAGACGAGGACGTCGGCGCCGAGCCAGGCGTCGCCGGTGATGGAGTCGAGCTTGAGCACCCGGCCGACGGACTCCTCGACGATGTCCACGAGGTAGGTGCTCCGGTAGTAGGCCACCGACACCCGTAGTCCTGCGCACCGCCAGATTGACAGGCGCACGTTAGTTGGCAACAAACTTTAGGCGCCGTGCCCGTGCGCGCCTCTCATCCGTATCCGTGTCCGCGTACCACCAAAACAGAGCAACGCCAACGCGATTAAATGTTACGCCTACTATGCACGTACTGTACATGGCCGCACCGTATCAATCAGCACAGCACGCACAAAGGTCCAAAGGTGTCGGCACCTCTCTCTGTGTGTATATATATATATATATATATATATATATATATATATATATATATATATATATATATATATATATATGGACGCGGCCACAAACTGGCAGATAGTATAGTGGCAAGTCTATTCAGTGTAGTACTCTATTCGTCGGCGACAAACATCTCTGCTTGTCTGCGTCTGCGGCTATAGTGTTTTCTTTTCTTCGTTGTAGGCTCGTCCGTGGCATTGCATACCTGCATTCTGCAAAGCAGTAGTAGCAGAGTAGAGCGGGCAGCAAGATGGCCCCGTGAAACGGCAAGCATCCTAGTAGAATTCACGGCAGGGATAATTGGACTCGTGGAATTCATGGCGATGATCATTGGTTACCAATAGGCAATAGGCACCCGCGAAGTGGAGTGGACTCATCCTGTTGCACTGCATGTGAGTGGTCGTTGCCAACAGCCATGCATGATAGGGATCTGCATTTGAGGCGAGATTATTGCTGGGACGACGACTGCATCCTACTCGACAGCAAAGTAGTGGTTCAGCTGTCCGGATCATCTGAAATGCTAAATTGACGTCTGATCAAGGACAGGGCTCCACACGAATGCCGCCGTCCAGGCTATCTTCATATCTTGCATGGCATTTTTTTTTATTTCAGTGCAACACCCGCTAGATCTGGTGCTTCATACCAACGTAAGCACTCAATATGGGAAGGAATTATATAACCTATTATCGTCTAGTTTCACTTGAATTCGTTTCGACTCTAGTTCCCCCCACCCCCCCCACCCCCCACCCCCCCCCCCCCCCAGCCCCCCCAGTTCACTTCTGCTCTGTTTTGTAACGTCGCATTAATAATAGCCGGTACCACGTCCTATAATGGTTGGCTGCCTGCTTCTGTACAGAAGCTATAATAAAACTGCAGACTCCCCCCGAAAGTCTCCGTTGCACATGCCATCTTTATACGTACGTCCATCCATAAAATCCCGCACCGTCCGTATTTCACTTCGCAACAGTGCCAGTGCGTCCGATTTGGAGGACCAGCAGACTTCTCAGACCTCACGCAACCTACCAGAGGACTCGGACCCCCTTACCATGAGCTGCCTATGCCCTGCTTTGATAGACGGCTAGACGCAGGCAGTCTTGATTATAACAGGGGAGATTATAGCATACAAAGTACCAATCTTGTCGGCACAAGAAGTAAGAAACTCCCTTTTGCTGATTCTCTGCAGCTAGTCTACTCGATCGACCAAAGTTTGACCCTGGACAGAGGATGAGAGGATCCAAATCCAACAGTTTGACCCTTGTCAGCGTATCACGGGTAAGACCGATTAGCAACGACAAGGGTGAAGGGACCCCGTACCCGTAGCAAAACGCCAAAAGCGAACACACGATGCTTTGTGCTGTCGCGCGGCCCATCCATGTCGACGACGACCCCTTCACCCCGTCACGGACCACCCACGAGCGCCCAGTGCAGTTCCTCTGCTACTGCCGCCACCACATGAGCAAAGCAAATTGGCGCGCGCGTCCAGGTCCAGTTTCCTGCTGGTGGCGGTGCAATTTGGCGCTGGTGCGCTACACACTGCCCGCCTCCATCCGCACCAGACAAACGCGCCGTTCCACCTGTAGTGCCCGAAAGCCTGCGGCCGGAACTCCCAAAAGGCCAGCACGGGGAACAGGCACAAGCCTTTTCGAAAGCTTGTAGACTGTCTATTTCCAATCTCGCTTCTAGTTGCTTAAATAAATAATTTGAACATCCCATGACGTGAATCCCTTTCGCTACAACGTTGAGCTACCCCATCCAGCCCAGCCGTGCTACTTCTCACTAAAACCGAGAGGAATCGTACTAAAAATATGTACCTAGGGCACGGGACGGGACATATGGCAGGGGAGCGAGAGGTCTGGTATGGTACTAGGCGTACGCACCTGGAACGTGACGCTGGAGACGGGGTTGCCCCTGGCGTAGGCGACCTTGGACGCCGGCGCGGCGGCGTACAGCATGCACGCAAGCGACTCCCACTGGTTCAGGCTGATGGAGTCCCCCACGAACAGTATCTTCTTCCCCTTCCATTGCCTCAGAAACTCCTGCCCGTTGAACCTGGCATTGGCAATGGCAAGGCCGGGCGCGCCATTAAACTCCAGCACGCAGCACGCAGCTTGGCCTTGGGCCTTGGCGCACCAAGATTTGATCGATCGAGGCATTGCTTGATGAGTGATTACAGACAGACCGACGCGTAGTCGCGTACCTCGGGAGCTCGCAGGAGGTCGGGCGCCACCGGTACTTGAGGTACAGCTTGTCGGGGCGGCCGTACTTCTGGCAGTCGAACTCCGGCTCCACGAAGGGGCACCCCGCCGTGTCGTACATCGGCAGCGTGTCGTCGTACACCCAGCTGCCCTGGAACAGGTTGCACGACGCCATGCCGGTGCCGGGGGCGCCTGCTCCGCCGCCGCCGCCGCCGCCGCGCTGGCGCCCGCCTCCCCCGTGCCGCGTGCCGTTGTGCTGCCTCGCGGGCCTGTGCTGCCGGAGGCCGAGCGTGCCCGTGCCCGCGGCGGCGGCGCCGCACGCGCGCAGCAGCGAGCACGCGACGGCCGCGGCGAGGAGGGGCAGGAGGCGCAGCTGCCGCTGCCGCTGCTTGGGCGCCATTGCGCGGCCCTGTGGAGTGAGGAGTGAGGAGCGAGGAGCTGGGCCTTGCGGGGACGGACACGGACGGATCAGATGAGGCCGGCGCGCCGAGCTTTTTATATTGGTAGGGAGAGCGACGGGTTTTTACGCCTTTTTATCCTGACCTATCTCAGCTTTTTCTGTGGGCTGGCCGGCCGGACTATCTCCGGTTAGATTCTCGGCCGGTCGCTGGCCGCTGGCCGCTGGGGTCTGCGCGGCTGCGCCATGGAGGTCTGTCAGATAGGCGATGATGCGATGGTGACTCTGTTTCGGCAGCGGCAGAGTCAGAGACAGCGGTCGCCGGATGAGAGAGTCCACGCCACGGCCCACGGTGTGTCACCGCCAGGCGCGTACATCGGCACGGTCCGTGAAAGAACTCCCACGGGCCACGACACGCGTAATGCGGTCTTTTTTTTTGGTATCCGCCTGCATGAGATATCTTGCATACGAGCATACGGCATATCTCTGGACTCCGGGTGATCAATGTTGTAGATGTGTTTTGAGCCTCCCCTCAAAAAAAAAAAGATGTGTTCTGAGCCAGTGCGTCAGGTCAGCTACATGCATTTGCATTTGCATATCTCCTCTCAGTCCTCGCTCCGTGATGGCGAATGCATATTTGGTTTCCAACTTTCCATGCACTACTCGTTAGTAGTACATCGGAAGAAAAGCGTGCATGCATTGAGGATGTGATTGGTCAGCTGTATACGCTTGGAAGACGACCATGGGGAGAGAAAAACATGAGCATAGCTTCCCACGAAACGATGACTCCCATGCATACTGGAAGCCCGAATTTATGACATCGACATAGATTCTTGAACAGCGTCACCACGTTTACCATTTGTGTACAAGAATGCAGAGGAGCAGGATCCTAGTAATTTAGGTCATGTTTGGTGTAGACTTCCACACTAGCTTATGTTAGTTCGATCTCCACCAATTGGCCCAAAGACTAATTGGGCCCTTGGATCAACGCCCTGATCGGGGGCGTCCAACCATGGAAATTGGGCCCTTGGATCAACGCCCTGATCGGGAGCGTCCAACCATTCCATGGTTGGTGGACCCCCATCGCACAGCATTGTAAAGAGAGGTGGGGACCAGGGCTCTAACTACGAGGTTGACCTGAGCCGTCGTAACCCACCAAGAGCTAAACATAAACCGATCTAAAGAGGGTGCTGTCAGCGACGGGAAGACCCACTGACTTCGCCGTCACCACCGGACCACGGCACCTCGCGTCACCGTCGTCTCTGCATCGCCACCACTACGCTGGACTCCATCGCGTCGAGCTCCCACAACACCGGCGTCCATGCGGCTACGGCGCAACTGCGCCAGGGTGAAATAGAGGAATCAGTTTCTCCATCTAAGTAAGATGTTTATCCCCTGATCTACGTTTCAGAGGTACTGTGTTCCTAACATTGGTATCAGAGCTAGGTTAACAGTGTGTAAATCTAGTATGGGGTAGAGAATTGAAAAAAAATCGAAGAGTAACAGAGGGTTCGATCCGGTTCGGATTGAAACCCTAACCCTAATCAGGGGGAAGAAACAAAAATGTAGAGGGTTCAACCGAACCCAAACCCGTCGGGGAAGATGAACCCTAACCCTAACGCCAAATCGGTTCCACTCTGAGAAGAAAAGAAAGGAGATCCAAAAAAAAGAAGGGGAAAGGGGAAGAGCTAGCAACGCGGCTTACCTAACGAAACCCTAACTCGCGATGAGAAAGGGGAAAAGAGTGAACGGACAAGGGGAAGGAGCTCCTACGTGGGGTCCGCCCGCTCCGTCTCCACCGCTGGCTGTCACGTGGACACCGCGCGGGAAGTCAACCTCAGCCGCCGGGGTAGGAGAAGCGCCATCGCACGATCTCCGCCTCGGGCTTGGGCCAAAGGGCACCACCTGGTGCCGCTCGATGGGTGCCGCGCGTGGCTCCGGCCGCATGCGTGCGTCGGCAAGGGGTGCCACGGCGGAGCCGCCATCCCCTGCGTCGCGTCCGCTTCAAGCTCTCGACTACGCTCTGTCGCTCGCGGGGATGAGAGAGAGAAAGGGAAGATGAAAATGGAATCAGGGTTTCGGGAGCACCGGCCACGGCGCGCTTTTTATCACCAGAGACACGCGGACGACCGTTGATCTCAGATGAACGGCCAGCGTTGATCGGACCGGCGTTTGGCCCAGGCAGGAGCATGCGGGCGGGCAGCTTTGTCGGCCCAGGCCCAGGTTGTGGCCTGGGAGGCACAGCGCGCGCGTCAGCAGAGCAGGCCGGGCCGATTTCGCTGGACTAGGCCATGCGCTGCTGCGCTGTAGAGCTGGGCCGTGTACTGTTTTCCAGAGGCCGGGCCAAATGAATAGTTGCTAATGTTTTAAGCTTTTATTTATTTTTCAGAAGCAGTTTTGACAATTTTAGAAGCAAATTTCGATGAATTTTTATCAAGTTTTGAATCTTTGTTAAAATTTGAACCAACGGGATAATTTTTCAGAGAATAGTTGAGAAAAGTTTAATGCTTCTAAAAAATAGATAATGAATTTTTTCACGTTTCTACTGCTAAAGAAATAGTTTATTCTCCAGTTATTTTGAACCAATGTGATATTTAATTGAAGAAAAAGATATTTTGACATGATTATGATGTTGTTATTTTCTGACCAATGTTGTTAATAACAATATCGTAATTTTAATGATTTTATGCATTATTTCTATTTCTGCCCAACGATAATGTAGATTTATTGTATAAACAGTTGTATGTTTTAATTTTGACCAACGTTGGAATCAAGGCATGCAATTGTTGTTATTATTTATGTTCTCACTCTATATGAATTGTGTTGCTAGGCGGATACAACTTGATGGGTTGTATCAAAGAGATTCCTACTCTCAAAGGTGACAACTACACGGAGTGGAAGAAAAAGATTGACCTGACCTTAATCTTGGCTGAGGTGGACTGGGTAGTCACCTCACCGTGTCCCACTGCGCCTGTGGCACCGATGAAGGAGACAAACGAGGCTCATGCCACTTGGGCAACTAGAGAGAGGGATTTTGAATCCCAAAAGATGTCCTATGATTTTGAGTATAGGAAGTGGGTCACTGCCAACAAGAAATATTTGGCTGTGATAAAGAAAACGATTGAGCCTGTAGGTGTGGGCTCAATCCTAGAGTGTGACACGATCACCGAGTACCTCAATAGAATAAAGAGTCAGTTCACTAGCTCTTCAAAGACATATGCTACCCAGCTGATAAAGCAGCTGGTGACAGAGATGTACTTTGGAAATGACAAATGTAAGATACCATTTAATAATGCATGTGTTGGTCTTGCTATCTTATAAAATGAGCTTTATTTGTTATCACTACGTGATGATGTGAATGTTGTATGCAATGATGGGAACGTTGCATGCGACAGTGAGAATGTACCCTCATCTGCGGATGTAAACAGAAAACGAAAGAGAGCTCGCGATGCGTCGTTGAAATTATGGCACTGTCGTTTAGGCCATATTTCGAGGGGGAGAATAGAAAGACTAGTTAAGAATGATATTCTTCCTTCTTTAGAGTTCTCAGATTTAGAACAATGCAGAGAATGCGTAAAAGGAAAGTATGTAAAGAAAATTAAGAAAGATGCCAAACGAAGCGTAGGAATTTTACAGATTATTCACACAGACATCTATGGTCTGTTTCCTGTAAAGAGTGTGGATGGTTATGATTCGTTCATAACATTCACAGATGATTACTCTCGTTATGGCTACATTTATCCAATCAAAGAAAGAAGAGAAGCATTAGATAAATTTAAGATATTTAAGGCAGAAATTAAAAACCAACACAATTTTAAGAATAAGATAGTCAGGTCTGACCGTGAAGGGAGTACTATGGTCGACATACCCCATATGGCCAAGTTCATGGATCTTTTGCAAGGTTCTTACAGGAGAATGGTATAGTAGCCTAGTATGCTACACCGGGCGAATCTCAGCAGAATGGAGTAGCTGAAAGACGCAATCATACCCTGATGGATATGGTGTGCAGTATGATAAGTTACTCCACCTTACCGTTGAGCTTATGGATAGAGGCGTTAAAACCGCCATTCATATTCTCAATAGAGTACCAAGTAAGTCGGTGTCCAAAACACCGTATAAGTTGTAAACAGGAAGAGTACCCTCACTAAACCACTTACGTGTGGGGGGGAGTCCTGTTGAGGCTAAAGTATTTAACCCAAACATTGGAAAGCTAGATCCCAAAATAGCAAGTTGCCATTTCATTGGCTACCTAGAAAAGTCAAAAGGTTTTCGTTTCTACTGTCAAGACAGACATACAAAGTTTGTGAAAATGAGACATGCTGTCTTCCTAGAGGATGAAATGATGAGGGGGGCATGGTAGCTCGAGAAATTGACCTTGAAGAGAAGCAGGTGTATGCGCCCACTCCGATGATTCATAAGCCATTTTTCTCACTACCTGCTGTCGCTGCACCGATAGTGCAAGATACTATGGTGCCAGCACCTGTTGTTATTCCTCTTGTGGCAACAATGAATGATGATAAGGAACCTGTTCTTTAGGATCCTATAGAACCTATTGCCACACATGAGGGGGAGTAACAACAGCCTCAAATAGAAGGTGCAAAATGTGGAGGCCCCTAGAAGGTCTCAAAGAGTTAGAAAATCAGCTATTCCTGCTGACTATGAAGTATACAACACTGAGGAGTTTCAAATGGAGGATGATCCCACCTCATTTGAAGAAGCCATGAGAAGTGATCATTCATCAAAGTGGCTTGAGGCCATGGAAGATGAAATGAAATCTATAAATGCCAATAAAGTTTGGGACTTGGAAATAATTTCTAAAGGAGCCAAAACAGTAGGTTGTAAATAGGCCTACAAAATAAAACTTGACTCTTAAGGGAATATAGAGAGATATAAAGCGCGACTTGTGGCAAAAGGTTTTACACAAAGAGAAGGGATTGATTACAATGAGACCTTTTCTCCAGTCTTATGTAAGGATTCCTTCAGAATCATAATGGCATTAGTGGCATATTACGATTTTGTCGGGTTCATAAACCCAGGGTCCCTTAGAGACCGACTTCCACGCCAGGGCTCAGACCAGGAGGACAGCCTTTTTTCTTCTAGACCGGCCCAAGAGTCTAAATTCAATAGACCGGAGCACTCGCTTCAGGCCCTGGCAACCTTCGGCCCATCTTTTCTGACCAGAGCACTAGCTCAGGCTCAGGCCAACTCCGAACGGCCTCTCCGATCGGAGCGCTAGCGTCAGGCCCCGGCCGCCTTCGCACGGCCTCCACTCGAAAAGCCTGACCCAAGGACCGCCTCCGACTCTGACCCTATGTCTCCGACCGGGGTTCATAGAAAACCCTGCCCATCGCTATTCTCCGACTGGTTCGCCAGAACCGACTGGGGCCATCCGACCGGGGATGCCTGCTCGGAGAGAACCAGAAGGCATACGAAGGAAGGCAAGATGAGGCTCGTAAGTCAAACCATGGCACCAGGGACCATACCCTTTGGAAATAGTACATTATAACTGCCCTGCCACAAATAGTATTGTAGGTGCCAACGTTTACCTCTACAGTATTGTAGGCACCGGTCAAAACACCCGTATGGTAAGACCCCCCATGTGCCTCTGGGCATCAATAATATTGTGGGCACCGGAATTCACCATACCAGGTGAATGTGGTAAAGCCATGCCTCCAGTCGGCGAGACAACATTTTTGTAGGTACCGACGTCCTCCAGTCTTGAAGAAAGCAGCTCAACCTCCCACTTGTACCTGACATTCTATAGTGACATCAATAGTATTGCGGGCACCCACCATTATCCCGTCCCCATCGGCGTGGGCAACAAGGCTTAGAAATGTCCGTACTCTCTCTCCCTTTCACTTGTAAAGCCATCCCCTTCTTCTATAAAAGGGGATGTGCTCCTTCCAAACACAGGCAGTTAACCTAAGTCGACTTCTTCAAGTTCAGGTTCATTAGATCGATAACTCGCAACCCCTCAAGCACACGCTTGGACACTTTGTTCATAGCATAGCTCCTGTCGATCTCGGCCCTTCTGACCGGACCAACTAGACACCCCATCTCTCTCTCTCATTTGTAACCCCGCTATAGACTTCGAGCACCTAGGCTCAGGAATAAACTAACCGACCGACCCACACTAGACGTAGGGAACGTTGCCTGAACCAGTATAAAGCATATGTCATTGAGTGCTAGGCCACCTCCGATCACAACGTGCAGCAAAACTACAAATATTTACTAGTTGGTCACTTTCTGTACCGACAGTTGGCGCTGTCCATGGGGAAGACGCTGTATGTTCAACACTTTTTTGGTAATCGGATGGCCCATTTTTCCACCACCCCCGCTGTGGCAGGCTCGGGCGATACGATTCGCTTTGGCTCGATGGAATTTCCCGCACTCTCGCCCACCGAGATGCGGGTTCCACCCGTCTTCGAGCCTTCCTAGGCCTTCCGCTTTGGAAGCCTGGACTTCGTCGCCGACCGGCTTGGCGTACTCCACCTCCGTGAGGAGGCGCACGTTCCGGCACCCGTCGAAGGGGCGCCCTCCATCGACTCCGGGACGCGTGACATCAACAGCTCGGCATCTGTGCTTCATTTCGAGTAAACTCTCTACTCAAACCCCGCTGTGAGTAATACACATGCTGTTATTTACTTACTACGTTCTATCTTCCGCCAAATACCCGGTGGGTTACTGTTGTCCCCATCGCAGCCACTATACGGCCGGTTCCCTTATGGCCTCGTGTCTCCCACGGACGCGTATGCCTAGGGGCTCCAGCGGATGCCGACGCCGCCCCCTCTCACATCTGAACTCGTGGGGATGGCGGGCTACGGTCCCAGATGTCTCGACTTCATGGACGATGACGTCGGGAGTGATGACTCCAGCATCGATGATGTGGCACCAAGCCACCATCCATCCCATGAGTGCGCTATGACGGATGCTCTAGAACAGCCGCCAAGGGTAACGGAGTCCGCATGGACTCACGCCCCTCCAGGCCCTCATGCGGAGACCCCCGAGCTCACGCGCGAGCACGGGGAGGATCTACAACGACAGTGGTTGCATCAGCCACCAACTACGCCAGTGCGCTCGGCGCACCACGTTACGCCCTGCGCACATAGACCGGCAAACGGCACCCGGGGTCGCACCCGTCGAGTCCAGCGTAACACCCCATATAGGGGAATCGATCCCCCGCAGTTCGCTCGGGCCAGCCAGAACATTGCCGTCGCGGCAATGCTCCTACGCAGCTTGTCCGAGCCGAACGACCCTCGCGAACAGGCGATCCACCGGAACCTCCGGGCACTGGTGGAGACCACCGCCGTTTAATAAGCGGAGAGCTCTGTATCGCGACGCCGACTCACAACCTCACTCCCCATCCGAGGAATAGAAACATAGCAGATTGGGCACTACGCCCTATCACCGCCACAACCACCAAGTGTGGCATAGGAAGCCACAACGGCACCTCATCTTGACTTGACGATGCTCCGTGCTGACTACCCATCTACGCATGCCTCAGACCAAACCGAGGCACACGCGGCGTCGCCCGGAGTCCTAGCCTTGATAGCCTAGGGCCACTGACCTTCGCCCAACACCTCCAGCAAGCGCCATTCCCACCGCGCTTCAACGGAGGCCACGACAAAGGAAAGGCAAGCACCAAGATCAAGACGAGGGCCCCTCCACTCAGAGGGGAAAAAAGAATAGAAAGAATCGCCACCAACCGGCCAACACCGTGTTGGTCGCCATGGCTAATCATGTGGGCATGCTGCCCCAGTAGGGCCCCTCCAGCCACTTCCACGAGCTCATGGAGAGTCCATGCACCAACCATGACTACCCCGTGAACCACCTCTACAAGGACTGCCTGCTCCTCAAGCGCCTGCTAAGGTAGGCTGGCAGGCCAAGAAAAAGGAGAAGAGGCGGCGGCCGAAAAAGGGGGCGCAGCAGACAGGGATCCAGACGACTAAAGGACAAAGTGATCCGACCGGACACCTACTGACTGAAGGATAATGACAACAACGCTCTCACCAAGCACCTTGGAACAACTATGTCATTTTCTTTTCCCCTAAGTTTTAGTCTTACCATTATTTACTTAACGTACGCTCCTATAAGAGCACCCCAACCCGAACGTTTTTTGGCTCGGGGCGCTCGGGGGCTCCACTAGGGGGTACTACTACCTCTCTATTTTGTTTACTGTTGTATGGAGAAATTCCTTCCTACCTATCGATACAGGACCCATGAGATACCCCACAAGGAAGGGAGAAGACCTAGTCTAACTAGGATTCTTTCCATATAATCTCAGTAGTAGTAGTATTATTCTGTAATCCTACTAGGAACTCTCATCGTAAACCGACTAGAACTCTAGACTCCTGACTATATAAAGGAGGGCAGAGCTCCTGGAGAAGGCAGAGACAGAACACAACAAAAGACAACACTTTACAATCATTCCAACGCAAAGGCTAACGCCGACTGAACATAGGGCTATTACTCGATCACGGTCGAGGGCCCGAACCAGGATAAATCGACTGTCTCTTGCGTTTACCATCGAGTTCTGCATACGCTGAAGCCTGAACATACTGCCCTGGGAACCCCCATGGTAGGCTATCGGTGGTGAAACACCGATAGCTGGTGCGCCAGGTAGGGGCTTTCGGTGAATTTGCATCCAAGAGCTTGATGGACCTCGACAACATGATCTTCTCAATGGGATCAACCTTCATCTTCGGTTCATGGATCTATGAGGTAGGTGACGATGGCAAGCTCCAAAGCCGTCTCCTCGAAGATTCGGATCGCCTTGAAGACCTTTCCTTTCCGGTGACTATGACATATCAACTCACTAGAAGATTCGCGCAGCTCATGATGTCCGATCCAACTTAGATTTCACGGCTTTGCGCATCTGACTCAAACTCAGGCTCCGCATTCGAGATGGAGTCTTACCCAAGTTCTTTTGAGAAACCGAGTTCTTTTCCGGTGGGGCTCCAGAATGCAGCTTTGGCCTATCAAGAATACAACTCAGAGTATACTCAGGGTTCTTTCAAGAAGTCAGAACTTTTTTCGTTCGGACTACACAACATGGCAAAATCTTATTAGGCACGGCCCGAAGGATCCCTCGATCTAGTGCTTAGAATGCCACTAAAAGGAGCCCAGGAAGGTCTGGTACTAACTATAACATCTCAAGACTACATCGTCCACTAACCAGGTTCTGTTCCTGAGGACAGCGGTACCCAACTAGTCGGCATGACGACGACAACAATTCTACCCTACCAAGAAGGAGACTCGATCTATGACCTTGAAGCCTCTACTAAAATCATCAACAACTCCGACAGTGTGGAAACCAACACCAATAACAGAATAATTCACGCACGAGAAGTATTCATGGTTTGACGTCCTCGATCACCATTGGTCCCCCTAGAAGCACCCAACATTAGGTCATCGGATGAATTTGAGTCCAACATATCACCCTTTATCCAGGGGTACGATGGTGAGACCGAGAATCAGAAGTAAGCCAGAGAAAGAAGAAACAAATTGAAACAAGGACGCCAACACCGTGCTAGGCAGCGCAAGGAAGCTTAGATCAAATATGAGTTAGATCTAGCTGAATACGACAGAAGAAAATCAGAACAAGAAGTCGAAGAAAGACACACAGCGAATACACCCTACAATAAGATCTGAGAAGCACTAGAAGAACTCGGAGCGACATCACTTCCCAGTGAAAAACAGGAACAACTCCGAGACCTCCTCCAATCAGTAGCCCTAAGGACGCACGACGGAAGGGCCTGCTCAAGACTACTTGACAGGTCAACACCTCATAGGAAGGAAGATCAAAATCAAAAGAAGTCTGCTTTCGAGAGACTTGGACCAAGCGGAAGTCACAACAGAGAAAGTAGAAGGGACCACAGTCAAAATTACCGAATCGAACAACCAAGGAAGATCAGAAGCGAAGTACCTATTCAGACATCCCCACATAACTACTCTCACCAAAATGACAGTTGGCAGGAAGGAGGTGCCGAATCAGAATACAAAGAAGCCGGAACGCATGATAGATTCTGCGGTTTTGCAAACAGACTTGCTTCAATACGACAGCCTCACAAGTTCAAACCGTCTAACCACTCTAAATATGATGGCAAGACCAAACCAAGGCAGTGGCTTAGAATTTACTCATAGTCAATTGAACTAGCCGGAGGAGACAACGATATCAAGACCTTATTTTCTCCCATGGCACTGGAAACCATGCCCCTCCAATGGTTTGACAAATTAAACCCAGGGTAAATTAGAAATTGGGAAGACTTGCAAAGAGTTTTCTGTGGAAATTTCATGGGTATCATTACGCATCCCATCACCCACGCGAAATTAAAAGGACTCAAGTAGAAAGGAGGCGAAACTCTCAGAAATTACTATAGACGATTTGGTGAACTACGTGCTCAAGTACATGACATCACCGAACGAGAAGTAATCGAAGCTTTCTCTCACGGAATTATGGCTAGGTGGCAATTTTAGGACTTCTGCAAAGAAAACCCGAGAAGCAATGAAGAATTTAGATGCACAGTATAAAAGATGATTACTACAGAGGAGAAGATACAAGAAAGGTTCCCGGATAAAAACAACCACGACAACCCGGACAAGCGAAATCATCAAAACATCAGACATTAGGAAAGAAAATGTGGACCAGACAACACCATGGTGACGGCTGATAAATCAAGGAAGTTTTCTAAACCTAGAGGGTATGACGACATTGAAAACATGTGTTGCATCTTGCATCCTAAAACAAGCAATACACAAGAAAATATAATACGGTAAACACTAAAGAAGACAATCAAAAAAAAGATGAAGACAACCACGAAGACAAGGGATTCCAAAAATCTAGGGGGACAGTAGCAGTGATCTTCGCTGCGACCTTAGATTCTAGAAGCAAACATCAAGAAAAACTAGCTCTATGAACCATCATGGCAGCAAAGCCGGCTACTCCAAAATATCTCAATTGGTCACAGTACCCAATCCAATTTTCAAGAGAATACCAATGGACTAGCGTAGGAAATGCATGCCATTACCCACTGGTTCTAGATCCGACTATCACTGGCATGACTGTCACTAAAGTACTAATCGATGGGGGAGCTGGACTCAACATCATCTTTTCAGAGACGCTAAGGAAGATGGGACTACAACTCGCTGGGATGATTACACCAACGAGCACCCATTTTTATGGAATAGTACCTGGCAAGGCAGCTATGCCACTTGGACAAATCACTCTACTGGTTACTTTTGGCACTCTCTCAAACTATCGAACAGAGTTCATTAAGTTTGAAGTTGCAGACTTCGATTCATCATATCTTGCAATCCTCGGGCGCCCAACACTAGCAAAATTCATGGCAATACCGCATTACCCGTACCTATTGCTTAAGATGTCAGGGCCTAATAGTGTCCTTTCCCTTCGAAGTGATTTGAAGCGTGCTTTTGACTACGACGTTCAGGCAATTCAAATTGCAGCCAAGGCACAAGCCGCCGATGGTAGAAAAGAAATAGCCACTATTATCGCAGAAATGAGCCCAGAAGAACTAGAGATACCGGCTAAAAAGCCCAGCATCCTCGCACCACCAAAAGAAGCCGACGTTAAGCAAATCGACCTGGCACCGGTGATCCCTCCAAAATGGCAACCATTAGCGCCCACCTCTCGGCAAAATAGGAACTCGCGCTCACCAACTTTCTTTGGGACAATAAAGATATCTTCGCTTGGAAGCCGACCGACATGTCAGGTGTCCCAAGAGAGTTGGCTGAGCATAGAATCGATGTCAATGAAGGCTCAAAGCCTGTGAAGCAACGACTACGATGATTCTCACCTGACAAGAAGGCGGCAATTAAAAAGGAAATCACAAAGCTAATGGCAGCCAGATTCATCAAAGAAATCCTTCATCCAGATTGGCTAGCAAACCTAGTTCTAGTACAAAAAAAGAACATGGACGAGTGGCGCATGTGCATCGACTACACAGATCTCAACAAACACTGCCCGAAAGATCCATTCGGGCTACCACGCATTGATCAGATAGTTGATTCGACAGCAGGATCTGCCCTATTATCCTTTCTTGATTGCTATTCAGGATATCACCAGATTGCATTAAAAGAACAAGACCAGAGCAAGACATCTTTCATCACTCCGTTTGGTGCCTACTGCTACAAGACCATGTCGTTTGGATTCAAGAATGCTGGTGCCACATACCAAAGAGCTATCCAAACATGCCTTGATGATTAGATTGGTGAAAACATAGAAGCATATGTGGATGACATAGTAGTAAAAACAAAGAACCCGGACACACTAATTGAACCCAAGCAAGTGTGTATTCGGAGTTTCTTTAGGACAACTACTAGGATTCTTGGTCAATCATCATGGAATCGAAGCCAACGCCAAACAAATTCGAGCCATAACAGAGATGGGCCCTCCTCGAAGTATCAAGGATGTGCAGAAACTAACAGGCAGCATGGTGGCCCTCAATCGCTTCATATCAAAACTCGACGAAAAAGGGTTACCTTTCTTTAAACTACTAAAGAAGACAGACAAGTTCAAGTGGACAGAAGAAGCCAACGAAGCTTTCAAAAGACTCAAGACGTACCTCACAACCTCACCCATTCTCACACCTCCAAAGAAATACGAGGACATGACGCTGTACATTGCGGCAACTTCTACTGTGATCAGCACAGCGATAGTCGTAGAAAGAGAAGAAGGGCGCGCATATAATGTACAACAACCCATATATTACATCAGCGAAGTACTGTCAGAATCAAAAATCCGGTACCCACATGTGCAAAAACTACTCTACGCCCTCCTGATCACTTCACGTAAGCTTTGCCACTATTTTGAAAGCCACAAGATTACCGTGGTGATAGATTTCCCACTCAGAGACATCCTACATAATAAAGACGCAACAGGGTGCATATCTAAGTGGGCAGTTGAACTTGGTGCTCTCAATATCGATTTCACCCCATGGAAGGCAATTAAATCTCAAGCCCTTGCTGATTTTGTGGCTGAGTGGACAGAGATTCAACAACCCATGCCAAATACCATCCTTGACCATTAGAAGATGTACTTTGATGGATCACTCAAGCTAGGAAGAGCCGGTGTAGGCGTTCTCTTCATTTCTTCAGATGGAAAGCAACTCAAGTATGTCCTTCAGATACTATGGCAAGCCACAAACAATGAAGCAGAATACGAAGCCCTCATCCATGGACTTTGAGTAGCAATTACCCTCGGAATCAAGCGATTACTCGTATATGGCGATTCGGCGGTAGTCATCAACCAAGTCAACAAAGATTGGGATTGCACCAAAGAAAACATGGGCGCTTACTGCGCTAAAATACAAAAACTCAAAAAACATTTTCAAGGATTGGAAATTCTACATGTCTTGCGCGATTCTAATATTGCAGTAGATGTCCTCGCCAAGCTCGGATCGGATAGGGCGAAGGTCCCACCCAGCGTATTCATAAAGGAGTTATTAGCTCCCTCTATCAAACAACCCAAGGAGATAACTCCTGAACTCCTAGCTAAAGGCACCCAGATTTTGGTAATCACCACCTCATGGACCCAGGTTTTTATCGATTATATCAAAGAGAATAAGTTGCCAGCAGATAAAGCAGAGGCTACCCGAGTTGTCCGTAGAAGCAAGAACTACGTCCTAGTAGGGGACAAGCTATACAGAAGAGCCGCATCATCAGGAGTACTCATAAATTGTGTCTTGTTCGAAAAAGGCAAAGAGATCTTAGAAGAAATACACTCAGGTTGCTGTGGAAATCATGCCGCTTCAAGAACACCAGTCAGTAAAGCATTCCAAACCGGATTCTACTGGCCAATCACTTTGAAAGACGCAGAAGAACTCGTCAGAAAATACAAAGGTTATCAAATGTTCGCAAGACAAGCTCATGTACTAGCTCACAATCTAATCTGCATCCCTCCCGCTTGGCCCTTCTCTTGCTGGGGGCTGGATCAAGTAGGACCTCTCAAGAAAGCAAAGGGAGGTTTCGAGTACATCTTTGTAGCAATTGACAAGTTCACCAAGTGGATTGAATACAAACCACTCGCAAAATACAGCGTAGCCAAAGCAGTCGAGTTCATCAAAGACATTATGCACCGCTTTGGCATGCCAAATCGAATCATCACAGATTTGGGTTCTCCTTTTATAGCTACAGAATTCCAAAGTTGGGCACAGGATTGCAGTTTCAACATAGATTACGCATCAGTCGCACATCCAGAAGCAAACGGACAGGTAGAAAGGGCTAATGGACTTATACTAGACAGATTCAAACCAAGATTATACGAAGAACTAGTGGACTATGGATCCAAATGGATTAAAGAATTACCCAAAGTAGTATGGGGGCTACGGACTCAAATAAGTAGAGCCACCAGATACTCACCCTTCTTCCTAGTTTATGGATCAGAAGCAGTGCTACCTGCTGACATAATCTAGATGTCAAACAATACGACGAAGGAGAAACAGAACACACCCGAAGATTAGAACTCGACAGTATGGAAGAAGTCACAGTAAATGCTACCCTCTAATCAGCCAGATACCTCCAAGGTTTAAGACACCACTACAACAAGAATACCCAACCTCGATCACTCCAAATCGAAGATCTAGTACTAAGAAGAATACAAAAAACTGACGGACGCCATAAACTACTCAGTCCATGGGAAGGTCCTTTTATTGTCACAAAAGTCACCGGACCAGGCACATACAAGTTGATAACTGAAGATGGAAAAGAAATCAACAATACATGGCACATCGGCCAACTAAGGAGATTCTATGCATGAAGACAACGCAAGGAAGAACATAAATACAAGCCACAAGAGATCAACATTTCATGATCAGTTCCTCGACAACATATGTCTCATTATGGTTTTCCCCCTAGTTGTTTTCACTAAGCTTGTAAACATTCATGATCAATAAAGATGATATTCCTCAACAATAGATGTCTTATTACAAATCTTCCCAAGTTGTCTTCACTAAGCATACCGGCCAAAGAGCAAAAGAGCCGAAAAGATGCTTAAGCCCGCCGATGAGGGTAGTTAATAAGCTAACACCCGATCCAAAAAGCAAAATGGCTGAAATCATGCCTTAGCATACCGACCGAGAGCAAAAGAGCTAAAAGATGCTTGAGCCCGCTGATGAGGGTAGCTAATAAGCTAACACCTGATCCAAAAAGCAAAATGGCTAAAATCATGCCTGAGCATACCGGCCAAGAGCAAAAGAGCTGAAAAGATGCTTGAGCCCGCCGATGAGGGTAGCTAATAAGCTAACACCTGATCCAAAAAGCAAAATGGCTAAAATCATGCCTGAGCATACCGGTTGAGAGCAAAAGAGATGAAAAGATGCTTGAGCCCGCCGATGAGGGTAGCTAATAAGCTAACACCCGATCCAAAAAGCAAAATAGCTGAAATTATGCCTGAGCATACCGACTGAGAGCAAAAGAGCTGAAAAGATGCTTGAGCCCACCGATGAGGGTAGCTAATAAGCTAACACCTGATCCAAAAAGCAAAATGGCTAAAATCATGCCTGAGCATACCGGCTGAGAGCAAAAGAGCTAAAAATATGCTTGAGCCCATCGATGAGGGTAGCTAATAAGCTAACACCCGATCCAAAAAGAAAAATGGTTGAAATCATGCCTAAGCATACCGGCTAAGAGCAAAAGAGCTAAAAAGATGCTTGAGCCCGCCGATGAGGGTAGCTAATAAGCTAACACCCGATCCAAAAAGCAAAATGGCTGAAATTATGCCTGAGCATACCGACTGAGAGCAAAAGAGCTAAAAAGATGCTTGAGCCCACCGATGAGGGTAGCTAATAAGCTAACACCTGAACCAATCCTAAGATGTTTTCTACAACCAGACGAAAGCCAGACAAGCACTCAACAAACCAAGAAAGTTTGTCAAGACAACGATCTACAAAAACCGACTTATTTACACGGCATAGATGAAAGCCAGACAAGCACTCGACAAACCAAGAAAGTTTGTCAAGACAACAATCTACAAAAACCGAGTTGTTCACATAGCACAGATGAAAGCCAGACAAGCACTCGACAAACAAAGAAAGTTTGTCAAGACAACGATCTATAAAAACTGAGTTGTTTACACGGCGTAGATGAAAGCCAGACAAGCACTCAACAAATCAAGAAAATTTGCAAAGACAACGATCTACAAATACCAAGTTGTTTACACAGTGCAGTCAAAAGCATGACAAACACTTGACAAAATCAATGACATCCGGGCAAAGAAGACATCAACAAAAAATAAAGGATCTTCATTCAAAAAGAAGTATAATATCCTTATTATAGAGGCTGGAGTACTAAAGTCAAAATACATCAAGCATCACCATCAGGAGAAGAAATATCAATATCAAGATTATCTACAATCCTCCTAGCCAAATCTTTGACCTCAGGCTCCATCTTTTCAACAGCATCAAGATATTCTTGACTCTTGGCTTCCTCTGCAATCTTGGATAGCAGCATCTCCAGAGCAAGAACCCGGACCTGGGCAAGAACATTTCTGGTACATAGTTGGGTGCATCTCTTCACAAACTCCTAGAAACGGGTCAGAACTTGGGGAATAAACTAAGCCCAAGATTGACCATCTTTCGATGGAGTCCGGAGAAGATCGGCTACTGACCGAAATGATTTCCACAAAGCATTCTAGTTCTCAGTAGCCGTCGCCAACTTACCAGTCAAGACTTCAATTGTTTTTTGGGCCTGCACAAGATCCCTGTCAGCTCCACGCCTAATCAACTTGGCAAGCGCGAGTTCTTCTTCAGCACGAATAATTACCTCTTTGGCCCTATTGTGAGTATTGTGAGCGAGTGTCTTCATTTCCTCAATACCCTCCAAAAGCTTTTGCTTTTAAACTCGGAGAGCTAAACCAGGCACCAAAAACAAGTCACCGTAAAGAAAAATTAGAATACAAGAGGAAACAAAAAGAACCCGCAATACCATTGCACTCATTCTTCATGGCCTCCATAGCTGCATCCCTCTACTTTCCTGCCTCAACCACCTAGGCACGGAGAGCTTTCTCCTCCTTTTGGTGCATTTGACGCTCGGTCTCCATCTCGGCCCGACAGAGATCAAGCTCTATTTTAGGGCACTAACCTCAGAAGACAACTTTTTCTCAGCTTCAGATGAGAAAAAGAAGCTGGTATGATCCCGAGAAAGACTGAGCAAAAAGAGAAAGAGAAAAACAAGATATAAGAACAGAAGAAAGATGAACATCCAAAGAAAGAACTTCAGAAAAGACTTACCTAGAGTTTTTCACCAAAAGAAGTCATGAAGGTCCCCCAGACAACGGTAAGCTCTGACAACCGATGAGTGGCATCGAATTATTGCACCACATCATCATCCAGACACTGAACGCCACTAGGAAGAGGAGCAGAGGGAGAAGCCAGCTGAGGCAAAGAAGACAAGACTAGGGTCGTACCCTGGGAAGCACTGGCTACCTCCCTAGATGGCTCCATTGCCACAGCCACGGTCACCTCCGAGGCCAACAAATCAGCAGCAGCGGGATCACTGGAGAACCCTGTCACCCTCACAGCCACCTCGCCGACCACACATTCCGAGTCCAGAGACTCAGAATGCAGGGGCGCGCCAGAAGACTGAAAAGAAGTCGACTAAGGGTTAAGGGAAGGCGAAGGCCTGCAAGATGATAAAGAAAATCGACGATAAGAATATGAATCAGAGAAGGGGAAAACATAAGCAGAGAAACATAACCAGGGTTCACTCACTTAGCTATCTTCTTCTTCATAAAACCCCCAAGACCAACAGAAGACCTTAGAGGGGGAACTATAGAAGCAAAAATATCGCCGCCACCTTGCAACGGGAGTGGCGTGGTTGAAACCGGAGCTCTAGAAGAACTCGAGGTCGATGACCGCTTACTACAAGAGAATAAGGTCAAAGTCAGAACAAAAAGAAGTGTTCAACAGCAGAAAAATAGGAAAACAACTCACTGATGCGTAACAAGGGCCACATCATCATCCTCCTCTTCCTCACTCTCAAGCATGGCAACCACAACACCATCTGAAAAAGAAGAAAAGTACTCGGTTAGAGGCAAAAGCAAAAAAACAAAAAGAAAAGTACTTGATTACAGGCAAAAGCAAAAAATAAAAGGACAAAATATATTAATATGCTCACCTAGGAGCACGCTACCTATAACTTGAGTACCTGGACAAGTACTCGATTGACGAGACTTCTTGGTGGCAGACAAACCGGAAGAAGAACAATTTGCTTGTCCCCTTTTTCTGACACTGCGGGGAGCTCAAGGAACTGGACGAGAAACATACTCTACATATGTGTCAAGAATGGCGAAAGAAACACCAGGAAACATCGTAGTGGTTTGAAACTTACTGGTTAAAGATGCCCCAGCAAGATTCTCCCCAAGCTCCACAATGGCGGGGCAGTCGTTAAGGGGGATCAGATCAACAAAGTTACGCCCCAATTCCTATAAAAGAGTAAAACAACCAGACAAGAAATATTAAGTGAAAAGTGGAGACAGCAAAGGAAAAACGAAAAGTACTAGCATAAGAAAAAAAAACAACTCATAGCAGGAGGCGGGTTGTTAGCGCAATATTCAGAGACAGTATGTGGGACGACGCTTACTCCCTTCAACATCTTCTGAAGGTGCTCAAGCACCTCCTCACCAGTCAACTCAAGGGCAGGGACCATATGAGAAGGGTCCTCCGCTCCAGAGTATTCAAAACCGTAGTTTTCTCGCTCCTTCAGAGGTTGAACATGGTGGCGAAGAAAACTGGAGACGATACCAAAGTCGGTCAAGCCTTGTTGTTTCAGAGCACATGTCCTCTCCAAAAATGGCTTGATCGCCTGGAGCTCATCCACCGTCTTGGGATTCTTCTCCCATTGGTCATTAACCACGGGACCAAAAGAAGAATGGACAGCAAGAGGAGGGATCATATTGGTGGCATAAAATCAGTCGGCATGCCAATCCCTCACAGAATCAACTAAATCATAATCAAAGAATCTACCCTTATGACCCTAACAAAATTGAATCCCGTAGCCACCAAGAACATGGGTGTCATTGCTGCGGGGTTGGGCCTTCAGACGGAAGAAGTAACGAAAGAGAGAAAGAGAAGGAGGAATTCCAAGAAAAGTTTTACAAAGATGAATAAAAACAGAAAGATGAAGGACAGCATTAGGAGTAAGATGGTTTAGGCTAATCCCAAAATAATTGAGAAAGCGATGAAGAAAAGCAAAGGCAAGAAGGCAAAGACCAGCACAGATAAAGGAGACAAAAAGAACAATCTCACCAGAGCCTAAGGTTGGAACCCGATGCTAGCCTAGAGCTCTCCACTCAGCAATCTCCTTGTCCTGGATCAGGCAATCACTGACCAACTCACGCAACTGATCCTCAATCGTAGTCGGAGCCGGCCAGACCTTCTGAGTAGCCCTCATGGCCATGAATTCTTGATTTTCAATCACAAAAAGTGATGCCTCCTCATCTACAAAGGTTGCCTAGGACTTGCTTGTGGATTTCTTCCTACCCATATACTAGCGAAAGCAATAAGGAACTGAGAAATGATGACAGTCAGGTGGCGGCGCTCAGATGATGACGACAATGGTGACGGTGGAGTAAGAACTAGGGTTTCAAGGCAAAAGCAGGGCAGTAAAGAAAAAGAAAAAAGAAGGCCTTTAAATAGATTTTTACAGCAATAAAATGCAGCCCATTAGGCCTGTTTTAACACGGCATGTGAACGTAACGGTTCATTTCCCAACACAACTGACAAAGCTGAAATGATGAACATCACATTTCTACACAACGGTACAGTTCAATGGGTAGATTTCAGACTTATCCATCCAGCACCAAGGCAGAGTTAACATATTGCTACAAAAAGAACTCATCAACAATAAAGCAACGAAGGGTCGCCACACAAGGAACACAAGAACTCAGATCTTATAGAAAGAACTTGGGAATCTCACAAACAACTAGGACATCAGCAGAAAAAGAATGACAACCCAGAAAACAATATTCTTTCCATTATAAATGGCTTCAAAAATTACAAGATTACACATCTTACAAGACCCAACGAACTCGGTACTACGACGAGCAAGGTAGCAAAAAGGAACCCGGACACAACTAGGCTCTGGAACGACTACGTATTCCAAATCGCTACTCGGTAGAAGAAACTGCACTCGGCTACACTATTTTCTTCAAAAGACGGACACAGAACATCTGAGGCGGAAGTCAGGAGCACGGTAGGACAACATGGAACAGGGAAGCCCAACAAGCATCTATCTACCCAAGTCCGATGTGACACCAGATCAGGCGTTGATCTACACCAGACAGTCACAGGGCAGGCAAGGGGGATTTACCCAGAACTGCTGGATGAAGGAACGTATCCCATATCACAAGACTTCCTCCAACTACTGCAACGTACCTCCTGGTATAATGCCGCTGCGAGATTAGTCTACCTCTAATCTCTATCACAAGACTCCCTCTAGCTACGACAAGATATACAAGAACTGTGAGATATGCCCGAGGGCTGCTCTACTTCAGAAACTATCATATTCATGGCTACGAAGATTTCAGACCACGCAACAAAATGCTCAATGAATCAAAACAACACACCAGGAGGGTATTTATAGACCAAAGAAGCGGTGCACATGGACCAGGAGCACCAACGGAACAAACCTAACAAAGGGCATAGTGAAAAGACATAATTCAATGAAAGAGGACTTAGGCATGAAGGAACAGTACTCAAGGACAAGTATATTCAAAAGGATAAACCAGCACTATACAACTCGTGAGCAAACGACATTTACACTCAACCACTACCATACAACCACATCTGACAACAATAGACTACCAGAGGATATGCTAAGACCCTCCACCCAAGTTCTTTTTGGGTAAAAGAACTCGGATATACGCTCGGGGACTGCAACAGAAGAGGTTTTTCAACTCTATTGAACAACATAAGATTCAAGACCCTCTAGCTCATTGTTCCAAATAGCAAGAGGCTCGGTGGCTACACTCAGTGAGTGCACTTTTTTCCTTGAAAAAAGCACACGTCACCAAGAAGACTTCTTCAAGACAAACCACTTCAAGGACTCATGACAAAAAGAACCCAGACCGAGCTATATCCGAGCTCTTTTTTATAAAGAACCCGGGTATATGCTCAGAAGCGCTTTGACAAAGAATCAGAGTAATTTCAAGACAAGACCCTCCAGCTCCTTGTTCCAAATAGCAAGAGGCTCGGGGGCTACACCCAGATGGGAGTACTTTTTTCTTCAAAAAGCACACACCGCTAGAAGATCCCAAGAAGCGCTATACGGTTTCACTCAAGAAATCACTCAAACGACGCTTGTTCCTGCTCGGCAAGACCTGAAGGAGCAAGATGAGGCTTCTAGAGCTCAACCATGAAGTGCTCTGGGGCTTATCAATATGGGACCCATGAGATACCCCACAAGGAAGGGAGAAGACCTAGTCTAATTAGGATTCTTTCCATGTAATCTCAGTAGTAGTAGTATTATTCTGTAATCCTACTAGGAACTCTCATCATAAACCTACTAGGACTCTAGCCTCCTGACTATATAAAGGAGGATGGAGCTCCTGGAGAAGGCAGAGATAGAACACAATGAAAGACAATACTTTACAAACAATCCAACATAAAGGCTAATGCTGACTGGACATAGGGCTATTACTCGATCACGGTCGAGGGCCCAAACTAGGAACAAAAGTTGTTTTATGGTCAACTCATGAAAATGTGTGGAACATGGTCAAACATGGCCCACAAGTCAGATGTCCATGTTGTTTTCACTGAAAAAATTGTCTAAGTCCTAAACTGCAATTTCAGTTGGATCAGGTCAACTTTGGCTTCATTTAACTGCTGATCCATGGTGAATTAGGGCATGGTCCTTGAAGAGAAATGGTAGAGGGATGGTACATCTACAATTTTCTTGTATACTGTTTTTACAAACGAGCAACGGATTAGTCAGGATAATGTGTTGAAGTGGCGCTGTCAGTCATCGTTGATGAAACCTGAATCGCTGTTTTCAGAAATCGGTCAGTGACCGTCATGGCTGACCGATTTAGAATCCGCTGGCCACGTGGCGCCACTCGTCGCCGCTCGCCTGAGCGCGCAGGCCACGTGTCGTGGGCGCCCTGGCATGGACAGCCGCGTCTTGAAGCCACCCCACGCCTACCCGATCGAGTCGCCAGCCCCAGTTTGCATTTCTCGCCTCCCGCAGCGCAGCACCGAAGCCACCCGCCATTGCCGCCGGAACTTCGCCCTCGCCTAGCTCCCACGTCTTGGCAAAAATGCGTTGCCCAGCTTACCCAGAGCCCCGCCGTGATCCCCTCTTCCTTTTCCACCGTGCTAGCAAGTCAATCGTGCATCGGTGAGGGCCAATCGCCGACTTTTTCCCCCACCACCACCTTGTCGGACCTCGCCGGAGTAGCGCTCCTCGTGGCCAATGCTCCTCGCGTCCTCCCATTCCCTCCTCTAGCGCGCTTTAGGTCATAGGAGCACCATCGAAGCCCATAGGGTCACCGTAGGGACCTTGACACCGTAGTGTCGTCAGGAGCCGGTCCTGCCACGGCCGTGCGCCGCCATTGCTCGTCGCCGACCCTGTAGCCATGCCAAAAGCTTCAATCTAGGGCACGGCTAGTTGCGCATTGCTGTAGTGAGCACCATAACGCCGTTGGTCTCGCCGGAGAAGCCACCGACGGCGAGTCCCGCCGTCGTCTTCTTCCTTCCCCTGCTTCTCTCTCTGACGTGCGGGTCCACCTTGTCAGCCGCCGTGGCCGAGGCGGGAGCCCAGCATGGGCTGCTCCATTGTCTGGGCCACGCCAGCGTCGCTCACGGGCCGCCGTTCCTCGGGCCGGCCCAACAGCTGTGGCTGTGATTTGTTTCATTATTTCGTTTTGATTTGTTATTTCATAGATTTGTGTTGATATTCAAAAATAGGTATTTCATAGTATATAGATCCAAATGTTATGGTTCTAATTTTGTTGAGTTTCTAATATTGTCTAGTATTTAATAAAAATATTATATGAGCACATGTTTTAGAAATTCTGGATAAATTAAATAGGACTTTAAAATATGTCTTTGGATACATGCAAACTTGTTTAAATTTTATATTGAGTTTCTGTGGTCCTAAAATGATGAAATTTTGTGGGTGATCTATTATTGCTTAGTAGAATCACTGGTTAAAATTTCACAGCTAGTGCATGTATAGTTTTTAAGTTATAGAATTTCTTTTTATCAATAGATGGATCTTGTGTGAATTTTCATAATTTTTCTATAGATCCAGTGTAGGTAAAATTTGGTGAGTAAGGTTCTTATGCTAGAATGATGCTAGGAAAAATGTGAAATCTGTTGCTTGACAATTTTCATTAGGGTTTCCTAATTATGCTAAAAATGGACATACCACTTGTTATTTTGGATACAGCAAGTTCTGCTTGCTCAATGGCTTTGAAATTTTTATGGTAGTCTATGTGAAGCATGAGATAGGTACTGTAATTTTTGTAGATTTTTATGAATAGCTTTACTATATATTGCTTTAATCACCTAATTAACTAAATAAATTGGAAAAGGATATTAAATAATTTATTTAGAAGTTAGCACTATACTTTCTAGTGTTCCTCTGGTATGTGCAATAAGTTGGTAAGCTTGGTTTGGTCAAATTAGGCTTTGGCATCATCGTTAAATAAATAAGTTAGTAACCCTGCCGTTCTGGATAAATTCTAGGTTACTGGAATTCGTTTGGGTTAGCGTAAGTATCATGCTGTGATGTTTACAATTGTTTTGTTGAGAATATCATAAGCTTTCCAGAATGTCCTCATACAAGTCATTGGGAATTGTAGAACTCTGGTTGTGATTGAATTAAGGGACTACTTGTATGCATACGAAGCTTTAAATGTTAAATTATGTATACCGTTACTATTTCTAAGTTTATGGTAATGTTCTTAGGTGTTAGGCCTTTAACTGAAGATGAGCAGCTTTACCTTAGGTTATGCAAGTTAGGTAAGTCGACCTTGTTCTTCAAGTTAAGATTAGATACCTGTTTAAAGTGATTTGAATAGAGCTATTCTTAATCGGTAAACGAGTATCCAGTGATGTTTCGTTAAACACTTACTGTGATTCATTCATCATGAGCATCATGTCACTCCTTATGCATCCATGATATTTATCTTGTGCATCGGCATGCAATAGGTGTTCCAGAGGGAGTTACGCTTCTAGAATTTGAGCCAGTACTTCTAGAGGAGCAGCAGCAAGCTCAGGAGTAGGAGGTGCAGGTCCCCGAAGAAGGAGTCAACGAAGAAGTTCTTGAGTGCCCCGATCACCAACCTTCATCTTTTCTGAAAGGCAAGCCTCGGAGCATTCTAAGACTCCTATGTTTTCAAAATGGTTACTTTGAGTATCTTTATTTATTGATGCATTAAGTGATAGGAATTGGATGCGAACACTTGTTGCATGTATATCTATTCCTTGGCCAGTATACGTACCCTGAATCCTATTTAGGTCCAGGAGCGAATCAAAGCTTAGCCATGCTTAGACTGGTAAAAGTCGGGTGATTTCCTGTCACCTGCATATTAGAAAAATGTCTGATCACGGTTGGCTATAATCGCTATCGTGGAGAATAACCATGTGTTAATAATGAATTGTGACCAGGCGGGAGGTCGATAGAGAAGCAACAAGGCAAGGAGGTCTTGGTTGTGGATCTATCCCCGTCTGTGTCGGTTAAGGACCGATTTGCTGTACATCCTCATGTCATGTTGAACGCATGCCTATCACTTAGTTGGCCGGATAACTCGTTCTGACCGTGAAGCCGAGTAGCTCAACTCAGGCCGGAAGACCAAGAAGTGAAAGTGCGCACCCTGGCGGTAGTAAGGATGTGCGGGGAGCTATTGGCGTAAGTCCGAGGTGAGATTGACCACCTGGCAGAGTGGACTTCCTGAGGGTGCGGCGCTGCTCGGAGCCGTGATTCCTGAGATGTACCAAAGGTGACCTAAGACTGCCTTCGCGAGGTATGCCTGGGTTTGTGTTAGGAATACCCCTCCAGCTGGATAGGAATCGATTCGAATCGCCGTCTCTCCTGGATAGTGAGAACTTGACTGAGCAGCGGCAATGTAGATGCACTTAATTGAACTTGATGGTTAAATTGATGATGATGATACAACATTATACCGGATATGGTTACTAATGTTTGGAGTTAATCAATTGCTTGCTCTAGTACAGGTGCTAATCTAGTTGATAGGTTAATATTATTAAATTGCTGCTTACTCATAAAGCAAATTATGCTCTCATATCACTAAAGCTTTTATGCAAAATGGTTGTCAAGCTAGATCCACCGATAAAGCCTTGCATAATCCTTGGTGTCATTTATTTCTAGTTTATGATGGGTAAGTCTAGCTGAGTACCTTCTCGTACTCAGGGTTTATTCCCCCTTGTTGCAGATGACGTGCTATATAACGGCTACTGCAAGTATTGTCTCCACCCTGCGGGGGATGAAGACTAGATCATGGGCATGATCATCTATATTATCTTATCTTGCTGCTTTTGCTAGAGATGACTTTGGTACTGGCTTGTATTTGAACTAAGTGTGTGTGATGGTGTTAAACTACTTTGCTTCCGCTATTTGTGAACTCATTTTGTAATAACTATGTGTACTCTGATGTATGTGGTACTTATGAACTACTTGTGAAATGGATGTAACATGTGGCTTGTTATGTTGAATTACTATGATCTTGGTTGTATACAAGTTGGTTTAAAATCCTTCGTGGTTTCAGTTGACTACCGGGTTTATATGGGTGCAAGTATGACGGTTTGATCACTTCGGTGATTGCTTTTGTATTTGTGCTCTTATAAATTGGTCGGTTCTGTTACAGCTGGCATCAGAGCTATATTCAACATTAAACATGTCATATGTGTATTTAAAACAAAAGCTTTTGTTTGTAAAAATCAGTTTTGACAACTTATAGCTACATATATATAGGTGTTCAAATCTGAAATTTTATCTAGGTGTGCCAGTTGTCATATCCTCTATGCCCAAATAAGGACTTTCAGGTGGCTTATTTAAGTAATGACTTTTGGGGGGGTAATTGCTTTCATTTTATTTCGTCATCCATACGGCGTGCTATGGTATGGATGCCATCCGCTTGGATGGTAATGTATGGATCAATTGCCTCTACGCCTAGGTAAAGTGAGTTGTGAGAGCATGATCGTCCAACTGTCGGTCTAGGGGAGAGTTAGTTTTGGTTGCCGGAATGTTTACATGTTGCACACATGTACATATGAAGGTACTTAATTGTGGGTGTATCAATCGGGTAGCTTTGGATACCGAAGTATATATATCCGAGGATGTATATATGGAGAGTATCTTAGTTTACTGCTTTCATTGCATACTTATTTATTTTGTTGGGATGGGCTGCAATAAAATTTTCTGCAGGTACACTAACAACGCAATGCGTAGCTCGACTAGATGCGTATATGAGAGAACGTATGTATGCCACCGTCTATGTCGCTAGAATGTTAAATTTTCTGAAGATTCGTGAGGATGTACGGAACGTGCATGCATCATGTTTACTCATGCCATTACATTTTTGCATCACTCCCTCCCTTATCTAATTATTCCGTTATAGTTTCTCATCCTGTAAGGTAATCCTCTCACACCCAAGTTGCAATGCTACTACTGATGGCCGCACTAGCACTACCGCCCTGGAGCAGTCTCGTTATACTTAGATGAAATTTGTGAAACTTGAAGTTGATCAAAAATTTGGCATATGAGCGGATGCATTGCATGAATGTGCGGAGTAAAGTTATGGCGATGTTATGAGGATGAATTATTGTGCCTCTGTTTATTGTATGAAATTAATCTCTCCAATAAGTTCAGTTTGGCATAATTCTACAATTCGTCTGCAATGTATCTGACATCGTCCATCATTACTCACAAATGCGCTTCTGCAGATGTTGTGCAATCTGCATTCAGGCCGTGGTGAGGGTAGTGGTGATGATGATCTTCCACCGCCACCATCGCCCACACCGTCTGATCTGTTGGCTATGCTCGTGGAAGGTCAGCGTGCGTTGGGGGATGCTATGCGTACCATGGCCCAGCATCAAGCCCAGGGCCGTAATCAATGATAGGGACCAGAGCCTAACCAGTTTAGTGATTTCAAGGAATTCCAAGATACCAAGCCACCCGTCTTCAAGGAAGCTGAAGAGCTGCTCCAAGCAGAAGAGTGGCTAAACACGCTTGAGCACAAGTTCCATTTGCTTAGGGTGACAGAGCAGATGAAGGCGGAGTATGCTTCGCATCAGCTACAAGGACTAGTAGGTATATGGTGGCAACATTATCGGTCCACCCTACTAGAAAATGCCTAGATCACTTGGAATCGATTCTAGGAGGCTTTCAAGAGTCATTATATTCCTCCCGGGTTGATGGCCATAAAGCACAATGAGTTTATGAAGTTGGTGCAGGGCACCAAGACACTCACTGAATATCTTCGTGCCTTCAACCATCTGGCAAGGTATGCTCCAGAATTCGTTGATTCAGAAGCAAAGAAAATTGCCAGCTTTAAGAGAGGGCTTAGTCCCAAACTGATGAAGTCCATGGGGAACAACAAAAGTATCACTTTCAATGAGTTCGTAAGTGATGCTCTTACTCAAGAGAATAACGATAATGTCTATGCTGCTTCCAAAAGTCGCAAGAGGGTCTTTGAGGCAGGTGTCTCTCAGGCTAGAGCTCCAGTAGCAAAGACTCAGTTTTGCCCATCGACTACAGCCGTTCGGTACCGGCCGCCACAAAAGAAGAATCAGGCAAAGACTAGGTTCAAGAAGGCATTCACTGTACCTCTTCCAAAGGGTACCACAGGACCTGGAAATTCTTTTGTTCCGCCAGCTAATAGGCCCTGCTGGAATTGTGGCAGGACAGGTCATTGGTCCAAGAATTGTTTGTATCCTCAGAAGAACAATCAGAAGTAAGGGAATTCTGGTGCTCGTTAAGGACATGTTAACTACACCAACGTGACCGAGATACCCTCAGGAGAGGTGGTCACCGTGGGTAAGTTTCTTGTGAATCACCATCCGGCAATTGTACTATTTGATTCTGGTGCTTCGCATTCATTTATGAGTCTAGCTTTTGCATCAAAATACAATCAGAAGGTAATTACAGTATCCACGGGTAGTTATTGCATTAGTGCAGCTGGAAGTAATATTTTGACCAATCAAATAGTGCTAGGGGTGAGTATTGAAATCGAGGGACGAGTGTTTATGGCCGACGTGGTAGTTCTACCGGGATTAGGGATAGATGTAATCTTGGGAATGAAGTGGATGAGCGGTCATGGAGTGCTCATTGATACTTCCACTAGGGTCGTTATGTTGCGGGATCCTATCAGCAATGAAGCCTTCCTTGTGCCACTTCCTAGAGAGCTAGAACTCCACAACACTGCTAATACTATCTAGACCCCGAGAATTGAGGAAGTCCCAGTAGTACGTGAATTTCCAGATGTATTTCCTGATGATCTACCTGGTTTACCGCCAATCAAGATATTAAATTCAAGATCGAGTTAGTGCCGGGCACTGCACCTATTTCTAGAAGGCCTTATAGGATGCCGCCCAATGAGTTAGCGGAGCTTAAAGTACAGTTACAAGATCTGTTAGAGAAAGGTCTTATCTGACCTAGTGCTTCTCCGTGGAGTTGTCCTGCTATATTTGTGAAGAAGAAGGACAAGTCATTGCGCATGTGTGTGGATTATCGTCCACTCAATGCGGTGACAATCAAGAATAAGTACCCATTGCCCCGCATTGATATTTTGTTTGATCAGTTGTCTAAGGCAAAGGTATTCTCTAAAATTGATTTGAGATCTGGTTATCATCAGATAAAGATTAGACCGGAGGATGTGCCTAAGACCGCTTTCTCCACCAGATACGGGTTGTATGAGTATCTGGTTATGCCTTTCGGCCTGACCAATGCTCCTGCATACTTCGTATATCTGATGAATTCTGTGTTCATGGAAGAACTGGACAAATTTGTAGTTGTCTTCATTGATGACATCTTAATCTTTTCTGTAAATGCTGAAGAACATGCCGAGCATCTGAGAGTTGTTTTATCTAGGCTACGAGAGCATAAGCTTTATGCCAAGTTTAGTAAATGTGAGTTTTGGCTTAAGAAAGTACCTTTCTTAGGTCATGTGTTGTCCGATGAAGGGATTTCGGTTGATCTGTTTAAGGTGCAAGAAGTCATGAATTGGAAAGCACCAACTTCAGTACATGAGATCAGAAGTTTCCTTGGTTTGGCTGGGTATTATCGTCGATTCATCCTAGATTTCTCTAAGGTAGCCAAGCCCATGACCAGGTTGCTCCAAAAAGATGTAAAGTTTGTTTGGACTCCAGAGTGTGAGACTGCTTTTTGCACTTTGAGGACCTTGTTGACATCAGCTCCTGTGTTGGCACAACCTGACATCGAGAAACCTTTTGATGTGTTTTGTGATGCATCAGGTACCGGTTTAGGATGTGTCCTTATGTAGGAAGGTCAAGTTATCGCCTATGCCTCACGTCAGCTAAGGAAGCATGAAGCTAATTATCCAACTCATGATCTTGAGTTAGCGGCGGTTGTGCATGCTTTGAAGATTTGGAGGCATTACTTGCTCGGTAACATGTGCCATATTTATACCGATCATAAAAGTCTCAAGTATATATTCACTCAACCAGAATTGAACATAAGACAGAGAAGATGGCTAGAGTTGATTAAAGATTATAACTTAGAAGTTCATTATCATCCGGGTAAAGCAAATGTTGTTGCCGATGCTTTGAGTAGGAAATCTCACTATAATTCTCTCTTGGAGGCAGATTATCATTTGGTGCATCTGTTACATCCTGCTGTGTTGCACAGTATTACCCTTAATTGCTCTCTAGAAAGTAAAATCATCGAGCTTTAGAAAACCGATGTGGGTGTGTTCCACATCAAAAGAAAGATGAAGGAACAAGAGACAAAACACTTTCGTATTGATGAGAAGGGTGTTCTATGGTTTAAGGATAGACTGGTAGTACCAAAGGACAAAGAGCTTAGAAACCAAATCTTAGAAGAAGCTCACTCATCCAAGTTATCTATCCACCCGGGAAGTAGTAAAATGTATCAAGATTTGAAATCTCGCTTTTGGTAGACCAAGATGAAGAAAGAAATCGCAGCTTATGTTGCAAGGTGCGACAATTGTTGTAGAGTCAAAGCAATTCACATGAAGCCTGCTGGACTTCTCCAACCATTGTCTATACCAGGATGGAAGTGGGAAGAGATTAGTATGGATTTTATTGTTGGACTTCCCCCTACCCAAAAGAATTTTAATTCCATATGGGTGATAGTGGATCGTTTAACAAAGTCTGCTCATTTCATACCAGTTAGGGTTGACTATCGGCTAAGTGACTATGCTGAGCTATATTTTAACCAGATAGTACGTCTCCATGGTGTTCCTAGAACCATTGTATCTGATAGAGGACCTCAGTTCACCGCTCGTTTTTGGGAACAACTGCATAAGATGATAGGGACCAACTTAGTTAGAAGTTCTGCTTATCATCCCCAAACCTCCAGACAGACGGAGCAGGTGAATCAAATATTGGAAGACATGTTAAGAGCTTGCATCATATCATCCAAAGGTTCATGGGATAAGTGGTTACCCTTGGCTGAATTTTTCTATAATAATAGTTATCAAGAAAGCATCAAGATGGCCCCGTTCGAGGCGTTGTATGGTCGCAAGTGTAGAACTCCTTTGAACTGGGTTGAATCGGGAGAAAGGAGATACTACGGCATTGATTTTGTTGAAGAGGCTGAACAACAAGTCCGCACTATCCAAAAACATATGAAAGCCACTCAAGCTAGGCAGAAAAGTTATGCGGATAAAAGAAGGAAGCCCATTGAGTTTGAAGTGGGTGATCACGTTTATCTGAATGTATCACCGATGAAAGGTGTGCAGCGATTTGGAGTAAAGAGAAAGCTTGCACCTAGGTATGTAGGTCCATATCTGATCATAGAGAAGAGTGGGAATGTAGTTTACAAGATAGAGTTACCTTACGAGATGAGAGCTATCTTCAATGTTTTTCATGTATCTCAATTGAAGAAATATCTCCGTGTTCCCGAAGAAAGAGTTTCACTTCGAGACGTCAAGTTGAAATTAGATTTATCCTATGAAGAAAGACCAGTGCGGGTTATCGACACGAGAGAAAGAGTAACCCGGAATTGTGTGGTTAAGTTCTACAAGGTTATGTGGAGTAACCAGGGTAGTGAGAGCGATGCAACGTGGGAGCGGGAAGATTATTTGAAGGATGTATACCCTACCTTTTATTCAAAATGGTACGCTTTTCAAATCTCGAGGCGAGATTTTTATAAGGGGGGAGGGATGTAACACCCTAGGTGTTTGGCTTCCACATAATTGCATTTCATTTCATAAACATGTGCTTCATCTATGTCATCATGCCATTTGTCACTAAAACATGCATATGCAACATTTGCATATTCTGTCTGTTCATACTTTCTTGCTTATGAATGGTAGTAGTGCAAAAATGTGAATGCAACATTAATTTCTCATACCTAGAAACCTGGCACCATGGTAGGAATGTGGCAAGTTAAGCTTGCAACAAAAATCATGCAACATATGAAACATTGCATTGCAACATATGAGTGAATTGCTTGTTTTAGTTGCTTTTATCACATGTGATCTTTATAAGTGGTATAACAATTTTGTAAAGTGGTTGATCATGGTCTATTACACCTTAACTTCTCTTAGGTTACTTGTTGGAACATTGTTCATGTAGATCAAAATGACCAAAATGCCCTCAAGTGAAGGTTTGACTAGATTTGACCCTTGGATTCTCACTGTTTGACTGATTCAAATGACCAACTTAGAAACCTTGCATGGCTTTACATTCTTTACAAAAGTTGTAGCTAATTTATTAAGGAACAAAAGTTGTTTTATGGTCAACTCATGAAAATGTGTGGAACATGGTCAAACATGGCCCACAAGTCAGATGTCCATGTTGTTTTCACTGAAAAAAATTGTCTAAGTCCTAAACTGCAATTTCAGTTGGATCAGGTCAAATTTGGCTTCATTTAACTGCTGATCCATGGCGAATTAGGGCATGGTCCTTGAAGAGAAATGGTAGAGGGATGGTACATCTACAATTTTCTTGTATACTATTTTTATAAACGAGCAACGGATTAGTCAGGATAATGTGTTGAAGTGGCGCTATCAGTCATCGTTGATGAAACCTGAATCGCTGTTTTCAGAAATCGGTCAGTGACCGTCATGGCCGACCAGTTCAAAATCCGCTGGCCATGTGACGCCACTCGTCGCCGCTCGCCTGAGCGCGTAGGCCATGCGCCGTGGGCGCCCTAGCACGGACAGCCGCGTCTTGAAGCCACCCCACGCCTGCCCGACCGAGTCGCCAGCCCCAGTTTGCATTTCTCGCCTCCCACAGCGCAGCACCGAAGCCGCCCGCCATTGCCGTCGGAACTTCACCCTCGCCTAGCTCCCGCGTCTTGGCAAAAATGCGTTGCCCAGCTTACCCAGAGCCCCGCCGTGATCCCCTCTTCCTTTTCCACCGTGCTAGCAAGTCAATCGTGCATCGGTGAGGGCCAATCGCCGACTTTTTCCCCCACCACCGCCTTGTCGGACCTCGCCGGAGTAGCGCTCCTTGTGGCCAGTGCTCCTCGCGTCCTCCCATTCCCTCCTCTGGCGTGCTTTAGGTCATAGGAGCACCACCAAAGCCCGTAGGGTCACCGTAGGGACCTTGACGCCGTAGCATCGTCAAGAGCCGGTCCTACCGCGGCTGTGCGCTGCCATTGCTCGTCGCCGACCCTATAGCCACGCCAAAAGCTTCAATCTAGGGTAGGGCTAGTTGTGCATTGCTATAGTGAGCACCGTAACACTGTTGGTCTCGCCGGAGAAGCCACCGACGGCGAGTCCCGCCGTCGTCTTCTTCCTTCCCCTGCTTCTCTCTCTAACGTGCGGGTCCACCTTGTCAGCCGCCGTGGCCGAGGCGGGAGCCCAGCATGGGCCGCTCCATTGTCCGAGCCGCGCCAGCATCGCTCACGGGCCGCCGTTCCTCGGGCCGGCCCAACAGTTGTGGCTGTGATTTGTTTCATTATTTTGTTTTGATTTGTTATTTCATAGATTTGTGTTGATATTCAAAAATAGGTATTTCCTAGTATATAGATCCAAATGTTATGGTTCTAATTTTGTTGAGTTCCTAGTATTGTCTAGTATTTAATAAAAATATTATATGAGCACATGTTTTAGAAATTCTGGATAAATTAAATAGGACTTTAAAATATGTTTTTGGATACATGCAAACTTGTTTGAATTTTATCTCGAGTTTCTGTGGTCCTAAAATGATGAAATTTTGTGGGTGATCTATTATTGCTTAGTAGAATCACTGGTTAAAATTTTAGAGCTAGTGCATGTATAGTTTTTAAGTTATAGAATTTCTTTTTATCAATGGATGGATCTTGTGTGAATTTTCATAATTTTTCTATAGATCCAGTGTAGGTAAAATTTGGTGAGTAAGGTTCTTATGCTAGAATGATGCTAGGAAAAATGTGAAATCTGTTGCTTGACACTTTTCATTAGGGTTTCCTAATTATGCTAAAAATGGACATACCATGTGTTATTTTGGATACAGCAAGTTCTGCTTGCTCAATGGCTTTGAAATTTTTATAGTAGTCTATGTGAAGCATGAGATAGCTACTGTAATTTTTGTAGATTTTTATGAATAGCTTTACTATATATTGCTTTAATCACCTAATTAACTAAATAAATTGGAAAAGGATATTAAATAATTTATTTAGAAGTTAGCACTATACTTTCTAGTGTTCCTCTAGTATGTGCAATAAGTTGGTAAGCTTGGTTTGGTCAAATTAGGCTTTGGCATCATCGTTAAATAAATAAGTTAGTAACCCTGCCATTCTGGATAAATTCTAGGTTACTAGAATTCGTTTTGGTTAACGTAAGTATCATGCTGTGATGTTTACAATTGTCTTGTTGAGAATATCATAAGCTTTCCAGAATGTCCTTATACAAGTCATTGGGAATTGTAGAACTCTGGTTGTGATTGAATTAAGGGACTACTTGTATGCATACAAAGCTTTAAATGTTAAATTATGTATACCGTTACTATTTCTAAGTTTATGGTAATGTTCTTAGGTGTTAGGCCTTTAACTGAAGATGAGCAGCTTTACCTTAGGTTATGCAAGTTAGGTAAGTTGATCTTGTTCTTCAAGTTAAGATTAGATACCTGTTTAAAGTGATTTGAATAGAGCTATTCTTAATCGGTAAATGAGTGTCCAGTGATGTTTCGTTAAACACTTACTGTGATTCATTCATCATGAGCATCATGTCATTCCTTATGCATCCATGATATTTATCTTATGCATCGGCATGCAATAGGTGTTCTGGAGGGACTTATGCTTCTAGAATTCGAGCCAGTACTTCCGGAGGAGCAGCAGCAAGCTCAGGAGCAGGAGGTGCAGGTCCCCGAAGAAGGAGTCAACGAAGAAGTTCTTGAGTGCCCCGATCACCAACCTTCATCTTTTCTGAAAGGCAAGCCTCGGAGCATTCTAAGACTCCTATGTTTTCAAAATGGTTACTTTGAGTATCTTTATTTATTGATGCATTAAGTGATAGGAATTGGATGCGAACACTTGTTGCATGTATATCTATTCCTTGGCCAGTATACGTACCCTGAATCATATTTAGGTCCAGGAGCAAATCAAAGCTTAGCCATGCTTAGACCAGTAAAAGTCAGGTGATTTCCTGTCACCTGCATATTAGAAAAATGTCTGATCACGGTTGGCTATAATCACTATCGTGGAGAATAACCATGTGTTAATAATGAATTGTGACCGGGCGGGAGGTCGATAGAGAAGCAGTATAACTTCTTTAGCTAGTTCACCAGCCCCGTTACCTCATAACATGCTACAAACTAGCTAAGTTATAGATGTCATCAACCACTTAAGTTATACTGCGATAATAATCCAACAGTACAGTATGCTCACAACAATAAGTCAAGTGGTGCTGCTAAACACATTAACATAAAGTATTATGTTGTGAAAGATAAAGTCCGGGATCATGTCATAAGTCTTGAGCATATAAGTACCAAAAAGATGCTCGTGGATCCGCTTATAAAAGGCTTACCACCCAACGTGTTCAGAGAACATGTAGCCGGCATAGGTTTAAAGGAAAGCCTATAATTCCTTGACAAAAGAAGGCCTAAAGTTAAGTATCTATTTCAGAACAGAGTGGTATATTGTAGTTGTTAATTCTATCAACAATTGACCGTGACAATAAAACATGCTCTATGCGCTAATCTGTAATGGAATGGATCAACGCCCTGATCGGCGGCGTCCAACCATTTCATGGTTGGTGGCCCCCCGTCGCACAGCACTATAAAGAGAGGTGAGGACCAGGGCTCTAACTACGAGGTTGACCTGAGCCGCCGTGACCCACCAATAGCTAAACCTAAATCGATCTAAAGAGGGTGCTGCCAGCGACGGGATGACCCACTGACTTCGCTGTCACCATCGGACCGTGGCACCTCGTGTCACCGTCGCCTCTGCATCACCACCACTACACTGGACTCCATCGCGCCGAGCTCCCACGACACCGATGTCTACGCGGCTATGGCGCAACTGCGCCAGGGCGAAGTAGAGGAATCAATTTCTCCATCTAAGTAATATGTTTATCCCCTGATCTACGTTTCAGAGGTACTATGTTCCTAACATCTTCTCTGGCTCGGTGGGTAGAGTAGGTGGAGCCATGTCATGCAGAGAAGCATGTTTGGTCAGCAAAGCACAGAGCCATTTTGTATACGCACGTGAGGCTGCAAAAACTGGCTCCACATAAAGAGCTCCGGAGGAGCTACTCCAAACATGTTCTTATTAGAAAGATAAATGCTAAATAGAATCCAAGAACTGGATATTGCGCTCATGGTCCTGAAAACCTAAACGTGACGCCATGATTGCAGCACTGCATACCGCGTTCTAGAGGCGGAGCTATATTGAGTATTGTGGGTATGACTGCCTCGTAGCAAAAATAAAAAGACAATGATAAGAGCTAAATTTTTACCATATTTACACCGTTATTTCAAAAGCCTTGTATCCATAAGACTACTACACCTCTCTTTTTTCTCGGATTTGCTTTAGCTCCGTCCTGTTGTGTTCATGCATTGCCAGCAATGAACTCGCCCCAAATTTGAGTCAAAGGTGTCGCAAAACCAACCAATTTATAAGAATACAAGTACAATGGCAATCCGCAAGCGGTCGCACTATCATACTTGAACCCATATAAACCCGGTAGTCTGTCGAGTACCCCGACGGGTCTCGATAAATGATTTACAACAACCAAGATCGTACAGGATTCAACATACATGCCACATGTTACATAAAGTTCACAGATACTTTTTATCATCAGAGTACGAATAAAAGTGATTACAAACCGAGTTTGGTAAATAAAGCGGAAACAAATAAGTTTGAAGATAAAGTATCCAACATAGTTTGATACAGTGCTAAACCAGATCACGGTCCACAAAAGCAAAGATAGGAATTACTTAAGAAGCCTGCCCAAGGCTTACTCCTCATCCACAGCGGGATAGAAGCAACTCTTGCAATAACCATGATACACAGTGCCATCTGCAACAATGGGAAAATAAACCCTGAGTACGAGAAGGTACTCAACTAGACTTACCCGTCATGAACCAGAAATAAAATGACTCCAAGGATCATGCAAGGCTGTATAAGTGGACGTAACTTGACAACATTTTGCGTAAAAGGCAATTTACCCGTTGTGCAATTATGATTCCTTTATCAAGTTAATTATAACTATCTATTTCTAGATTAGCAACTATCCTGTGCCAAACATGTGGTATATGATTTAGAAGCATACAATAGTAACCATAGCAGGTATTGTAATTCCATATTCATCTGAACCATCATGTTTCATAATATAGTTGCTACGATGTTGGGACTAGCCAAGTTTCTCACTATCCGGGAGAGACGGCGATTCGAATCGATTTCAACCAGTTGGGAATTTATTCCTAACACAAACCCAGATCTACCAGCCACGATAGTCTTAGGTCACCTTTGGTACAACTCAGGTACACATTTCGTGGGTCCGTACCGCGCCGCACAATCTGGAACACCAGATGCTAGGATGCTTAGGCCAAACCTGCCCTTGGGCTTAGTCTGATCGTTCCCTGGAAGGAGCGCACAATAGAACGGTTCCCGGCCTGAGTTGAATTACTCGGCTTTCGCGGTCGGAACGAGTTATCCGGCCAGCTAAGTGAGAGGCATGCGTTCAATCTTGTTAGAAGCGCCAACAACGATACGGTCCTTAATCGACACAGACGGGGATAAGTCCACACCCAAGACCTCCATGTCTTGTTGCTTCTCTATCGACTTCCCATCTGGTCTCAATTTACTTTTACCTCATGGTTCTGTTCCACGATAGCAGATATAGCCAACCGTGCTCTGGTATCCACCTACATCTCGCAGGTGACAGGACATCACCCGACTTCTACCGGTCTAAGCATGGCTAAGCATATATCTTCGATCCTGGACCTATACCGGTTAAATGTGTAATATCTGGACAAGGAAGGTACATGCATCGAGTGGTTTCATTCAACTCTTATAACCTAATGCATCAATCATAAATACGTAAGTAAACATTTGTAAATTACTAGGAGACTTATAATGCTCCAGGGCTTGCCTCGCAGAAAGGAAGTAGGGCGATGGTCAGGATACTCCAGAAGCTCTTCAAGGTTCTGCTCCACGCCTTCGGGAGCTGTGGCTTGCGGATCCTCCTACTGGTTCCCTTCCTCTGCTTCTTCAAATTCCAGCAACGTGATCTCTTTCTCCGATCCTAGATGCATGAGTATGGCATAAGTATTACGAATGCATATATGTTAACAAGTGCATCATGTTTATTGAGTAGGTGCATATCTCTTCTCGATTATCACTTAACTACTTCTACAATGCATCGACTATGCCACAAACAGTAGCTACTTGTTTCACTCATAACTAGAGTTCTACTAATCCAAAAATAGTGATCCTGGACTTTATGGAAAGCTTATCAAATTCTCTACCACTTTATTATTAACCATTTTTACAATACACATCAGTTTCTACATGCAACTCATCACACTCTAGAATCAGTTCGGAAACTATTTAACCTGCAATATAAAGTAATAATACTTCTACTTCATGTAATCCTTCAAAATTTGGCAACATGGAATCTACCAACAGTTTAAGCATACCAAATACAATTAAGATAATATAATGGTGAAGCCCAAACTATTTGTTTAATTACCTTTTATTATTTTATTTAGATATCTAGGTTAAATACTAAACATATATCAGACATACTTATTAAATTCTTAAAAATTTACAGTGCCTTCATAATGCTATAAAAGGACTACTATAAAAATTTCATGTCATTTTACTAAGTAGAACATTCTATACAAAAATGATAAGGCAGCAAGGCTTGAAATAGCATAAATGGAAAATCCTCTTGAAAAGTGTCAAGCAACAGATTTCCTATTTTTTCTTAACATCCATATGGTACTAGGATTACCTCCAACAAATTTCATAAATTTTGGACTCATAAATAATTTATAAAAATTCATGCAAGGATTGACTAGCCATAAAAGAAAAATCTATAACTATAATTCTACACATGCACTGGTCTTCAAATTTTTACCAGAGTTCATATATGCTAAGACTAGCTTACCACAAAAATTTCATAATTTTTGGAGCACAGGAACTCTAGATATAAAATAAACAAATTTAAATGCATTCAAAATCACATTTCAAATCCCTATTTAAATCTCCAGAAATTTCTACTGTTGAAGCCAAGAACATATTTTTCCTAAATACTACACTTCCTAAGGAACACAACCATATTTATTTCACAAATTTAGGAGCTACCAAACTGAAGATATGAAAATAACAAAACAAATCAAAAACTGGACTCAAATGAGTTAGCCTTCAAACACGGAGTCGCTGACTGGTGGGACCCGGTGGTCAGGGGACCCCGCATGTCATTGACTCGGAGCAGAGCAGCGGCGCTGCTGGGCACTGCGCGGCTGCGGCTCATCGACGGCGAGCTTTGCCGGCAGTGAGGTCATCACGACACATTCTACTGAGCAGCGCGCGTCGAACGACCTAGGTGGTGGCGGGTGAGGGTGGGTGGAGCATGCTCGTCGTCGGTGATGGCAGCACGGCGGCGCTGCTTAATGCTATGCCGGCCATCTCCGGCCATGGGAAAGCTAGGTGAGGCACGCAACGGTACCACGGTGACCTAGCGACTCTATTTCAACAACAAAAGCTCCACGTAAAGCTCGGACGACGCATGGCTACGGCGTGGTGGCGCGGAGGTTAGAACACGGCGGCACGGGTTGTCACGTTCCACGCCGGTGGGACCACCAATGGAGGTGACACCATAGCACCGGCTAATACGCACCCTAACCAAATGCTAACGCTCAAAATCAAAAGGGAAGCGCGCGTGAGCCGAACAGTGGCGAGCTTGCCGTGGAGGCGGCCATGGCGGTCGAGGTTCCGGCAGGAGGGGAAAAAGGAAATACGCCCTCACCAAGGCGCAATAGAAGCAATCAACACATCGTGGTGGTGGAGGGAGGTGCGGTGCAGCTATGGGCAAGATGGAGGCGGTTGTGGTGCAACGTAGCGCACGCGAGACGACGGCGGAACTGCTCGGCGCTGCGGGAGCTCAGCGGCTGCGCTGTGGGCAAAGGAGAAGCAAGAAAGCGAAACTGAGGGCGCGAACGGCTCGGGCAAACGCTGGTGGGGTTAAGGCCACGCCCAGGCGCGTCGTGGCCTAACCGGACAGAGCAATGGCGACGCGCGGCCATCGCCGCGGACACGCGTCATGCAAGCTCTGCCGGTGGTCGGCCACCAAAGCCAACGTGCCGGATTTCATTCAGTTCGTCAGAAACGCGATGGCCGCCTGACAGAGCGAGTTGACGATGATTTATCTGCTAAACTAAAGCTCCAACGTGCAAACGATCTACACGACTTGTGTAGTCCTATATACCAGCTGCAACTTTGGTTCAAGGCACTTGTTCTAATTCGCAACAAAAACAGAGAAAAATCATGCTCAAGGTTGGCCTGTCAGGCTGTCAGGGTTCCTGACTTAGCAAAATTCGTTAAGTGTTGAAGGCTGGATTTTGCTGGTTTTTGTGGGACCTATTCAAGCATGTTAGAAGCTAAATCAGTCCATGACCCAAAAATAAAAGTTGTTCCTTATGTCAAACACTACAACTTTGCTTTAGTGAACTCCTCCATGCAAGGTCTCTAACACCTAGTTCAACTTTAGTCAAACATGTCACTTTGAAATCATGAAACATACTCAAACCATGGCTAAATGACCAAACTAGCCCTAGCACTAAATACCAAAGTTGTTCCTAAAGATATCCTAAGCATGTTTGAGAAATTTGCAAGGCCATTCAAGCATTTCATGTAGTAGTCACTCATAGAGCTATTGAAAGTAATCACATGAAATATGCCTTAAAGACTTGACCATGAAAAAATGACATTCATGATCCATGTTCCATTTGTGAACCTAAGCATTGCCAAATATTTTTGGTGACTCAAATCTACCAAGTACATGTTTACATTCATGATTAATTGCCTAAGTACAAAGAAACATGCAATAACAAGCAACGTTGCATAGTTTCAATTCAATGTTTCAATTGTAAATGCTTGTTTATGAATGCTTGATGATCATGCTCATGTTATGCAAGTCAAGTTATGCAAGGCTAACACCCGAGGTGTTACAGCCCCTCTCCCTTATAAAAATCTCGTCCCGAGATTTGTAAGACCTACCATTCTTGGAAAAAGGCGGGATAAACTTCTCACAGATAATCTTCTCTTTCCCACGTAGCATCTTGTTCACTATGATTGTTCCACACCACCTTATAAAACTTAATAATCTTACTCCTTGTTACTCTCTCCATGTCTTCTAATACTCAAATTGGCTTTTCTTCATAGGTCAAATCCGATTGAAGCTACACGTTGGTGGGTGCAATAGCTTCTTCTGGTACTCGAAGACACTTCTTTAACTGAGAAACATGGAACACATCAAAGATTGCACTCATCTCTGGTGGAAGTTGTAACTTATACGCAACATTTCCTTTTCGTTCCAAAATTTTGTATGGCCCTACATATCTTGGTGAAAGCTTCTTTTTCATCCCAAATCTTTTCACACCTTTCATGGGTGATACTCTCAAGTATACATAGTCACCCACTTCAAAAGTTAGTGGTCTTCTTCTTCTATCGGCATAGCTTTTCTGTATTGATTGAGCTGCCTTCATGTGTTGTTGGATGATACGTACTTGCTCTTCGGCTTCATTGACAAAATCAATACCAAAGTATCTCCTTTCACCGGGCTCAATCCAATTCAATAGAGTTCTGCACTTTCTGCCATACAAGGCTTCAAATGGAGCCATTTTGATACTCGCTTGATAACTGTTGTTATAGGAGAATTCAGCTAAAGGTAACCATTTCTCCCATGAACCTTTTGAAGATATAACACAAGCTCTAAGTAAATCTTCTAGGATTTGGTTCACTCGCTCTGTCTGTCCTAAAGTTTGCGGATGATAAGCTGAACTTCTGATTAGCTTGGTTCCCAAAGCCTGGTGTAAGTGCTCCTAGAAACGAGCTATGAACTGTGGTCCTCTATCTGAGATTATGGTCCTGGGTACTCCATGCAATCTCACGATCTAGGAAACAAATATCTCAGCGTATTTCCCAACTATATACCGCGTGTTCACGGGTATAAAGTGTGCTGACTTGGTAAGACGATCAACAATGACCCAGATTGAATCGTGACCTTGTGGCATTGTTGGAAGGCCTGTAATAAAGTCCATACTGATTTCCTCCCATTTCCATCCTAGAATAGGCAGTGGCTGAAGTAATCCAGCAGTTTTCATATGGACGGCTTTCACTCTACTGCAGTTATCACACCTAGCAACATAGGCTGCGATCTCTTTCTTCATCTTAGTCCACCAAAAATGGGTTCTTAGATCTTGATACATTTTACTACTACCCGGATGGATAGACAATTTGGACGAGTGAGCTTCTTCTAAAATTTGATTCCTTAGCTCATGGTCTTTTGGCACCACTAGTCAGTCCTCAAACCATAATACACCTCTTTCGTCCAATCTAAAATGTTTGGTTTCTTGCTCTTGCATTTTTCTCTTAATGTGACTTATTCCTACATCTGCCTGCTGTAGCTCTATGATTTTGCCTTCAAGCGAACAACTAATTGTGATATTGTGTAGTACAGTAGGATGTAGCAAGTTGAATCCATCTTCCAATAGTGCTTCCACAGTGTTGCAATGGGACTTCCGACTAAGTGCATTAGCTACTACATTTGCTTTACCCGGATGGTAATGCACTTCCAAATTGTAATCCTTAATCAATTCCAACCATCTACGTTGTCTCATGTTCAGTTCTGGCTGGGTAAAGATATACTTGAGGCTTTTGTGGTCAGTATAGATATGACATACATTGCCCAACAAGTAATGTCTCCATATCTTTAATGCATGGACAACGGCTGCAAGTTCCAAATCATGTGTAGGGTAGTTGACTTCATGTTTTCTCAATTGCCACGAGGCATATGCGATTACTCTCCCTTCTTGCATAAGTACACATCCTAAACCTATTCCTGATGCATCACAAAATACATCAAAAGGCTTTTCAATGTCTGGTTGTGCTAGCACAGGTGCGGTAGTCAACAAAGTTCTGAGGGTGTGAAAAGCTATTTCACATTCTGGTGTCCATTTGTATTTCTCATCTTTCTAAAGTAGTCTGGTCATAGGCTTAGCTATCTTTGAGAAATCTAGAATAAATCAATGATAGTATCCTGCTAACCCGAGAAAACTCCGAACTTCATGAACCGAAGTTGGGGCTTTCCAATCCATGACCTCTTGTACTTTGGATGGGTCTACTGAGATTCTATCTCTTGATAAAATGTGACCTAAGAAAGGTACTTTGCTCATCCAAAATTCACATTTGCTAAACTTGGCATATAGCTTATGCTCCCTCAGTCTGGATAGGACAATCCTCAGATGCTCTTCATGATCTAACTCATTTTCTGAATAAATCAATATGTCATCGATAAACACGACCACGAACTTATCAAGTTCGGGTATGAATACCGAGTTCATCAAGTACATGAAGTAGGCTGGAGCATTTGTTAGTCCGAAAGACATAACCAAATACTCGTATAAGCCGTACCTAGTAGAGAAAGCAGTTTTAGGTATATCCTCCGGTCTGATCTTTATCTGATGGTAACCTAATCTCAAGTCAATTTTGGAGAATACCTTTGCCTTCGCTAGTTGATCGAACAAAATGTCGATGCGGGGTAATGGATATTTGTTCTTGATGGTCACAGCATTGAGTGGTCTATAATCTACACACATCCTCAGTGACTTATCCTTCTTTTTCACAAACAATACTGGACATCCCCACAGGGATGAGCTAGGTTGGATAAGACCTTTGTCCAATAGATCTTGCAATTGAACCTTAAGTTCTGCTAACTCATTGGGTGGCATTCTATAGGGCCTTCTGGATACGGGTACGGTACCTGGCACTAATTCAATCTTAAATTCCATGTCCCTATCTGGTGGTAGACCTGGTAATTCCTCTGGAAATACATCCGGAAACTCACAAACCACAAGAATATCACATATGGTGGTGGCTTGGATAGCACAGGCTAAATGTTGGGGTTCGAATTCGCGAGAGAGTGGAACTAGAAAAACATTCCCTCCCATGGGTTCTCTCAACATAATAGTGCGTGTGCTAGTGTTAATAAGAACACCATGATCCTTCATCCAATTCATGCCTAAGATTACACTTATCGACAACCCCGGCAATATTATCAAATCTGTTGTGTACTCCCTCCCTTGTATCAAGATGAGTACATTTTTGACTATCTTTTTGGTAGTAACAGTTCCCCCTGCTGAACTTATGTTAAAACCCCCTTTACTTACTTCTATAATTTCTTGATCATGTCTAGATGCAAATGCTTGACTCATAAATGAATGAGAAGCTCCCGAATCAAATAAAACAACAGCGGGATGCTTGTTGACGAGAAACATACCAGCCGTGACAACTTCTCCGGCGGGCACTTCCTCCACAGCGGTATAATGCACTTGTCCCTGACGTGCCCTGGCATTCACCTGCCTCTGATTGTTCTGATTTGGGTTGCTATTCCTCTTGGGGTGGGGGCATTCCTTGGACCAATGACCCAGTTGGTTGCAGTTGAAATATGGTTGATTACTTCTGAATCTGGTGGAGCTGTCCTGATTACCATTTCCTTTTGGTAAGGCAATAGTGAACGCCTTACGGAATGGTTTCTGTGGCCTATTATTCTAAGCTTTCGGTGGTGGAGGCCTGAACTTGGGTGCAGGTGGACGAAATTGTGGCCTAGCTGTGATAGGCGCTTTCGACTGGAAAGATCCAGATGCACTGGCCTCATATGCCCTCTTGTGACCTTTAGCAACTGCATGCATGTTGTTGTGGTTTTCTTGGGTCAAGGCATCACTAATAAACTCATTGTATGTGGCACATCGAGAATTTGCCATAGTCTTCATCAGTTTGGTACCCAAACCTCGCTTGAAACTCTCAATCTTTTTCTCTTCAGTATCCACGAAACTTGGAGCATATCTTGACAAGTTGTTGAATGCGTGCATATATTCTGTGAGTGACTTTGTTCCCTGAGTGAGCCTCATAAATTCTGCTGCTTTCATGCGCATCAGGCCCGGGGGAATATGGTGTCCCCTAAAAGCCAGCTTGAATTGATCCCAGGTCACTCTCGCATTAGCAGGCAGAGACGACAGGAAGTGCGTCCACCAGATTCCTGCTGGTCCTTGCAATTGATGAGAAGCATATTCTGCTTTCAGGTGCTCTGTGACCCTTAGCAGATGAAATTTCTGCTCAATGGTATTCAGCCACTCATCGGCCTGCAGTGGTTCCTCAGCCACCTTGAATATCGGCGGCTTCGTGTCCAGAAACTCCTTGAATGAACTATGCTAATTTGGCTCGGCCCCTGGTTGCTGTGGGTGGCCACGAGTAGTGTTTTGCGCGATAAGGCGCAAAGCTTCTTCCATGGTCCTCTGGCTACCTAGGAACTAGGTAAAGAATTCCTGAGCAGTCGGTGGCGGTGGGGGTGGCAAGTCATCCTGGTTGCCATCCTGGCTGCCACCAGCTCCAGCACGGGTGCGCGTCATCTGCGAAGTTGCAACAATAAGCGATTATTGTTTGATGCCAAGAGATTGCAGATGAATTAGGTACTCATGCCAAACTGAAATTACTGGAGAAAGTTCTCAAAAGCACAATAAAAACAGAGGCATAACAATTCATTCTCGCAACCTGACATCACCAATTTGACCACTTATCATGCTCATGATGCATGCAAATTTAAATCGTGATTACCGACAAAGGACTGGAATTGCACTGATGTTCATCCAAACGTGCGGTTAACATTACATGATAGTCTGGTTACTAATGCCAACTTCAAACTACAGGTCCATTACATAAATAAAGGTGATACATTAGTCCTTCCACTAAGTGCTAAGCGATCTAATCCTCATCATGATCACTATCGAGGTCAGATGTAGAATCATCTCCTTCCTCAGGTTCTACTTCTTCTTCAGGCTTCACTTCTTCTTCTTCCTCGTACCCTTCTAGATCCATTTCTACGGCTCCAGGTGAGACATAAGGGTGGAGCTAATTGTTCAGTAGATGAACCTCTTCATGCAGATTATCGTTGTATTCTTCTGCATTAGCCAGCTGCTGTCCCAGCTCAAACTGTCGAGCTCTCAGGACATCTTCCCTAGACCAAGCTGTGTTTCGCTGGTGAGTTAACCGAGTCATTTCTTCAGTGAGCCTTTCAATCTCGGCGTTGTGCTCCCTCTGAAGCTGACGTCGGTCCTCGCGGGCATGACCAAGAGCACCAGACACACGTCTGAGGCTACCTTCTACTCCATCTAACACTCTCATCACTGCGAACATGGCGCTCATGGCAGGGTTATCACTGTTCTACCCTTCTGCTGCACCAATCTCCAAAGATCTTCCTCTTGCCTGCTGCCATGAGTCAGTGGAGGGGTTACCTCTTGGAAAGACTCCAACCAAAGCGGCTGCCAGCTCTTGAGGAAAACGATCCATGATATCCCTCAGGATCCCAAAGGCTGCCCTGCCAGCTGCTTCTTCAGCAGTCCTGCCAGTTGACTCATAACACCAGCCTGTCCACTCAGAATCGTCACCTTGGGGATGAACAACGGCCTCCACAGTAACTAAGAGACCTTCTCCCAACCACTCATTCGCCCAGAAGTAGCGGGGTTCCATTCCATTAGGATAGCCTACATAGCTGAGCACTCTCCACAAGAGTGTAGGCATCCCAAACTCTCCAAGGAACGTGTGACGTTAACGGGTACGTGGAGCAAGCTGACGGCTAGGAGCTCTGCCTCCGGTGGACTTGCGAGCAATCTGCTTGGTGCGTGCCATCTGTACCATTAACATGTACTCTTTGGTGAGACAATGCTATAATGGATAAGAGTTATATAACCGAGTAAGAATTTTATAAGGGGAGGATCAATGTAGTTATGTGAATGGTAATTTAACATGATGCATGCTCGTTCCGTACATCCTCACAAACTTAGGAAAAATTTGTTTCTAACGGTAGACACGGTGGCATACATACGTTCTCTCATAAATAGCGTAACTAGTCGAGCTACACGTTTCGTTGTTAGTGTACCTGCATAAAATTTCATTTTAGCCCTAAACCCATAATGAAATATGCAGAATGTAATTGTAAATACTTTCATATATGTATACCCATACATATACTCCCGTATCAATCTACCCGACAAGAATTTAAACCCATAATTAAATACGTACCATATACACATGCAAGCATGCATACATAGCCGTACCAAAGCTAACTCTTCCCGACCGCACGCTCACATCTTGCGGTCATACACTCATCTTACCTTGGCGTAGAGGCATTTGATCCATACATTACCACTCAAGTGAATGGCATCCATACTATAGCACGCCGTATGGACGACGAAGTAAAAACCCCCATGTTAGTACTTAAATAGCCACCTAATAGTCCTTAATTTGGGCATAAGGAAAGTGATCATTGGCACACTTAAATTTCAAATACCTATTAAATAACTATTAGTTGCCAGAGAAGGGTTTTTTTGGAAAACAAAGACTTTTGTTTTAAATACACTTGTGACAATTAACGTTGAATCTTGCTCTGATACCAGCTGTCGCAGAACCGACCAATTTATAAGAATACAAGTACAATGGCAATCCGCAAGCGGTCGCACTGTCATACTTGAACCCATATAAACCCGGTAGTCCGTCGAGTACCCTGATGGGTCTCGATAAACGATTTACAACAACCAAGATCGTACAGGATTCAACATACATGCCACATGTTACATAAAGTTCACAGATACTTTTCATCATCAGAGTACGAATAAAAGTGATTACAAACTGAGTTTGGTAAATAAAGCGGAAGCAAATAAGTTTGAAGATAAAGTTTCCAACATAGTTTGATACAGTGCCAAACCAGATCACGGTCCACAAAAGCAAAGATAGGAATTACTTAAGAAGTCTGCCCAAGGCTTACTCCTCATCCACAGCGGGATAGAAGCAACTCTTGCAATAACCATGATACATAGTGCCATCTACAACAATGGGAAAATAAACCCTGAGTACGAGAAGGTACTCAGCTAGACTTACCCGTCATGAACTAGAAATAAAATGACTCCAAGGATCATGCAAGGCTGTATAAGTGGACGTAACTTGACAACATTTTGCGTAAAAGGTAATTTACCCGTTGTACAATTATGATTCCTTTATCAAGTTAATTATAACTATCCATTTCTAGATTAGCAACTATCCTGTGCCAAACATGTGGTATATGATTTAGAAGCATACAATAGTAACCATAGCAGGTATTGTAATTCCATATTCATCTGAACCATCATGTTTCATAATATAGTTGCTACGATGTTGGGACTAGCCAAGTTTCTCACTATCCGGGAGAGACGGCGATTCGAATCGATTTCAACCAGCTGAGAATTTATTCCTAACACAAACCCAGATCTACCAGCCACGATAGTCTTAGGTCACCTTTGGTACAACTCAGGTACACATTTTGTGGGTCCATACCGCGCTGCACAATTTGGAACACCAGATGCTAGGATGCTCAGGCCAAACCTGCCCTTGGGCTCAGTCTGATCGTTCCCTGGAAGGAGCGCACAACAGAACGGTTCCCGGCCTGAGTTGAATTACTCGGCTTCACGATCGGAATGAGTTATCCGGCCAGCTAAGTGAGAGGCATGCGTTCAATCTTATCAGAAGCGCCAACAACGGTACGGTCCTTAATCGACACAGATGGGGATAAGTCCACACCCAAGACCTCCATGTCTTGTTGCTTCTCTATTGACTTCCCGTCCGGTCTCAATTTACTTTTACCTCATGGTTCTGTTCCACGATAGCAGATATAGCCAACCGTGCTCTGGTATCCACCTACATCTCACAGGTGATAAGACATCACCCGACTTCTACCGGTCTAAGCATGGTTAAGCATATATCTTCGATCCTAGACCTATACCGGCTAAAGGTGTAATATCTGGACAAGGAAGGTACATGCATCGAGTGGTTTCATTCAACTCTTATAACCTAATGCATCAATCATAAATACGTAAGTAAACATTTGTAAATTACTGGAAGACTTATAATGCTCCGGGGTTTGCCTCACAGAAAGGAAGTAGGGCGATGGTCAGGACACTCCGGAAGCTCTTTAGGGTTCTGCTCCACGCCTTCGGGAGCTGCGGCTTGTGGATCCTCCTGCTGGTTCCCTTCCTCTGCTTCTTCGATTTCCAGCAATGTGATCTCTTCCTCCGATCCTAGATCCATGAGTATGGCATAAGTATTATGAATGCATATATGTTAACAAGTGCATCATGTTTATTGAGTAGGTGCATATCTCTTCTCGATTATCACTTAACTACTTCTACAATGCATCGACTATGCCACAAATAGTAGCTACTTGTTTCACTCATAACTAGAGTTCTACTAATCCAAAAACAGTGATCCTGGACTTTCTGGAAAGCTTATCAAATTCTCTACCACTTTGTTATTAACCATTTTTACAATACACATCAGTTTCTACATACAACTCATCACACTCTAGAATCAGTTCGGAAACTATTTAACCTGCAATATAAAGTAATAATACTTCTACTTCATGTAATCATTCAAAATTTGACAACATGGAATCTACCAATAGTTTAAGCATACCAAATACAGTTAAGATAATATAATGGTGAAGCCCAAACTATTTGTTTAATTACCTTTTATTATTTTATTTAGATATCTAGGTTAAATACTAAACATATATCAGACATACTTATTAAATTCTTAAAAATTTACAGTGCCTTCCTAATGCTATAAAAGGACTACTATAAAAATTTCATGTCATTTTACCAAGTAGAACATTCTATACAAAAATGATAAGGCAGCAAGGCTTGAAATAGCATAAATGGAAAATCCTCTTGAAAAGTGTCAAGCAACAGATTTCCTATTTTTCTTAACATCCATATGGTACTAGGATTACCTCCAACAAATTTCATAAATTTTGGACTCATAAATAATTTATAAAAATTCATGCAAGGATTGACTAGCCATAAAAGAAAAATCTATAACTATAATTCTACACATGCACTGGTCTTCAAATTTTTACCAGAGTTCATATATGCTAAGACTAGCTTACCACAAAAATTTCATAATTTTTGGAGCACAAGAACTCTAGATATAAAATAAACAAATTTAAATGCATTCAAAATCACATTTCAAATCCCTATTTAAATCTCCAGAAATTTCTACTGTTGAAGCCAAGAACATATTTTTCCTAAATACTACACTTCCTAAGGAACACAACCATATTTATTTCACAAATTTAGGAGCTACCAAACTGAAGATATGAAAATAACAAAACAAATCAAAAACTGGACTCAAATGAGTTAGCCTTCAAACACGGAGTCGCTGACTGGTGGGACCCGGTGGTCAGGGGACCCCACATGTCATTGACTCAGAGCAGAGCAGCGGCGCTGCTGGGCACTGCGCGGCTGCGGCTCGTCGACGGCGAGCTTCGCCGACGGTGAGGTCATCACGACACATTCTACTGAGCAGCGCGCGTCGAACGACCTAGGTGGTGGCGGGTGAGGGTGGGTGGAGCATGCTCGTCGTCGGTGATGGCGGCACGGCGGCGCTGCTTAATGCTGTGCCGGCCATCTCCGGCCATGGGAAAGCTAGGCGAGGCGCGCAACGGTACCACGGTGACCTAGCGACTCTATTTCAACAACAAAAGCTCCACGTAAAGCTCGGACGACGCATGGCTACGGCACGGTGGCGCGGAGGTTAGAACGCGGCGGCACGGGTTGTCACGTTCCACGCCGGCGGGACCACCAATGGAGGTGACACCATAGCACCGGCTAATACGCACCCTAACCAAATGCTAACGCTCAAAATCGAAAGGGAAGCGCGCGCGAGCCGAATAGTGGCGAGCTTGCCGTGGAGGTGGCCATGGCGGTCGAGGTTCCGGCGGGAGGGGAAAAAGGAAATACGCCCTCACCAAGGCGCAATAGAAGCAATCAACACGTCGTGGTGGTGGAGGGAGGTGCGGCATAGCTATGGGCAAGATGGAGGCGGTTGTGGTGCAACGTAGCACACGCGAGACGACGGCGGAACTGCTCGGCGCTGCGGGAGCTCGGCGGCTGCGCTGTGGGCGAAGGAGAAGCGAGAAAGCGAAACTGAGGGCGCGAACGGCTCGGGCAAACGCTGGCGGGGTTAAGGCCGCGCCCAGGCGCGTCGTGGCCTGACCGGACAGAGCAATGGCGACGCGCGGCCATCGCCGCGGACACGCGGCGCGCAAGCTTTGCCGGTGGTCGGCCACCGAAGCCAACGTGCCGGATTTGATTCAGTTCGTCAGAAACGCGATGGCCGCCTGACAGAGCGAGTTGACGATGATTTATCTGCTAAACCAAAGCTCCAACGTGCAAACGATCTACACGACTTGTGTAGTCCTATATACCAGCTGCAACTTTGGTTCAAGGCACTTGTTCTAATTCGCAACAGAAACAGAGAAAAATCATGCTCAAGGTTGGCCTGTCAGGCTGTCAGGGTTCCTGACTTAGCAAAATTCGTTAAGTGTTGAAGGCTGGATTTTGCTGGTTTTTGTGGGACCCATTCAAGCATGTTAGAAGCTAAATCAGTCCATGACCCAAAAATAAAAGTTGTTCCTTATGTCAAACACTACAACTTTGCTTTAGTGAACTCCTCCATGCAAGGTCTCTAACACCTAGTTCAACTTTAGTCAAACATGTCACTTTGAAATCATGATACATACTCAAACCATGGCTAAATGACCAAACTAGCCCTAGCACTAAATACCAAAGTTGTTCCTAAAGATATCCTAAGCATGTTTGAGAAATTTGCAAGGCCATTCAAGCATTTCATGTAGTAGTCACTCATAGAGCTATTGAAAGTAATCACATGAAATATGCCTTAAAGACTTGACCATGAAAAAATGACATTCATGATCCATGTTCCATTTGTGAACCTAAGCATTGCCAAATATTTTTGGTGACTCAAATCTACCAAGTACATGTTTACATTCATGATTAGTTGCCTAAGTACAAAGAAACATGCAATAACAAGCAACGTTGCATATGTTTCAATTCAATGTTTCAATTGTAAATGCTTGTTTATGAATGCTTGATGATCATGCTCATGTTATGCAAGTCAAGTTATGCAAGGCTAACTCCCGAGGTGTTACAAAAGGGCTGTTGACTCGTTAATCCAATGGCCAAGTCAATTATTTCTCTGATAATGAGATCTTAGTGAAGCTGCTGCAGAGGACCATGCCCAGCTCTTACCAAGATTGGCGTCTTAAACCTCTGCTAACTCTCTTTGCTGACAGCAACAGAAACATTGATCATCATATCTTCAAGATTACAAGAGCTCAAAACCTCACGGCACATTCTCTTGCCACACAGGACAAAAAGTTGCATAGCTTCCGCACTTAGTTTGTATGTACTAGTGCTTCTCATGGAAACTACTGTCCTGTCAAGGAAGCACTTCAGTTTGTATCTTGGGATCAAGTTGATCTCCTCTACGTACAATGTTGCTAAATTTAATACATGTGCGCTCTTTATAAAAAACAGAAACGTACTGAAGAGTTTGAATTGAGCTTTAGTTTTTTAGTTATATCAAAAGGGCGGGTGGTCAGAGATGCTCCAATAACGACGTGAGTACCTGTGCAAGGGTCTGATACTAGTGGGGCGCTTAGCACCATTGAGAGATGATCAAATCAGATGCTATGCTTCCACATGGCCACTTTTAATCCATTGAAAACGAGAGGCTAGCTAACGCCCTGAATGTACCGAATTCTTATTTTAAGTCCATTGAGTCATGCAAAAGTGGATACATAGAATGTGTTGACGCTGGTTCCGTCACCACACCTGTAGAGCCAGATCGTCCGAGACCGCACATGGCCGAAACACGCAGCGGAGGAAGATCCCAACGGCAAGGCTGAGTAGCAAGTCCATGGGGCCGGTTAGACGTTTGTTTTTCGCTAGGTAAACTCAAGAACACATCCCAAGATGACCCGTTGGGAAATGCACGGTTGGGGTGTCTAGGATGAGCAAAGCCATCTAGAATGCTGGCATATCTCGTCGAGAGATGTGTTGGACAGTAAGGGATTGGAAGAGATAAGGAGTAAAAAAGTGGATACAATGATAAAAAAAATCGATTATGTAGTTAGATACCTCAATCGGCCGTATACCACATATTTTGTATGGAGTCGGAGTACTCTTATCTTATTCTCACTTTTCAATGCACATTTCTCTTTTCCCAATATACTTCTCTATTTATATCTCTCTCCTTCTCATTTTCTGTACACTACATATTTTTTAATACTCCTTAATCTCTATGCCCAGAGTTAAAACAACAAATAATATGAGATGGAACCACAGAGGGAGTGATCCGGATTTGACTTTTCTGGTGGAGCTGATTTTTGGCACCGGCTTCTCTGTTAAAAGAATGTTTGGCAAAACACTCTGCCTAGTTGTTCAAACACTATATGAAAGTATGAAATGTGTATAATACATTTTTCCTATTTTTTCTCTTGTTTTTCTTTCCTATATTCTTTCTTTCTTTATTTTCTTCTCTTCTCTTCTCTTCTCTCTCATTTCTTCCCTTCTCTCTATCTGTTATTCTATTCCCACCCACCACCCCTCCCCTCTTGTCACGCCTCACCTCCTCCATCGCCTCACCTCCTACCACAACTTGCATTCCATCACTGTCCCTCTCCTTACGCCATAGCTCCTTCACTGTTGTCCCTGTCGTCGTCCAGCGCTTTGCACAACCTCTACCGCTGGGCGCATGCTCCTACACAATCGTTTCCGCTTGCCGTTGGCGCCCCGAGGAGGGAGGAGAATAACAACACATGACTTTGGGATGCATCGATGCCCAATCAAAGCATCCCAAAGAGAAGGAGCCCATGAAGCGTGATGTTTCGGCTCCTCTAGCTCCAACAAGCCTCTCTCGGTTTGAGTTTAGGAGCTTCGCATGCGCAGTTGTTTGTCATGTCCCTGTTTTGTAGGGTTGTGCTTAAAGTTGGTCTCAGACGTCTCAAGAAGCGCTACCAAACATTTGTCTGAATCCCTCTCGATTATCTATGTATCCAAACAACATAGATCTAAACTTTAGTCGTGTACTTTCTATGTCCCAAAAATAAGTAAATTCTAGAGTTCAAACTTTGTTCCCAGGGTAAGTGTAATTTTAGCTCTTGGCTCACGTATGTATAGTTAGTAGATTTAGCTACTTTTATAGTTTCCAAACTGCTATCAATATATATTATCACACCTATAGAAGGGGTATATACATCATTTTTCTCTACACTAATTTCTTCAATAAAATTTAATTATATTTTTTGGGGGCAAAGAGAGTAAACTTTAGTCAGCTAAATTTTCAGATGATGTTTTTCCTTAAAAAAAAATCGGATCCAAACAGACCTGGAGACTGGAGTTGCTCTCACGGGCCTAGCGGGCTTAACCTTCTGTCCCCTGGCGGACCCGAGGTGCCGCTGTTTCGCCTACACCGTTCCGAGCGCCGCCGCCGCTGCCGCCGCCTGGAGCCTTACGCAAAAACCGCGACCTGCATCTGTGGATCCAAGCCACGCTGCGCGCCTGGAGCGGCTCCCGTCTCGCCGGCCTGGGAAGGCTTGACGTGGGGACCCCATCTCATCTGCGCTCCCCGCGTGGCCTAACGGAGCCAGAAGCAAAGGTGAGGAGTCCCCAAGCTTCGAGTTGCAGAAACATAGCTACTGCTTGTCTAGGATGATTAGTCCAAATCCGGTGCTTGCGCGTGCAGGCCACCCATGCGTGTTGGCTATTGTAAATATAAAAGGTTTCGCCTGTTGCATCTGTCACTCGCGATATACCCACGCTCTGAAACCTCGCCCTAGTTGGTAAATACAACTGGTTTGCCCCAAATTAGGTGACTGCAAAACTTTATTTCAATTATTTTGGTCCTCTTTTGTGATCGGCATGCTCATGGACATCATGCGAATTGTGTAGTGGAATGCCCTTTTAGGGCTTGATAAAAGGAGGTGCTCATGTTACCCACCTATATGAACAACATGTAACTTCATCTCGTTTCAGGGTTTAGAGGTGCATGATGTCCTCAGAGGAGCTGAGGGCAAGCTTTTCAGATTTGGTGGTGTGTTCACCAACCCGGACAGAGGGCAAAACTTATTCTTCAGGTGATTTGTCGTCTGAGGAGGGCGTACAAGTCACTAGTTTCACAGAGGATCTTCATGATGTAACACTTCATTTTCAGATAATGAGGTTTTCTAAACAGGTAGACAAGGTTTCTTGGCTCCAATTGAAGTATCAAACTGAAAGTTGTTCAAAGTCATGACATAGCAGGAATTCATTGATATTTATATAAAAAAAAACTTATGCTACATCTGATGATATAAGGCTTCAACTTTGTTTGTGCTCTACCAGCTGGCTGTGTACTTTCATTCAGTAAAATAAGTAACTAGCAGTCTATCATATCATCTTGTGACCTGAAAGCATTCTAGTTTTAGCATTTGGCAAGTTCATCCTGTCCTTGTGACTAAGGTTGTTCACATTGTGGTCACGATGGTTATGACTGGACGGACGCTTTATGTCACTTGTAATTGTTAGCTCCAAGCCTTTAATCTGCCTGGACAAAAATTGATGTGTTGCTGTACTCTCTACATTCATCGTATTTTTAGATGTACATTTGTTTGAATTCTCACAGCTTGTTTTTTTAAGAATATCCTCACAGCTTGTTTGCAGTGTGTTACCTCTCATGCTTTAATTGCTGTATATAGAATATTTTTGTGAGTAATCATATTTGAGCTTTTCCTTTTTATTCATTTTGATGCAGATCTATGTGTGGATTGGATGCAACACAACAAAGTTTGGCCATTTATATGCTGCTGCAACCACTAGGCCGGTAAGCGGTAATTGTTTCATCTTTAGAAGATGCTGCTTAATTATTTCTGTTGACAATTGTGCCACATTGTCTTTTCCGTTGCCCTTGCAGGATAACAGAGTGAGTGTTACCTCTGTACTGGGAGGAACATTTGATAACACCGGATCAAGTATGGCTCGCCGTCTAGGTACTGTTTCTGTTGGCAGTTTATACAGTAACTAATTGCCCTGCATTCACGGTAGCTTTTAGTAACAGAAAGGATGCATCCTTACATGTCTCAGTGCTGAAGACCGGTCTGAACATAGTCCTGGCATGCAACATCCCAAAAGACAGCCCCATTCTTGAGGTACTTACAGTTACAGGTGGGCTCATACCTGCATAACAATCTTGTGGAACATATCTGACGCTCACTGGTTCATGGTTTCAGGCTGCTGCGGAGAGGAAGCTGGTGGAGAAGCTGAAAGGTTTGGGCTACATTAAAACTGCAGCTGCGGAGGCCAACACTTCCACGGCACAATGATCCGTGGTATGATCTTGTGAGCTTCCGGTCGACGTGTACCTTCATCATTAGATGCAGCAGGAACGGTTGTGATTTTTTATGGGCTTGATTGGCAAACTGTTTTCTCTGTTCTCTCATGTGGTAAAAATTATTGTGAACATGTTCGTTGTAATGTACTCCCTCCGTTCTAAATTGTAAGTTGTTTGGACTTTTTTTTAGATATACATAATTTTTACTTTGTATCAAGACATATGTATATCGAAATATGCAGTAAAAATTATGTATCTAGAAAAGCTAAAATGATTTATAATTTGGAACGGATGGAGTAACTTTGTTTGGTTTCTTCCTCCTAAATTTTAGTCATCTAAATCAGGGACTAAATTTTAGTCATCTAAATCAGGTGTTTGGTTTGGGTGACTAAAAGAGACTAGAAGAGGCTTTTTAGTTTCTTTTAGTCATGGTGTTTGGCTCCAAAGTGACTAAAATGTGAGGTTTAGTCCCTTTTAGCAATATTTTGATGACTAGTTGGCTAAAACTCATTTAGTCCCATTTAGTCACAACGTTTGTATGAAAAATGACTAAATGGAGCTAGATTTAGCTGACTAAACTTTAGGGGATAACCTAACAGAGCCTCCGTGGAATGCATACTATGCAATGCCTTCAACTTTGAGATCCTCAGCTAAGCATTAAATCGGCATTCAGGTCATTTAATGGCTAGTCCCTTGCGCATGGTCAGGAGCTTGCAAGGCTTTCTGTGCTACGGCCTCTGCCCTGTTGCGAGCGAGCTACTTCCTCCATGTTAAAAAGTGAGGTTATTTTGGATAAGGCTGGGATCAAATATTAGAAATATAAATTATAAATAACTTTTAAATTGTTAAGTTTGGAAATGTAAAAACCATATATATAGATTTGTCTTAAAAAATACTTTCACAAAAAATTACATATATCACTTTTTGATAAATATCTTTATAAAAATAAGTAGTTAAAGTTATGTTTTGAAGACCGTGTCGCTATCTAAAACGTCAATTTTTTAGTCGTGAGGGAGTACAAAATATGGGATTTGTGTAGGCGTCTGATGGCTACCACTGTAGGGCAACAACAGCGATTGTCGATGAATCCAAGTTGCATTTTTGTTCATGGGATCGATCTACCTAAATTCAGGAATGTGCATGACCACGCGTAACACGATGCCTATAGAATAATAAGTGCACGCAGATTTGACCCAAACCGTAGCGAAAAGCCATTTTGGCTTTGGGGAGTGGGGACCTTGCAAAGCAGCTGCACCTGCACGTAAAAAAACTGCTCGGATGGAAAATGCAAATTCTTCAGTGCATTGGGGTGTGTGGTAACATAACATAAAAGGCCTGCAGCTACGAACAAAGAGGTCTAAACGAGCATTATTATTCCCTTTTAGTGCGGTCTCTTCCGGTGACAAATGGCTCACGTTGATTTGCCTTTTTAGTGCGATTATTATTCTCTTTTAGGCCTTGTTTGAAAGCTATTGGATTCATCTCAATATCCACCCCAACACATATGGATTGATCTAAATCCAACTAGATCCAAACGAGGTCAAACCAACCCAAGAATACTCCTAAATTTAATTCTTCATTCACATGTAGGGGCATCCTAACAAAAAAAACTCTCCTAAATATTTCTCTCTAACAGTCCCATATTCCAAATAACATATACTAATATATAGACAACTTGCCAGGCTAAAATTTAAGGCATAAGGGAAAGATTTAGATTGTAACTAAATACACAAACTCTAATCAATGTCTGGTCGTGCACTTGCGTGAACGTGTGACCCTGTGCCATCAACCCATCCATCACCGCACCTTTGCTGGAGTTAGGGTGTACTTCCTCCCTCGACCCTAGAACCCCGGCGGCAAGATTGGCTTGACCATGGATGGGCGGAGTTGCAAGGCAGCAGAGTGTTGCCAACCACGATGGGTGGAGGTGGTGGTTGGACGAAGCAAGGGCGAGGGAGGCTTGTTGGCAACGAGTTTATAGAGGGTGGGATTAGTGGGCACCGCATACTAGGGGCGTGGTGGGAGGCGTCAACTGGAGGGGTCTCACGCTCTTGCGACCGCGTAACAGGTGGCGTGGTAAACTTCGTCCAACTAAATATGAGATGATGGATATATAGATATTGTGATCGTAGCATGTTTTTTGTATACATTTGTGCTAAATAGTTGGATTTGTAGGTAGAGTTTAGATGAGAAAAGCTGCAAATGCACCCTATATTTCTTTGGTATGGAAAAGTTCAGCGACAAACAAAGGTTGGCACATTGTACAGCAAATAGACACTTAGGCCCTACATGAACATACACTCTGTTTACATCAGGAAACAATACCGGTAGTTGTAATCTCCTATTACAATTTTGACTGGGTTTTAGGTGGTGTTTAAATCCAGGGCTAAACTTTAGGGGTGTCACGTAGGGGCGTAACATGTGGGTGTTATATAGTAATAATAAAACAAATTACAGAAGCCCTCAAGAATCCGCGAGACGAATTTATTAAACCTAATTAATCTGTCATTAGCATATGTTTACTGTAGCACCACATTGTCAAATCATGGACTAATTAGCCTAAAAAATTCGTCTCATAAAGTAGTCGTAATATGTGCAATTAGTTATTTTTGTAGTTTATATTTAATACTCTATACATGTGTCTAGATATACGATGTGATAGAAACTAAATTTTAGAGCAGAAACTAAACAAGGCCCTTAAACCCTGATCGCTTCACTGCCTAACCGTGGATAAGTTCAAGCCAACCGAGCCAAATGTTTTTTTTACTTGTACTACTACTATGGCCCTATTTGGTTATCCCTCCTAAAAGCTTTAGGAGCTAAAATCTGGATAGAATCTGTCTAAAGAACCAAACACCTCCTCCTAAAACCTCCTAAAAGTTTTAGGAGGCTGGTTTTTCTTTAGGAGCTCTACCCTCTCCTAAAACCTCCTAAAGTCCTTCCTGGACCCCCACTACCCCTCATTTATTGCCCCCTCCCTCTCTCTCTCCTAAAGAAGGGTAAAAGTGTTTTTGTTCAACAACATTTACTGCTTTTAGTCAGTTTTAGAAGGTGCAACTAAACACTTATTTAGGAGATTTTAAAAGGCTGCCTAAAACTTCTAAGTTTTAGAAGGTCGGAACCAACAGGGCCTATATACGGTGTTCCTACTGTCACCAACTTTTCTGCCCTACGATCCCACACGTAAAAGCTCACGGCCGCATCTCCGGAAATCCCCTCTTTTCAGCCAGCCACCCTCACGCATCACTAGCCCTTCGCTCCTCTGAAATGGCGGCGGCCACCTCCTCCACCACCTACCTCGCCATCGCCCGCAAAACCCTAAACCCCGCCCCCTCCGTAGGCACGGCCGCTACCTCCGTCTCCTTCCCCGCCACGCAGCCCCCATGCCTCCTCGCCGCCTCCGCGGGCCGCCGCGGCGCCGTGGCTGCGAAGGTCTCGTCGCCGTCGGTCATCGGCACCGCCATGCCGTCTCTCGACTTCGAGACCTCCGTCTTCAAGAAGGAAAAGGTGTCCCTGGCCGGCCATGAGGAGGTATGATTTGCAGGCCTAGCCTGTGCTTCCGTGATCCTTCGTGGATTAGTTTGTGCGAAACCCACACACGCTGCTGATTTTGCTGGTTTGTGTTGCAGTATATCGTGAGGGGTGGGAGGGATCTGTTCCCACTGTTGCCGGAGGCCTTCAAGGGAATCAAACAGATCGGCGTAATCGGCTGGGGCTCGCAGGTTAAAAGGCCTACGAACTCTGTTTTGTCAGACTGAACTGTTCGTCTCTATCCGCGTTTTCTTCTGTCGAATGTGTTGGGTTATTCTATTTGAGTACAGATAGAAGTCATTGTAAGTGCCCAAATGGTAGCGTGCTCTTGGGGACAATATCTTTGTGACCAACTTCAGATTTTGATTATATGGCTATTAACATTTTTGCTCGAGCACTCTTTTGTCGGATGAATATGGTAGGGCCAATTTGCATGATGGTGAAGAACAAAAACATTATATGCTAGTATTAATCACTTGAAACTATTAATGTTGAGCAAACATGTCACTATAGTCTACAGAGCACATGGCCTGACTTAGTCCCTGCTATTGATCTTAATTGTTATTACTGTGCTAACGTTACTCTATATTAGGTATATGTAGTTTGGTTTAGTAGGAATCAATATTGATGTTGCTTTGTTCGTTGGTGTTGGATGCAATGAATACCTTCCCTAATGGCAATATCAATTGAATTATCTAGAGTAGATGTAAATGCACAGTATTTTCTTATATTTCATTGTTTAAGTTATAGTTGTTTACCCATCAATATTTTTCCTATTTACTTTTGGACATGAATTTTCTGTTTCTATAAGTTGTGTAGAAGACAGGAGGTCTCTACACATTGATAGAAACCATGTGCAGGCATTGACATAATAGTCATTATTAATTTTGCAGGGTCCTGCGCAAGCTCAGAACTTGAGAGACTCACTTGTTGAGGCAAAGGCAGACGTTGTTGTTAAGGTTAGGTCTTCTTTGCATTCTGCTAGTACAGCATATCTTAGCCCTGATAGAGAAAGTCAAATTTTCTGACGGATGGTAGCTCTAAATCATTGCTTGAATGGGCCATCATATGTTCCTTGGTTTCTTGTTGACTCGATGTTACTTAAGCAGTAAGCAGTATTTGCCTCTCTGATTCTGTTGTTTTGGTTTCAGATTGGTCTCCGGAAAGGTTCTAAATCTTTTGATGAAGCTCGAGCAGCGGGATTCACCGAAGAGAGTGGGACACTGGGTGATATATGGGAGACTGTATCAAGCAGTGATCTTGTTTTGCTGCTGATATCTGATTCTGCTCAGGTTTGCTACTTCATTTGATTTATATGCTCATATGCTGCATACTTTCTGTGGATTCTTTTTGAAACTTCTTTCTGTTGATCATTCCCTGGTGTAGTGTTGCACCTTGTGTTATTTCAATTATTATTATTTAATTGTGTTGCTTTGAGGTGAGACTGATTCTAGTTGGTCACACTCTTATATGTTTAAAAGTCTGATGACATTGACTGTGCTTCAATACTCTGTACAGGCTGATAACTACGAGAAAATTTTCTCACACATGAAACCAAACAGTATTCTTGGTTTGTCACATGGATTTCTCCTTGGACATTTGCAATCTCTGGGTCTTGATTTCCCTAAAAACATCAGCGTGATTGCTGTATGCCCCAAGGGAATGGGCCCATCAGTTAGAAGACTTTATGTTCAGGGCAAAGAGATTAATGGTGCTGGTATCAATGCTAGCTTTGCTGTTGACCAGGTATGTTACATATGATTATTGTCTGAATAGTTTATTACTTGTTTACCTTCACCAGGTATATTACATATGTTACACATGTTGTGTTTTGTTTGGTTCTTCCTTCAAGTCAATTGTATATTTTTTTGAATCTCTATTGACATCCTCGTGTTCTTTGCATTTTATAGGATGTTGATGGAAGGGCAACAGATGTAGCTCTAGGGTGGTCAGTAGCTCTAGGTTCTCCTTTCACATTTGCTACTACTCTAGAGCAGGAGTACCGGAGCGACATTTTTGGCGAGCGAGGTGGCCTATTTTCCTGTCCAACGAAGTAAAGTTTTGCACTTTGAGTCTGTGTCTAACTATTTATTACACAGGTATTTTGCTTGGTGCTGTCCATGGCATGGTGGAGGCTCTTTTCAGGAGATACACAGAACAAGGAATGGATGAGGACTCAGCATATAAGAATACTGTAGAGAGCATCACTGGAATTATATCAAAAACTATTTCAAAGAAGGTACACAAAGCTTTTCTTATCTTTTGATTGTTTCATTTTGGCTTTACTCATCACATGTCTTTCCATGGTACCAGGGGATGCTTGAAGTGTACAACTCCTTGACCGAAGAAGGAAAAAATCAGTTTATTGAGGCCTATAGTGCAGCATATTACCCATGCATGGACATATTGTATGAGTGCTATGAAGATGTTTCTTCTGGAAGTGAGATTAGAAGTGTGGTGTTGGCTGGGAGGAGATTTTATGTATGCCTTCCCGTCTGCTAAAATGCTAAACCATATTCTATTTGTGGATCTCCAATGAAACAAAATAAAATGTTTACATGCATTTTCCTCTCTCTTAACAGGAGAAGGAAGGGCTTCCTGCTTTCCCTATGGGAAACATTGATCAAACACGTATGTGGAAGGTGGGTGAAAGGGTCCGTTCAACCAGGCCACAAGGTGATCTTGGTCCATTGCATCCCTTCACTGCTGGAGTGTATGTTGCACTAATGATGGCTCAGGTTCGATTCCATATCCAGAAAGGGTAATATGGTTTCATTACACTGGTTAGTGAAATATTTAACAGTCTTTTGTTTCGCTCCATTGTAGATTGAGGTCCTTAGAAAGAAGGGTCACTCTTACTCGGAGATTATTAACGAGAGCCTGATCGAGTCTGTGGACTCATTGAACCCGTTTATGCATGCTCGTGGGGTTGCCTTCATGGTTGATAATTGCTCCACAACTGCTCGCTTGGGATCTAGGAAGTGGGCACCACGCTTCGATTACATCTTGACCCAACAAGCGTTTGTGACTGTTGACAAGAAAGCACCAATCAACCAAGACCTCATCAGCAACTTCATGTCTGACCCTGTTCACGGTGCCATTGAAGTCTGTGCTCAGCTGAGGCCCACTGTTGACATCTCAGTGACTGCTGATGCGGATTTCGTGCGTCCAGAGCTTCGTCAGTCTTCATAAGCTGAGGCCCACTTTTGAACTCTTAGATTGCCTGTATTGCTCCTGTTTGAGGACCAGAAAATAAACTCTTGGGGTGTAGTACTGATGTGATTTGCAAGAATAAAAATAAATTGTTGGAACCAAATGTCTGATTCTCTATGCCCTTTTTGATGTGAATGCTGTAGGGCTCATAGTCATAGCTGAGGCTCGTGATTAGTCTTATTCTGAATATCATGAACCCAAGGTTATGCCTCAAGCTAATTTTGTTCACCATTCTGACTTCGATTTGCAAGTTTATGCCTAACTTGATTTCCTGATGAAACAAGGGCCCACATGGACTAAAAAAAAGGCATTTTCCACGAGTAGCTACAACAACAACAAAGCCTATTAGTCCCAAACAAGTTAGGGTAGGTTAGAGTTGAAACCCATCCAGAGCCTCTAGTCACGGTTCATGCACATCAATAGCTGCTTTCCAAGCACTCCCATTCAAATATAGATCTCTAGGTTTATCGTAAGCTTTCAAATATCTTTTTATTGTCTCTCCCTATATCAATTTCGGTCTACCTCTCCCCAAACATTATTAGTTTGGCTTAGAACTCCACAATACGCTGGTGCCTCTGATCCTTTGGACATGGCCAAACCACCTCAACCGATGTTGGACAAGCTTTTCTTCAATTGGTGCTACCCCTAGGCGGTCACGTATATCATCGTTCCTAACTCGATCCATTCTTGTGTGACCACAAATCCATTATAACATACGTATTTCTGCAATACTCAGTTGTTGAACATGACGAATCTTTGTAGGCTAACATTCTGCTCCCTACAACATAGCCGGTCTGATCGCCACTCTATAAAACTTGCCTTAGCTGTGACAATATTGTGACATTCTCTGTTCTCTCAACGCTTGCAATTCTGATGGAGAAGGGAAGTTTGAACCATCTGTCAATGACCTCTGCAAACTTTTGTTGGGACTTGAGAAGGACAAGCATTGCACGGGCGGCATTGCCGGCCCTTCGGAGTAGGCAACGCCAAGCTGACAAACAGACAACACTACCTTGGGCACTACCAACAAGTAGCATCGAGCTCGGTCATTCCGTCGTCGAACTCGAACATCCGCAAGGCAAACATCTAAAAAACCCAACGATTAATTCGAGGCCTGTCAGCACTCTTTCGTTTGGCGTTTCCTGGTTCACCTCCCTATATATGTATATAAATCAACCCCCAACAGCCACACGCAAACCACAGCTTCGATCGATCGATCAACAGGTAATTTCTCAACGAACCGATCGATCAGCTAAGCAATCAGGCATGGCCGAGAGGGAGGGCGGCGTGGTGAAGAAGGGGCACGAGGAGGGCCTGAAGATGGCGGTGTCGCTGCTGGAGGAGTTCGGCCTCCCGCTGGGCCTGCTGCCCCTGGAGGACGTCATCGAGGTCGGGTTCGTGCGCGCCACGGGCTACATGTGGATCGCGCAGCGGAAGAAGGTGGAGCACAAGTTCAAGCTGGTGAGCAAGCAGGTGAGCTACGACGTGGAGATCACCGGGTACGTCAGCGCCAAGCGCATCAAGAAGCTCAAGGGCGTCAAGGCCAAGGAGCTCATGCTGTGGCCTCCCGTCAACGAGATCATCGTCGACGACCCGCCCACGGGCAAGATCCACTTCAAGAGCCTCGCCGGCGTCACCAAGACCTTCCCAGTCGAGGCGTTCGCCGCGGGACAGTAGCCCCCGCGCCCGCGCCCGCACGTATGCTAGCTGTGTGGGAAGCTTGCCTTGCTTTATTTATGTTACCCGCCTCGTTGCTTGATGATTTGCCGCATAAGATGGCCTGCTTAGTGATAAACCATACTCCTAAATAGCACCACGAGTCCAACACGGATATGGATTTGTACGGTTTCACGATTTGGTTGTGAGGATATATTACTACACGAATCTTACACAGTTGCCCAATAATTGAGAGTGCCAACAGTTTTCTTATGTTTGTCACAGCCGAACGCGTGTTTTGCTTTTGACGGGTGATGACCACTAACGGAGAATGGTCGATTCGGCCAATCGTGAATCCTTCGACAATAGACAGAACTTCTGCCAGGAGCGAGATTCTATCTAGTGCATAAAAAATCCTTTGCCTCGTTGAACTATCTCGTAGTTCAGTTCTCCTTCGCCAACTCCAAAACTGGAGACAAAGTCTCCGATAACACCCAAACCCTTTTAAATTTCCTCCTTGTCCTGGTTTGAAGTGATACCCATTTTGTCAATTTTTAATTAAATAATCCTGGTAAACCATGATCAATAACTCTAATTTTTTAGAAATTCAAAGATGCATAAATATATTTTCAAATAAAATATTTGAGCTCACTAAAAAATATATAAAAGTATATAAATTAGATTTAGCTCTAGGAAGATATGAAAAATGTCCATATAAGTTTGGTGTCGCACCCGGTTTTAAGAACAAACCCATATACACATCATATGTGAGCCCAAGAAGTCAAATCTCACATATAGCCATAAATAAGGGTAATATCGAAAGACAATGCTCAATATATAACATACTTAGTATAAAGGATATAACCTTAGACAACACACAACAGAAAAAGACAACTTCGATCTTCGGGTGAAGACTCCAATTCCACAGGGACAACTGACTGGTTGATCACAAGTCTAATTCCTCCAAACTCTAGCAATCTGGTACCCATCCGAGATTTTTCCAAAGTTTTAAAAAGTAAAGCAACCGTAAGTACATATCGTACTCAACAAATATAACATGGGGTTCATGAGGCTCAAAAGGCTGACACTAGTTTAACTGCGATTAGCTTTTAAGGAGTCATCTTTTAGCAATTGGGTGATAACAAGTTTATTCACAAGCCCATATAAACACATAATCAGATAAACATGAATAATAAATAGCATAAACAGTAATCATTAGTGAGCATCTTTATTATTAATATCATTAATGTTCATCATCTATTCCGTAAGGGTTCTAAGGTCGTTCGTGACCGTGAGCACGACTAATATGTCAGTTTTACACTCTGTAGAGGTTGTACACTTTCACTGTGAGTCGTGATTTACCCTTTTACCCGAAGTGATCAACCTCTTGACCCACTACCTAGGAAGATCGATAGGGTTCACTATAAAACCTTTTAAAGATTCGTCTAACAAGTTAGGGCCATTAGATTCACTCGGCAAACAGATATAGAGCCTCACTTTCCGATGACACAATGACGCGCAGCCTATACACAGGGGGACAGAGGCCGCACTATACCTGATTCGTCAAGCCATTCTTACGCCAATAAAGGTAACCACTAACGAGCTAGAAAAGGTCCTCATACTAAGCTAAAGCCAGAGCCATGTAGCCTCACAGCTGTACTGTAAGTCTCAGATGATCACTTACAGATAAGTCCTTAGGGAGAGAAATCTAGAGCACCATAAAAATAGCTCAATGCTTTAGCCCCTGATTCCATGTTGCTAAAAAGCATCTTTTAGTGTTTAATACATATACCATTAGTCAGTTACAAGATCATGGTTTTGGTTGAGCACTAGCATTATACTACCCAATGCAATACCCCATAGGTGACAAGGTACGAGGTAACAAAGTACAATAAAATCCTTAGTGGTAGTCAAGATAGACACATGCAGTATGAATTAAATGATTAAAGGTGTATAGGACAACAAAGAAGATCCCATGCTATACTTGCCTTAAAACTCTGATCTTCTTCTAGTCCAAATCTTTCAAGATCTGCTTCTTGATTCACCACGAATAGCTCACCGACTGGTCATGTTCATATAGCATCACATAAACATCCATGCAATTATACACAAAATAAACAATAGAACTAAATTAGAACAATACACCAAACATATGAAACAATAAGTAAAAATATTTTAAAATATTCTACACGTTGCTACGAACATACATACGCGAAAAGCACTCTAATCGGAGCTACGGTGAAAAAGATACATCTAGCGATAGATTTGCTTCGAAAAGAAACTATAGACTTTATTTATTTTAGATATATAAAACATATATAAGATACTTCTGAGAAATACCTTAATTGAGTTAAGTCAAATTATACCTAATTTAGAAAAACAAGGTAAAACTAATCATATAATTGCTCAAGGTAAAAAACATAAGTTACTTTTAATTAGAAAAATCTAATTGCATAATCATTATTTAAGTTAGACGTTAAATCATAAAATTCTAGAGCTCTTGACATGAAAAACATTGATATTATGTCATTACGAATCTAACGCAACTTGAACGGGTCAAATCAGAGTTAAAACGGAGAAGATATGGCCTAATGAAGATAGTGGCAATTTTGTAAATAGATCAAACTTGATTTTTGAATTTAAAATAAATAAAATCTGATTTTAAACTGGTAAAGGACTGCGGGTACTATTTGAAGAAAAGGCAGGGGTGAAAACAAAAGAAAGAGGGACCTCTTTTAAACAATGTTTTCCTAAACGGTAAACGCTAGACCGTCGGCGAGGTCTCGTGTAGCGTTTAGACCGTGTACACGGTTTTACACGGATTACTCATTTTTACTTTATTTATAAAAATAACTATAATAACCTGTGTATATATTCCTATAACATAGATAATATAGAATTACACAACAACGGTTAGTCCAATAATATAGAATTAAGAATCTAAGTGCTAGACCTAATAGCCTAAGTGCCTAATAAAATACTCCCTCCATCCAAAAATAAATGCACATCTCGCTTATCGAGGAGTCAAACTCTTTTAAGTTTGACTAAGTATGTAGAAAGTAATATTAATATTTGTATATTCAAATAATTTTATTATGAAAGTATATTCCACAACTAATTTAATGGTACTTATTACACATCATAAACATTGGTAATATTTTGAAAATAATTTATTTTCAAAATATTACCTAGTGTTCGCCTACACGGCCGTGTAGACCGATTACACGGTCGTTTTTATCGTTTACACGGCGATCTCGTGTAACCTACCGTTTATGGCCTAAACTGCACGTTCGGCTACCGAGTAGCGATTACACGCCGAGTAATCGGTCTACACGGCCGTGTAGGCGAACACTGCTTTTAAATACTGTTGAACACAGTTGGACTATGGGTTGATTTCAATGAAGGGGAGGGGCACTTTTGCAAAAGGGGATAGGCAAAGTGTGGGGGTATTAACCCCTATACCCTTACGGCTAAGCTTGGGCTGGCCCGGATCGATGGGTTCAGTCCACCCGAAAAACGACGTGCGGCTCGGTCCACCTGATCGGAGTCCCGCACAAGGAATCAAGATGGATTTGGCGACCAAGCAGGATCCTGGTCGATTAGAATAGGAATCCTTGTCCGGCCACATATGGCAATTGTAACTGACTAGGATTAGTTTCCAGATCTGTAACCCTGCCCCCCGGACTATATAAGGCGGGCAGGGGACCCCTCTAAAAAACATCTCTCATTGACATACAGCAATACAAATCAGACGCAGGACGTAGGTATTACGCCTTCTTGGCGGCCGAACCTGGATAAAACCTCGTGTCTGTCTTGCGTCACCGTCTTGTTTGGGACTTGCGCATCTGTCTGCCGATAATCTACTACCTTGGGCATACCCCTAGGTAGACTGCCGACCATATTTCGTCGACAGTGGCGCGCCAGGTAGGGGGTGTGCGTACTGCTCTCCAAGCAAACAAGATGGTCATCATCTCCGGCTCCATGGCTACGCCCAACGGCCTCACGTTCACCGTCGGCCAGATCACCTGGACCACCGGCCCCGACGTTTCCATCGCCATGACCGCGGAGGAGGCGTGGATTCAACCCGCGCCGACGACTACTTCACCTGCATCGGCTACGGCTCCGACCACGGTGGACACGGCTCCGACCACGACTAACGTGGCTCCGACCACGATGGATCTGGCTCCGACCACGGTACATCTGGCTCCGACCACGATTACAGCCACGCCGACAACCCGTCGTCCGTTTCCCCGCTACAAAGGAAAGCAGATCGACGACACCGACTTGCTCGACTCCATCGATCGGGTCGGCATCAAACTCGCTGAAACCCTAGCTCTGGTAAGTACGATTCAAAGTCAACCTAATGAGCAGGTAACATCTCCCCGCAACAGATCTATCCAACCAGCTCGGACCAGTCGTCCTGCACGACTTGGAACAGATCTTGTGGTCGTATCTACCCCTGAGGGGCGCTCCGCTCGTCGCCAGCCAGCCTTCGCGACGGGTCTCCGACTCTGCGAGTACGAGGTCCCGAAGGAGAACCACCAGGTCCAGCCCTACGGCCTGCGAAACGCTGCCTCCAGCTACGCGTACAACCTACGACGCCGCTCGGATCTGTGTCCTATACACCGATCTCGGCCGAAGCCATGCAACATCGTCAACATGGTCCGGATCGAAGATTATCAAGAAGGATCCGTCCACACAGTCCGAGAGGGTGATTCCAGCTCCTCATCCGGCATTGCTTCCAACGCATCGGTCCACACCGAGCTTCAGCGTCACGAAGATGAAGGCGTCAAATACGATCTGGATCTACCAGACCACGCCCCGGGTTTCCCCCAATTTCCGTCTTTCCCGCCAAGACGAGGGGATTTAATCCATGTTGTCAGCAACGACGAGCCGCCAGCGGTTGGCGAAACAGAACAAGAAAAGACTGCACGCGAAGCACGCAATATTGACCGGTTTAATCGCCGGCAAACCGAAGCTGGAGCAGACCAGGAGGCACGACGCATAAGGGTCCAGCCACGTGACCTCAACAATGCTTTCGACAGGGTGGGGGACAAACAAGTCTTCAAGACCCCAAGCGCCAACGTAGCCGTCGCTATGGCGACAATGCAGCGGCTGCCCAACACTCCCGAGACTCAAGTAATCCGTGATGACATACAAGCTTATCTGACGGCTGCTATGGCTCAGACCGCAGAGATGAACCAAGCCCGGGCTCCATCCGTTTCTGTCGAATCAAGCCACAGCCGCCAATACTCAAGTCGCTCACAGCCACTCAACCAACGTGGCTCGCGCAATAACGACCCATCAGACAACCGTCAAGGCGGAAACGGTGGTCGTGATGGTGGTCGGGACGACAACCGCCGCCGGGAGGATAACCGCCACGACGTTCGAGGCGACAACCGCCGAGATAACCGCGACAATCGCCGTGATAACCACGGTCGCAGGGCCAACCCAGATGGCAATCGAGATCGCCGCGATGGCAATAACGATCTCCGCCATCACCTCGGTGGACGTGATCTACGTGCTCGCATCAACCAGAGAGCCGACGATCGTGCATCCCATGAAAGCTATCGCCGTATGGAGTATGACACCGCCCACGGTCCGCCGGGCCTGAAGCAGTTCACTCCACACCTGCGCCAAGTCATATGGCCCAAGAATTTCAAGCTCGAGAAGCTTCAGAAGTACGACGGCAAGGAAAACCCCGAATTATGGGTCATGCTCTACGAAACTGCGTGCCGCTCAGCCATGGCCGACGAGCACGTCATGTCTAACTACTTCCCAGTCGCTGTTGGTCATGCAGGTCACCAATGGCTGGTTAGCTTGCCAGCGAACTATTTTGACTCTTGGCAGGAGCTCAGGCAGGCCTTCATCGACAACTTCATCGCTACTTGTGAACAACCCGGCAACAAGTACGATCTGCAGCGGATCCGAGATCGAAAAGATGAACCACTGCGCGAGTACGTTCGGCGTTTCTCGGAGATGCGCATCAAGGTCCCATCAATATCCGACAACGAAGCAATCGAGGCTTTCGTCACCGGCCTCCGTTTCCACGACGCCCTAAGAGACAAGCTCCTCCGGAAGAGACCCGAATCGGTCACAGCGCTTTTGGCCACCGCTAAGAAATATGCGGACGCTGACGACGCTAAAAAGATAATCGTTGAAGAAGCAGCAAGGGTTCCACGCTCCGACCACCCTCCACACCGCGACGATTACCGCAGTAATCGTGGTCGGAACGACAATTTTGACCGCCGCAACCAGCGCAACGACTCCCGCGACCACCGTGATCAACGTAATCAGCGGCGCAACCGCCGTAGCGATTACAGAAACAAGCGCGCTCGGGAAGACGACGGCGAGGTCAATACCGTGAAAAAGGGCGGCGGACGTCGTAACTACGAGGACGACTACGCCAAAGCATTGAAGGGGCCCTGCCAGCTCCATCCTAAGTCGAACCACACCATGGAGAATTGCCGCGTCCTCAAGACTATCTACACACGTCAACAGGCTCCGGATACGTCCGACAAGCCTAACGATGCGGGGGAACAGCGCAACGAGGACAACGACGACGACGATGCAGACCCTCGTCACAAATACGTCAAGCCGACTGATCGCGTACACACCATCATCGGCGGCAAGGTGTCCATCGAAACCAAACGAGAACGCAAGCTGCTCGCCCGCGCTTGCATGAACGTGGCAAACACCGACAACCTTCTCACCGATCCACGGCTTCCTCCGTGGTCTCACCGTGAAATCTACTTCAGCAGGAAGGACCAATGGGCCGCCATACCCGAGCCAGGGCGTTTTCCCCTGGTCCTCGATCCTTGTATCAACAAGGTTCAATTCGACAGGGTACTGATCGACGGCGGCAGCTCCATTGATATACTGTTCAAGAACAGCCTGCCCGCTCTAAAAATAGCCCAGGCAGACCTGAAGCCGTACGAGGCACAGTTCTGGGGCATTCTCCCCGGACAGAGCTCCACACCTCTCGGGCAGATCACGCTACCTGTGCAGTTTGGGACTCCGGACCACTTCCGCACCGACTACGTCAACTTCGTGGTCGCTGACTTCGACGGCACCTACCATGCTATTCTTGGTCGACCGTCGCTCACCAAGTTCATGGCCATACCTCATTACAGGTATCTGGTGCTCAAGATGCCTACTGAGAAAGGAGTTTTAACCCTCAGGGGCAACGTATACGCAGCTTATACCTGCGAGGACGACAGCTTCAAAATCGCAGAGGCCCACGACCTCTCTATTCGCATGGCCGAGACCATGCTCGACGCTAAGAAGACCCCGGCCGACCACCTGGAGATCCTAGAGCTCGAGGCTCCGCGCAAGAACATCAGATCCAAGGAGCACAAGACGATCCAGCTGGTCGAAGGCGATCCCAGCAAAACGGCCCTTATCGGGGCCGACCTGGATCCCAAATAGGAAGACGCGCTCGTCAGGTTCTTGAGGGGCAACGTGGGTGTGTTTGCATGGAAACCTTCCGACATGCCCGGTGTACCTCGGGACTTGATCGAGCACTCCTTAAATGTCAACAGCAAGGCCAAACCAATCAAGCAGAAGCTACGACGGTTCGCTCGCGACAAAAAGGAGGCGATTAGGGTAGAAGTTACGCGGCTTTTGGCAGCCGGATTTATCAAAGAAGTGTATCATCCGGAATGGTTAGCCAACCCGGTTCTTGTACGCAAAAAGAATAATGAATGGAGAATGTGCGTTGATTACACTGATCTCAACAAACACTGCCCTAAGGACCCCTTTGGTTTACCTCGCATAGACGAGGTCGTAGATTCAACCGCCGGTTGCGAGCTGCTTTCCTTTCTCGATTGCTACTCTGGTTATCACCAGATCGCTCTCAAAAAAGACGACCAGATCAAGACATCTTTCATCACGCCTTTCGGCGCCTACTGCTACACGACTATGTCGTTCGGGCTCAAAAACGCCGGTGCTACCTACCAACGCGCTGTACAGGCCTGCCTCAACGACGAGATAAAAGACGGCCTCGTCGAGGCTTATGTCGACGACGTAGTTGTCAAAACCAAGGAAGCTCATACCCTTGTTGACAATCTAGAACGCACCTTCGCAGCCCTTAATACGTTCCAATGGAAATTAAACCCAAAGAAGTGCATCTTTGGTGTCCCTTCTGGCATATTGCTCGGCAACGTCGTCAGTTACGACGGCATACGCCCTAACCCGGAGAAAGTCAAAGCTGTCTTAGACATGAAGCCCCCGAGAAAGGTGAAGGATGTCCAGAAGCTTACCGGCTGCATGGCTGCTCTAAGCCGTTTCATATCAAGGTTAGGAGAAAAAGGACTACCGTTCTTCAAACTGCTCAAAGCGTCCGAGAAGTTTGAGTGGTCGGAGGAAGCAGACGCTGCCTTCACGCAGCTGAAGCAATACCTCACGTCACCTCCGGTACTTACTGCTCCCAGAGAAGACGAAACTCTCCTACTTTACATTGCGGCAACCGATCGGGTGGTTTCCACTACACTGGTGGTCGAGCGCGACGAGCCGGGTCACGCCTACAAGGTACAGCGGCCAATTTATTTCATTAGTGAGGTACTCAACGAATCCAAAACCAGGTACCCACAGATTCAGAAACTGCTCTACGCCATACTGATAACATCCCGAAAGTTGAGACATTACTTCGACGGATATCGTGTGGTAGTCATGACCGAGTATCCTTTGGGGGACATCATTCGCAATAAGGACGCGAACGGGCGCATCGTCAAATGGGCAATGGAGCTATGCCCCCTTTCCTTGGAATTTGCAAGCCGTACGACAATCAAGTCTCAGGCACTCGTCGATTTCATCGTCGAGTGGACAGACTTAAGCACGCCTGCCTCTCCGGGATCCGACGAATATTGGACGATGTACTTCGATGGTTCTCTCAACATTGACGGTGCGGGAGCAGGAGTTCTTTTCGTGTCACCATCCAAGGAGCAGCTCCGGTACGTCCTCAGGATTTATTTCCCAGCATCTAATAATGCCGCCGAGTATGAAGCATGCCTGCATGGTCTACGCATCGCGATTGAGCTTGGGGTTAAACGTCTCTATGTCTACGGAGATTCGGCTCTGGTCATCAACCAGCTCAACAAGGACTGGGACACGACCAGTGAAAAGATGGACGCATATTGCAAATCAATAAGAAAGCTGGAAGGCAGGTTCTATGGCATCGAGTACATACACGTGGTCCGGGACAAGAACCAAGCAGCGGATGCGTTGTCAAAGTTAGGATCATCCCGAGCCAAAATCCCACATGGCGTATTCGTCCAGGACCTGCTCACGCCTTCCATTGAAGACGAAGATTCAACGACCAACAAAATTTCAGACCAGCAATTAGTGGCTACGGTTCCGGCGCCGAGCACAGCCAAGCCGCTTCCGACCACTCATGAGCCGGACTGGAGAACACCTTTCATCAAGTACTTGACAGATGGTAGCGGTTATATCGATCGAACAGAAAATGAGCGACTGATGCGTCGTAGTAAGCAGTATCTGCTCGCCGATGGCAAGTTATGGCGCAAAAACGCTAAGGAGGAAATCTTGATGAAGTGTATAACCCAGGAGGAAGGCGAGCATCTCCTAGACCAAATCCACTCTGGCTCCTGCGGCAACCACGCGGCCTCAAGAACACTGGTCGGTAAGGCTTTCCGAGCAGGGTTCTATTGGCCGTCAGCAGTGGCCGACGCAGAGAAGCTAGTCCGCCGCTGTGAGGGTTGTCAGTTCTTCTCCAAGAGAATCCATGTACCAGCACATGAGATCCAGACGATTCCAGCCTCTTGGCCCTTCGCCTGCTGGGGACTGGACATGATTGGGCCTTTCAAACCAGCTCCTGGGAAATTTACATGTGTCTTCGTGCTAATTGATAAGTTTTCTAAGTGGATAGAATACATGCCTCTGGTACAGGCATCCTCAGAGAAAGCTGTCACATTCCTCGACCAGGTCATCCACCGTTTCGGCGTGCCCAACAGCATCATTACTGATCTAGGTACTCAGTTCACCGGGAACGCTTTTTGGGACTTCTGCGATGAAAGGAGCATAGTTGTAAAATACGTCTCGGTGGCGCATCCTAGAGCTAATGGACAAGTCGAGCGGGCAAATGGCATGATCTTGGACGCATTGAAGAAGAGGATGTACAGAGAAAATGATAAAGCTCCTGGAAGATGGCTCAAAGAGTTACCAGCCGTGGTCTGGGGCCTCCGAACTCAGCCCAGTCGTAACACCGGCGTCTCACCATACTTTATGGTTTACGGCGCTGAGGCAGTCCTCCCACCAGATATAGCTTTCAGATCGGCACGGGTAGAGAACTTCGATGAAGGCAGGGTCAATGAAATACGGGAGCTAGAAGTCAACAGCGCAGAAGAGAAAAGGCTTGATTCCTGCGTACGCACGGCCAAATACCTTGCTGTTTTGCGCAGGTACTACAACAAGAACGTTAAAGAGCGTTTCTTCGTGGTCGGGGACTTAGTCCTGAAGTGGAAGACGAACCAGGCTGGCGTCCACAAACTCGCAACCCCATGGGAGGGACCCTTCATGATCAAGGAAGTCACACGTCCAACGTCTTACAGGTTAGCTCACCTGGACGGCACGGACGTACCAAACTCGTGGCACATCGACAAGCTTAGACGTTTCTATGCTTAACTACTGAGATATGTACTCTACTTACATTTTCGATTTACTTTAATAAAGCAATTATGATTTCTCCGACCACTCTAATGTGTCACTCCGAATTTTATGGTTATTTTAACCTAAGGCAGTACAAGCCGACCACCACTCCTTCTACGGTTTTCGGAGCAGGCCCTGTCTCCGGTTCCTCCCAACACGTGCACGGGATCTGCTCTCTGCGTTGCGGGTGATCGGCAGGTCCCCTCTGGTTTGACTTGTCTGCGTCCACGTATGCACAGGTCATAGTACCTCATACTCCGACCACATGCCAGACTGGGGCCGCACAAACTTTTCAGGATGACGTGTCGAGCAAAACGGTACAACTAAAACAGAGCGTTAACACGTTCCCACTTAGTTACACCGACAAAAAAAAAAAAAAAATTCAAGCTTAAAGTGCGTTTTGTATAAAACAAATAAGCTTATAATGATATACAGTTACGTTATTACAAGCTTGCCTGAAAAGGCTCAAGTTTACAATAACACAACTATGTCCTCCTTCTACAGCTCTAAGCCTATTACATTGGCTGGTCGGGGCGCATGGCATTTACTGCTCGCCGCCTCCGATACCCTACTCGATTCTAGGGGACTCTAGAGCTAGTCAAGCTGAAGGGGATGGCCCCGCCGGTGCCTGGCTGGTCGAGACCACAGGCTTCGTTGGTTGGCTTGAAGGTGATGGCATTTCCAGCTGGCTTGTCGATGGCATACCCTGCACAGGTGCTGTCCCACCTCCGCACAGGTTAATATCGCCAATTATCCTTGACGACAAGTCCAGCTGGGCCGTCCGAAGCTCTTCGGCCTTGTCTAGGTCTATCTCCTTCGGGTACCCAGCCTCCAAGCGTTTGAGATCGATCAGGGGGTAGTGAGCACGCACCATGCTTAGCACATGGGCGCCCGTGTACTCACCTGCCTCCTTCACGAAGTCTTGGAACCATCCCCATGCTTGCTTGCATCTCTCGACCAGTCCGAGCTGAGGCCTCCTTAGCTCTTCCTCTGTGAGCGCCGGGTCGATGAGGTCGAGGACGGGCACAATGCCAGTTGCCATTTCTTGGCACCGCTTGCTCCACGTGTCCCGCTCCTCGACGGCCTTAAGGCATTGTGCTTTCCAGTCGTCACGCTCCTTGATCACGGCCTCAAGGTGCCTCTTGGCATTTACTTTCAAAACTGAAAATATTACAAGACATCAAACGTGATGACACGACAAGGCAATGTGGGCAGTTGAATGAGCAAGGCGGTCTGGAGTGCTTACTTTTCAGGTCGTCCTTCATTCTGTTAGTGTGGTCTTGGAGTTCCGACTGGCGGCGTTCCAATTTCTCGTTGTCCTCCTTCAGGCGACCACATTCTGCAAGCGCTCGGCTGTTCTCCCCCTGGAGGCGGGTCACTTCAGCTTCTAAACCTGCATTACAGCTATTACTGTCAGGAACAAAAAAAACACAAGTCCAGCACTTGCTATGATACGGTGAACACTTACATGTTTTCTCCTGCTCTTTGTTTTTGAGCTGGCCGACCAGGTTTTGGTTCTGTGCTTCTTGGTTTGTCCTCTCCTGGTCGGTGGCTTCAAGTTGGCGCCGTAGGCGTTCAACTTCAGCCGTCAGCTCTTTATTGGTCTTCATGACTACTTCTATCTGGTCGAAGCACCTTTTTCGGTACCTCGCAGTTTTCATCACGTCCTGCATACAGACAAGCTACGTCAGACAGCTTGACTACACAACAGGTTTAAGGACTAAAGCCAAATATACCTGGACTTCAGTCACCAGGCGTTTGGCTGCTCGCTCAACTCTTAAGGTTTCCTCGGCCTCTGGGATCTCCTCGTGCATGACCCATTCATCGTTCCGATAGCGCGACACATATACATGTTGTCGTCTATCTTGGGGACGGCCCAGGACTTCTTCCACTTCATCCTCTTCAGCCTCCTGTTCGGGAGGCGGTAGTGGTCCGGAGTTCGCAGACTCCACGACCACCAGGGCTTTCCCACGAGCCGTCGCGTCGGCACCCTTGTCCTGGGCAACTTCTGGCTGCTGCCCCTCGGCTAGATCCAGCTCCTGTGGTGCTGTGGTATCCTCCTCATCGGGGTTTGTGCTCGGAACACTTGTGTTCTGCTCGGGGACTGGCGTCTGGTCGTACGCCTGCCGAGGCCCAGGCAGAGTCCCTTCCATGGGCTCCTCCACGGCTTGTTTCTGTGCAGTTTGTCCTGCCGTTTTTGGAAAGGACGTCCCGCACCCAGCTAGCTGGTCGGGGCTTTCGGTGGACGCCGATCTAATACATTCAGAGGCAAATTCATAAGACAATAGCATCCAATGCAAAATGACAAGCTTACATCCAAATTATATATACTTACAGTTTTGACTTGCGGAAGGATGTGGCGAAGGAACGTCTCCTCGACCGCCCCTGCTCTGCTTGCTCGGCAGTTTCCACCGGGACTTGTTCAACCTCCGGTACGGGCGTCGGAGGATGATGCGGCATGTTCCCTTCGTCTGTGCTCTGTGTTGCCGTGGTCGGTGCTGTGACCACTGCTGGCACAGAGGAGCCACCCTGCTCCGACGGCCCCACCTGCCTTCTCCTCTTTCGGGGGATGAGCCGGAAGATGTCCGCATCCTCTGCTTCGTCGTTCGACTGGGAGATGATGGCTTGGCGTCGTTTGCTGGTAGCCGGACGCTTGCCGGCGGCTCTGGTCGAGGCGTCTTCAACGGTCTCGAGTACCGCCCAGTGAACGCCGTCGGTCCTGGCGCTGGTCTGGGCGGTTGGCCCAGTAACTTGCGGCCACTCTACACCGGGGGGAGGCGACACAAACACTCCTGCCCGGTCACGGCCATTATACTGAGACGCAAAATGAAGGAAAAAACAGTTATTTTCTTGGTGCAACATGACTTTACAGTTAAAAGGAGGCGTCATTTACCTTTGGGGGAGGGCGAGCCAGCTTGAAGGCGTGTTCAATGGCGTTCAATGCAACATAGTTGGGATCGGCCAGGTTGAATAGCTCTCCAATCCTGGCCTTGATCTCCAGCTTGTCCAGCGGCTCCTTTCTGGTCCTCGTCGGATCAGCGCCTCCTTGGTACTCGAAGCCGGGGTGAATCCTTTTCTGGCACGGCTGAATTCTACGGCTGATGAAGTTGCCGACAATGCTCGGGCCGTCAAGCCTTCCCCACGGAATCAACCCGAGTAGTTCGGCGATCTGCTCCAAGTTGTCGGGCTTCTCCGACCAGCTGCTTTTCTTCTCTGGAATCAGTCCCACATCGCACAGAGTGATGGAGTTTGGCTCTTCACGGATGTAGAACCACTTCTTGTACCACTCGTCCAAAGAGGTGTTCCAGGGACAGTGCAGGTATTGAGCCTTCATGCCGTCCCGAAGGTTCAGGTAGACGCCTCCGGCGATCTTCGAGCCACCGCTTCCCTTTTTCCGAAGGCAAAACAGGTGGCGAAAGAGGTCGAAATGGGGCTGGAAGCCACCATACGCCTCGCAGAGATGGATGAAGGTAGAGACGAGAAGAATCGAGTTGGGATGCAGATTGCAAATCCCAATCTCGTAGTACAAACAGAGCCCCTGAAGGAAAGGGTGCACTGGAATCCCAAAACCCCGTTTGAAAAAATCTTCAAAGATCACAATTTCACCTGGTTGTGGATCGAGGAAGCTTTCTCCTTCGGGTACACGCCATCCCGCAAGTGCCTTGTTGTGGAGCACTCCCATGGCGACGAGGTCCTCGATGGTTTGCTCGTTGCTCCGCGACTTCCACCATTCCTTCGCCATGACCCCGCTTTTCTTCTGGGCGTCTCTCTTCGCCATTTGTTCGTCCTTACTAAGTGGGTGGATGCGGGAGACCGAGGGGATTGGTGATGATCTTTGGGAAATAGGGTTTGGCAGGAGGAAGAAGAAGGTTGCGGCGGCGGATGACAATGGGGAATGGTGAGGGTAACTTACCAGACCTACATTATATAAAGCAAAAGGGCACCGTCGTTTCGTCCGCCCGAGAATATTGGGAGTCGTGCGCACGCGCCGCGAACGGTTGTTCACACAACCCCGAAATCTGCGCCAATAAACGCGCTCCTTCGATAACAGTGTACGCGCCTCTTCGTTGATGGTGTAAGAGGGCCCACACTGACACACCTCAATACAGGTGTCAACCGACTGTTTGTTAGAAAACAATAAGAAGACAGAATGACGTACTATACCTATTTGTTTTTGACCAGACGTGTCAGACTGGACAGACTAGACTTGGCAGAGAGTAGAGAAAAATAAATACACCAAATAATAGTACAAGCAGCGCACGTGATCGTGGATTTGCCTTGACCACTACTGTGCTCGGGGACTGCCCAGACCATTACGGTGCTCGGGGACTGCCCAGACCACTACGGTGCTCGGGTACTGTCCAGACTACCTTTTTTGCTCGAAGGCTGCTCCGACCACGGTTGTGCCCGGGGACTGCCCAGACCACTACGGTGCTCGGGTACTGTCCAGACCACCTTTTTTGTTCGAAGGCTGCTCCGACCACGGTTGTGCCCGGGGACTGCTCCGACCATTACTATATTCAGGAACTGCTATGACCACCGCTGTGTTCGGAGACCCTCCCGACCACTTTTTGGAGTTTTGTTCTCTTCGGCTACATGTGATTTATACTCACATACAGTTGAAAGACATTTATTTCGACCTTGCTACAAGACTCATATTTCGCCTTCCAGCAAGCTCGGGGACTACATCGGTACGATGCACCTGCCGGTGTATTTTGTTTGGCCTGTACGGCAATTGGATTCTTAACTTCAGCAGAATTTCTTTTTTAGACCCTGGCACCACGTGCTTGAGTCACCTACTACCAGGCTCGGGGACTAAGTGGGCACACTTCACCTTGCGGTGAATGTGTTTGTGCTTTGAATGGTTATAAGGATTGTTAATATGCTCGGGGACTGCCCCGACCACTGCTTGAATAGTGTTTTTCCTTGGCTACATGTGATTTGTACTCACATACAGTTAAGCGACATTTCTTTAGACCTTGCTACAAGGCTTATACCTCGCCTTCCAGCAAGCTCGGGGACTACATCGGTACGATGCACCTGCCGGTGCATCTCGTATCGCCTGTACGGTGGTTGGGTTCTCAACTAAACTATGAATTCTTTTTAGACCCTGGCACCACGTGCCTACGTCACCTCCTACCAGGCTCGGGGACTAAGTGGGCACACTTCACCTTGCGGTGAATGTGTTTGTTTTTCGACCCCTACGCTTCTGATGTTCAAGAATGCTATGCTTCAAGACCACTTACATTTCTTTTCAGAAATACAAGTGGGCACACTTCTCAGGACAGAAATCTTTTCTTTTTAAGAGCACCATACATTCTTCGGACAACCTACTTCTCCGGTGATGACGGTGGTCGGAGGCGTCAAGGTTCCAAGCCTCGCTTGTCGGAGAAGGTGAAAATGGCGTGTCGCAGCATAATACATGATGCTCGGGGACTAGCTGTGGGGGTATTAACCCCTATACCCTTACGGCTAAGCTTGGGCTGGCCCGGATCGATGGGTTCAGTCCACCCGAAAAACGACGTGCGGCTCGGTCCACCTGATCGGAGTCCCGCACAAGGAATCAAGATGGATTTGGCGACCAAGCAGGATCCTGGTCGATTAGAATAGGAATCCTTGTCCGGCCACATATGGCAATTGTAACTGACTAGGATTAGTTTCCAGATCTGTAACCCTGCCCCCCGGACTATATAAGGCGGGCAGGGGACCCCTCTAAAAAACATCTCTCATTGACATACAGCAATACAAATCAGACGCAGGACGTAGGTATTACGCCTTCTTGGCGGCCGAACCTGGATAAAACCTCGTGTCTGTCTTGCGTCACCGTCTTGTTTGGGACTTGCGCATCTGTCTGCCGATAATCTACTACCTTGGGCATACCCCTAGGTAGACTGCCGACCATATTTCGTCGACACAAAGGGGTATCGGCCTCTGCTAGCCGTTGGATCTGAATTGGATGGTTCAGAATAGATCGGGAGGGAGAGAGAGTCACCGGCGTGGTCGGCGGCGCCATTGACAGTGACGAGCGGCGCCCAGGAAACACGGCCTATGGGCCTCGGTTCGAAGCGAGAAAAATTCCGAGAGGTAGAGGAAGGAACGACGAGCTCAGCTAGGTAACTTACCAAGGCGCGGAGCGACGAAGGGTGGCACGGTGCACGGCGAAGCGGGCGATGATGGAGGCGGCGCTAGGGTTTGCGTGGCATGGTGTCTCGGCGGGACGACTGTGGCTCAGGAACTCGAGATAGGAGGCGGCTCGGTCGGCGGCTGCTATTTAAGAGAGCAGGTGGCTTGGGAGGCACGACAAGGCAACGAGGCATGGGTGGAGCAGACTCCTACGGCGGCGATGGAGTTCTGGGCGGCTACGTCGTGAGGAAGACGAAGGTGCGCTGACGCGTGGGCCCAGTCTGACAGAGAGAGAGAGGAGAGGGGAATGTGCGGGCGACGCGGTGCTGGGCCGCCTGCTGGAATGGCCCGGCGCACTGGGTGGGCAGCAGAAGAGAGAAGGAGATGGGCTGCGCGAGCTGAGTTGGAGCTGGGCTGAGAGAGAGACCGGGGTGGGCCGGACAGAGGGAGAGGAGAGATGGAGCAGGCCTTCGGGCCAGATTGAGAGTGGGGAAGGATTTTTCATTTTCCAATTTTCCTTTTTCAATCCAAATTCAATATAATCCAAATCAAATTTAAATATAGTTTCAAATATACTTTTCAAGATGAGAACTTTTGGGAGGTTTCCAAAACTAAACTTTTGCAAACTTTTGAAAACTCTTTTATTTTCCAATTGTCTTTTTTTTCAGAGCCCTTTTCAAACTTATTTTCAAAAGCGATTTGAATTCATTTTGAATTTTGGATTCAATCACTCATTGCAATAAATCAAATGCACCGAGGATCCTTATGATGAATTTTAATATAATGAAAAATATTCTTTTTCCTATATTTCACGTGCACAAAAATTCATAAACAAATCATTTTAATCCTATTTTCAAAATTGAAATTTTTAGGATGTTACATTTGGAAATTTCTCAATATATTTAATCAATGTTGAAACACATTTTTAAACTCTTCACATAAAAAATGAGATGCAAACAACATGCACGGACACAAAAGTATTTTGCTTTCATGGTGGTTGCATCTCATATTTTTTTCCTGTGGAAAGTTTTCAAAACATGTTTAGACATTGATAGGAATGTTTTGAGAATTTTCTATATTTTTTTAATATCTTTCCCCTAAATCTCAAATTTGAAAACTTCTTGATATATTTTCACAATTTGTAAATATTTTATTTGGGTTTCCATATTAATGCATGGAGGTATTTTTGCTGTTTAACAATCTTATTAAAGGTTTATTGAGTTTTTCTATTTTTAATTAAAAATGACAACCGAAGAAGAGGAGGTAACATAAGCGGTTTTAAGAGTTAAAGATGACAGGTTGTCCTTTGTAATGAATGTGAGGAGAAAACTTCTATGAAAAGCCAGGCTAAAAAGTGTTCGTCGATTTGTTATGAGAGAAAAACACTGTACTATTACTAGTAAGCCAGGCTGATAAGTTCAAGCGAACAAGACCAATAGCTCTAGCCTCTAGGAAAATATGATAATAGTTCAGATTGTCCCGGCGAGATTCGCCATGTTTTAGGGTTCGTTCATTGATGTTGCCGGACTGCCGGAGCAGGACGCGAACTGCCGTAGGCCTCCTCTTCGGCACGTGGGTTGGACACTTGCGACGTGGCTCCCGGCCTGGGAAACTTTTGTTCCGGGCTTCACCATAGGCCCATGCCAACTTCTGTTCCAGCGCTATTCGGCCTATGCTGGTCTGTTATCTCTGAAGACCAATAAAGAAATTTTTGGTGGGTTCTCACATGTAATGTTTGCAACAGGTTGCAGACCAAATACAAAGGTAGTAACACAGAGCACTTGCAGTTCTTGAGATTTTGCACATATTGACTCATATTGTAATTCCTGACATAGTTTCAATCCTTGTAGAACCTTGGATTGGAACAGGTGGGGGTCGAAATGGATAAGAACGGTGCGATATTGGTAGGTTATTACAATAACTGTTGCCAAGTTTATCACATTTTGTTTGTCGCTCTATAATCTTTGGTGCTTTTGCAACAATTTTGTGCTAGGTTGATGAGTATTCTCGTACCTTATTTGATTCCATTTGGGCTGTGGGAGATGTTATCAATAGGGTCAACCTGACACCAGTTGCTCTGATGGAGGGTGGTGAATTTGCGAAAAACTATTTTCGGCAATGAACCTACCAAACCAGATTCCATGTATATATATTTATCATATCATATCATCACCAAGAATCTTGAACACCACATATTCATGGTGGTTGTCCTGACGACTCATTTGGCTTACCTATCTAGCTAGAATAGACTGAGCTTTGTACTGGAAAACATAATTGATCTCACTATTTTATTGTTTGGGGCATTTTCGAGGTGGAAATGTTGGGGGGGGTTTCAACAGTATGGTCAGTCTTGCACGAATGTTGCATTCTGTGTCTGTGCACCTCAAGTGCTATAGCTAGGAAAAAATTGGTTAATCCTAAGCCATCTTGTACTTACTTGGATGGTGTAGATCACAAGAGAAAATGGTGCCAGTGTGTGTTTAGGTATGCAAGTTGTGGCTTGACCATTGGCTTCTTCTAGATGTGCTTATGTTTGACCTGTAGGGTGCCTGCAACTAGTTGAAGGTGATGCCTAGGTGACCTTAGGAAAATATTTAAATTATGGTTCATGGTTGTTTATTTTGCTTAGAGCACTTCTATCAGTATTTACATAGTGTGCTTGTTGCGTAACTATAATATTGACTTTTGCATGCATGCATAGATTGTTTTTAATTAAATACTCAAAAAAATTATTTTAACTAGGAGATTTCCATGCAACATATTTTAGTTATGCTGCATAAGTATCCTTGGAATTTGGAATCAGGAAGATTAAATTTATTGTCATTCTACTTATGTAATTAGAGTTAGACTACTTGTTGCAGTAGCATTACCTTTTTATAGTTTCAATTTACTTATATAATTTGCTTATGGTACATAGTTTACACAAGTATTCCCTTTTTACATTATCACTTTATGTTCAGTACATAGTTTACTGGCATTCTGATTATATGAACTTTAGCATGATTTATCACTCGAATAACTTTTTTCTGCATATAATTGTTGCATGTCTTGCCATTTTCACTTGAATGGCTTCCCAAACATTTAAACGTAGGCCTTTACAGAAAATTGGCTAGATTTTTTGGGGCCCAAACTATATACCCTAATATGCTATTTGCTAGTGAAATAGCCTTTGTTGAAAGCGTAAATTAGTATGACATAATAACATGTTTAGTTTATTAGTCCCGGTAACTAAGAGTAGGATGCTCACTACTTACATGGTTTTCAGGTGCAACAATCCAA